>NC_041053.1:6914695-7514695 GCF_900634775.1 Gouania willdenowi
AATTATAATTACTTTTTTTTTTACCTCGTTCTGCCCATGCTGTCAAAGGTCAACACTACATGTAGTCAATCTTTTCACAACAGCGATACATGTTTTGTTATTGCAATCAAATAAATAAATTAATTTTAGTGCATAATTGTGACCATCACCAGCCCTCCCTAAGGAAGGGTAAAAAACACTTAAGGTAGGACAATGGAAGCGGTGCGGACGAGTTGACTGTTTTAAGTGAGAGTGAGATGTGATGTTATAGTTGTGCATATTGTGCTTATTGTGTTGTGTAATCAGTTCAGCAGTCTGGTGACAAGTGTGGAGAACTTGAAGCGGGTGACACAGCACCCAGCTTAAGTAAAATGGTAGTGGCCGTGAACAGAGGGAAGGAGTGTGTGGTAATACCTAAAACTGGTATTTGGGATCAACGTGTCTAAGGTTAAGCCCAGTACGAGCTTATCCCACAGCCCAAGGCCAGTGCATCCATGACCAATGTGTGTGCAAGAGTCACTTCTGCGACAAATATAGTTTCAAAGATGAAAAATTAAAGTCCATAATCCAGCCCTAAAGCAACACTGTTAACAATATTAATTCATCATCGGACAATAAACGGACAGCGCTCTGATCAATCACTTTCACTTTATTACAACACAGATGTATTTCTATTCACTTACGGGTCTATTCTCCAGTCTGGACTTACCGCTTTTTTACGCGCCTGCAGTTACGCCCCTCTCTCCTGCGCATATTCTCCGGTCCAGGCTCCTGACATGCCCACCAGGCGTAAATCAACCAAAACCACGTAGTCTGTGAATGAAGGCGATCTGAAGCCAGGGAGGAGGACTGGGCCATAATGTCATTTTTTTTGAGCTGACTAGAAATCATGAAGTTTTCCCAATGCTTGTAAATCGGTGAAAATTACAAAACTCACTTTTAATTTGAAATGCCTGCATTGAGACACAATGCAACAGGTTGATTTGTTCAGATTACTGATCAGATTATTGCAGGGTGAGGATTGGATCTGTCCAGTGTCTCAGAACTGTTAAAAAGTGATTATATTTATATTAGTAAAGTATGAATTTTTAGTATTTCTAACAGCTTTGTTAACGATTTTAACTGTTCACAGACGATTTGTTGGATAATTATTGTTTTGTTTTTCCTCCACCTTCTTTTTGCCACCCTGCATCTTCTTTTCAGCCTGTTCAGTTCCTCGTCTCTCCATGGAGGTTTACTTTTGTTATGAATCTTTTTTGTAGTGGGGCCATAGAATCCAGACAGGACTGAAGTTAACTGTTCAAATCATCCACAATAAAATCACAAGGGCAGGTAAAACAAGCAGTGGATATTTGTTTACAACCACCTTAAAGTTTGTAGCCACTTCAGATGTGATGTAACCCCTCCTCACTGTTCTCCCACTGGATGAATGTTAGAAAACACACAGTAGTTGTCAGAGACAGCCAAGTCAACCACAGAGGACACACACGTGGACAGGCTGTGGGTGATGACCAGGTCCAGAGTGTGTCCCCTGTTGTGAGTCAGCTGCATGACATGCTGGGTTAAAAAAGTGTAAAAAGTCCCTTGTTAAAGAATCTAAAAGAAGATTATATACATGTAAAGTACAATTACCAATTAAATCAAGATCAAATTTATATTGTAGTTGAGCAGACAGCGGTCTGTTACTGCCAGTGTTGACCGGCTGTCTGTCTGAGTGGGTGTGTCTTAGTGCGTCAGGAGTAACCCCCATAATCAAGGCATTTTTAAAATGTCCCTCTAGTGGCAGGTCAGCAGAAAACATAGGTTTAGTTACTTTAAGCACATGGGGAGAATAGTGTGCAGCCAAAAACAGCGCTGCTGCACTACTTTTCTGACTTACGCGCATGGGAGAATAAAGCCCATAGCGTGGCTATATTTCTCACTCACTTCCACAGAAGTAAGCGCAAAGTTTGGCGCTGATGACTCCAGTGAACCCTGTGAATGGCAGGCTGCTTTCATACTGCTCAGTAAGCATACATCATGACAGTATCTGTAGTTTATAGTCTATATTGTCTTACAGGGCCTTCGCCACTTTGTGTATAGCAGCGCAATATGTTCTTGCTGAGGCGATCACCGTCACCAATGCGTGCATGTGTCAGCCTTCATCAGTAGACAAATGTAGGTCAGATGTTTCCATCAGATGGAAACCTATCTTTCCTATAGGATTTCATCGGGTAAATCCATCCATACATACTCTCTCTCCACAGCTGTCAGATACACGCACCAACCGGAATCTTCTCAGGATGGGCAGGTCATTTTCCAAGAGAACAGATTAGTCAGGAGGCGGTGCTTTCATGCTCATATCTTATCCAAAACAAAACCTACTCCCCTCTCTACTCCCCTTTCCCAACCAGGTTAGCCATTTAGCGTATGTTACCATAGTGATTTACACAGGTTAACCAGCATCTTAGTACCTGACACACAGAATAAATCCCAGAAGAGGAAATCCAGCTTCGTAGTACATGCCCCCAGTGTTGGCTCTACCTCAGCTGGATAATTTAGGTTATTCACTGTCTGTGGTCAGTGGCGGCTGATGAAAAATATTCTAGGGGGGGCTGTGACATATCAAGTTAAAAGTCCGTTTCAGTAACCATCCCAATTAAACTGAACAGAAACAGCAGGATATCAGTGATGTGTGAAATAATAATTTAATGCCAATATTAATAACGAGGAATTTTTGCACTAAACATAAACAACATTACAACCAAAATGTTGGCAATAAATCATTTTTACCTTTTTATATACAGTTGAGCACATGGAACAGTGCATTAGAGGTAAATCGGTCAACTTTATACAAAAAAAAATCTGGTCATGGGAATAAATGTGTGTATACAGACAAACAGTACTCCTCTGTTGAAGAGTACTTTGTATGATAATGAAATAGGCCTGGACAAAAATGATGGTACCCTTAAATCACCTGACTGCAGCAAATATTAAGTTAGGATTAATTTAAGGGTACCAATATATTTGTGTGTGTGTGTGTGTGTGTGTGTGTGTGTGTGTGTGTGTGTGTGTGTGTGTGTGTGTCTTATTTGTACTGAAATTGTGCCCTTCTGTTCTTCTGTATGACAAAGCGCTCAATGACCTTTGTATTGAATGTTTCTAACTAGTTTTTTCTTCATGGAGAGCATGGCCAGGGCTTTCAGGCAATCCTCAGGTGTTCCTCAGGAAAGTTTTGATTCTCTTTAAAGTAGAGAAGCATCTTTCTGATTCTGCTGTTGGCATGGGTGTGGTGATGGGAATCTTTAGAAGACGTACAGTCTGGAATAGAGTCAGTGCACCACTTGCAGGTCTTGAACTCATCGTACTCATAGATGAGGGATAGCTCTGTTCTCAGCATGGCTTTGTTTAACATGGGGTAGGCCTCCATGGTGGTTTGCAGTGTTGCATCTGGGAACTGTGCAGTGTGTTGCACAAACAATTCTCCATGTTGCAGAGTGGCACTGATGTTGTGGTTGATAAATAAGAACCAGTCTTTGGCATGGCTCAGAATGGTATTGCATACCTATGACATGATACATAAATAATAATAAAAAAGGTAAGTACACATAGTAAACCTTACCATAGTAAATAATGTCATCAGTATTCTCTTACAAGATGAGATCAGTGTCTGCCTTCCTTAGTAGCTGCACACTTATTAGATATAGCATAATAAAAACAAATGTGTCACTCTTATTATTACACAGGAAATGAGGACGACAGACAGAGAAATATAGCATATAGTAATTTTACATATCAAAAAATTAAAAGGTAGGTAAGGTAAAAACACCTACTGGGTGTCTTGTAAACAGGACTGCTGCTGCACAGATGTGCTGTTCCTCTTTCAGAGAAGGAATGGAGTCCCTAATCAGAACACAGGTTAGCATCCACAATCACTCTTTCAAAAACTAACATACTGGAGACATTTATTACAATAATGAGAAATAATTATTCACCTGCATGCTGTTTTTGAACATCTGGATGACTCCTGTGATGTAGACAAAGTCGATGTTCCTCTTCTGCAGCTGATTAAATAGCATGTCCACATGTGGCAGGATCTTGTGAAACAAGGCCAGCAGAAAGCAAAAATCTTCTTGGTCCAGCATTCTCACAAAGCCCCCTGTCTCTCTGGCAGTGATTGGATCAAAGCCACCAGAGTCTCTGATCGATTGGAAACAATTGATGAGGTCATCCTTGTGTTCAAACGCTGTGTTAACAACACGGCTATGAATGTTCCATCTGGTTGCTGAAGTCTGTGAGCCAAAATTTGGTCAAGCACAGTGGTTCATTTGAATGACCCTAACCCTAACCAAATCGACTAGGCCCCTAAGCAAGGGTTGTCTCAGGATTCCGTCATCATGGCAGCGCAAAGCCAGCTCTAACGCCCCACGGAATTTAATACTATAATCAATTATCTTCGACAAAATATGACGGTTCCTGTCCACCTCTTCCTTGTGCTTTCTCACACCAAGCCTGTGACCCTCATCCCTCATGTTAGCTCTGCCTGGCATCTTTAGCTTGACCGTGTTCTCCATATGTGCCCTCGTACTCTCGTGTGGCTTTATCTTCTCAGATAAATGCTTCATATCCCTTACTCCTGAATCAGTCCATGCCATATCTGTCCAAGCCATTTTGAAGAGCAAACACGGGAAGCAATACAAATTATATACATGACTGCATCCAGCCATCCACGCCTTCCTGCTCTACCAATTACGAGAGAAACTTCTTGTATAAATTTTACCTTTCTCGCTGGTTTGTTGGCATATGTTGATATTTGGCTGATTTGGGCCTCGCTATTTTATCCATAGTTTTTCTGCCAATGTTCTCCTCTCAAATAGATTTTCAAGAAGCAACCGTATAGTTTCACTGCAGCGCTCCACGGCATCCATCTTTGTCGTTGACATCACTGTAATCACATCAACGTGGTTTCAACGTTCTTCTTCTTCTTTTTTTCTTGAAGACTAGACGCATCAAAGGCGCATTGCTGCCCCCCACAGGTCCCTTCCGTATTTCTCCACAGGCTCATTTGGCTTGGTCTGTGAGCGATATGTTCATCGCCCATTGAGCATCAGATTCAACAACAACGCTGAAATTCCTGAATTTCCTGTTATGTTGAATCTCTTGTCAGTGATTGGCTGCTCTGCCACACGGTTTGGGCGATTTCTCTATCGCCCAAGGAAGTCGTCAGCAGCCATGAGCAGGAAGTTGGAGGAAACCATTTCCCCCGAAAATTATAATTTATACTTTGCATGACTTGTCATTGCAAATTTAAACACACATGGTGCTCAAAATAATTGATTAGTGTATTTAAAAAATATTTATTTAAAAAAAGAAAAAGAAAAAATACTAGGGGTTGGGGGGTGTGTTCGAAATCACATACTAAAGTACTACTCATACTAAGTCTGACGTCAAAATGAGTATGTAGTGCATTCCAATTAGATAGTATGGAAAGTACATGGGAAATGGATGTATACCCGGATGTACACTATATTGGGACGTTTTTAAAGTTTGCACTGGGCACAATAGTCATACTTAACCACCCCATGATGCTTTGCGAGCAGAATGTAAAATCGTTCTGGGACGATTTCAGCTTCAAGCTAAAAGTCAAACATTCCCTTTTCAAAACAAAAGCATCGCTTCTTGTCCTCCATTCGTTTTTAATGCTTTTGTAAATAGGGCTCTTGTTTTGAAGTTCGTTCTTTAAAAAAATCTCCAAAATGTCGTTATGAAATGTGTTTGCAAATTTTATGGATAAAATAAGAACATGTTGATATTCTACTTTCTGAACACTTTCTCACTTAAAATGCTTCAGAACTTTCAAAGGGGAGAATCAATAGAGATATTTAGCCTCAGTGTGCTTCATGTTGTTGTCGTTGTAGGTCCGAAATGCATTTTGGGAAACTTTGAAGTATACTTCAGTGGGAACGGTCACCATCCTAATCATCCCAACCATACTAATATTATATAGTTGACAGTATGTACTCATTGAGTTTGTAGTGTATAGTGTGACATTTGAAACACAGCCCCAGTCTTGTCACTGTGTGAGAGTTGGCTCCTGTGTTTGGTCTCTCTGGGTTTGTCAGACCATTGTGAATCCCACTCTGGATCCTGGCTGTCTGTATCTAACCCCTTAATTAGTCCACAGTTTATAAACAGGGTATGATTTTTTTCTTTTTGATGATTTTTATCAGTCATTTGTTATTACTTTGGTCGTTGGGTTTGATTTAGACTTAATTCAAACTGAACTTTGTGAAACAATGTCTTTTTTCTTGGCTTTTGCACATTGGGTCCTCTTTACTCCTCAATCCCAAGCCTTCATCATATATAGTTGGTTTTGTGGTTATTCAACTATCTTTCAATGTTAAGCTTGTTTTCTTCACACTTCTATTTTTCATCCCAAAAACCTGTTATATATGAATATGTGATTTAACAGCAACTCCAATCTGCCTCTCATTTCAATGACCATCTGCTGCACTTAATTCTTAACAATTCTGGTAATAATGTGTACCAGCTTAACCTGGACATCATTCACAGATTTTATACTTTTATACTGCTGCTACTGCTGTTGTTGTGGATTTGAGGCTTTATTTCACATGCACAGATTTTGCGCCTCCACTTAGGTCTGTGAGAGAGAGCACATGGCAGGGTAGATAATATCATCTCTATGGTGACAACAGGAAGCTGGCTGTCCCAGGGGGTCTGGGAGAAAGTCACACAGATACTAAAACACACACACACACACACACACACACACAGGAATCTTGTATTTAAGTCCTAACAGGAAACCGTGGAACATTGGAGATGCATTAGAGTGATTGCACAAATGAAGAGACACACAAACATCCAGCAGTAAATAAGAACATTGCGTGATATTGAAAGGGAAAACAGCAAAGTTACTCCATTTATATACACAAATTAACCATTATTACTGTAACTATGATGCTGTGTTGTTGTTTTTGAGGAGTAACTAACTTCTGTGTACAGTATCATGTTCTCACTGAACATGCATAGATGAACTGAAGGTCCTTAGATTCAACAATGGCCTGTGTGTGGGTGTGTGAAACTGTGTGAAAGTGTGTACTTTCTCTAGTCTTGCACAAGTTGAACCTCCTTCTACCCTAATAAAGCTGAGAAAGGCTTTTTGCCCCTAGCAACCAATAAACCATTAAGTGGGAATAAAATATAAAATGATGGTTTTAAATCATCTCTAGTTTACCAAAGAATTATTAGAATTTCAGCTTTTGGTAAAAACTGCCCATGACAGGGAGTTTGAAACAAAGTAAGGGTGAAGCGTAACTTCTTCTGGCTAACTACGTTGCTTTGATCCTGACTGAAACATGTCTCTGGCTAATGACCACACATTAGTAGCACAGTACATAATCATTGCAGAGGTCAGACAGAGGATGAGAGGCGGTGGTTTGATAGTATCAGTAGAAAAAACCTCACAAACAGTAACACAGACAGATTTGTATCACCTTGTTGTTGGTGTTGACTGGAATTGTTGTTTCAATCTGTGCATAAAAAAAATGTTCAATGAATAACAGAAACACTGACACATCTGCATCCATGCACTGTGTGTGTGTGTGTGTGTGTGTGTGTGTGTGTGTGTGTGTGTGTGTGTGTTGTGTGTGTGTGTGTGTTGTGTGTGTGTGTGTGTGTGTGTGTGTGTGGTGTGTGTGTGTGTGTGTGTTTATTACCTGCACTCACAGCGGCTGTGTTCGATGAAGGGCAGCTCCATGAGTTCATGTTTCATGAAGGACGTTCTCATCAGCTGCACCAACACAAAAAAAAGAAAGGACACCTATTCAACATTTATCATTGCGTGTCTGTGTGTATATGTGTGCGTGTGTGTACCTCCATAGTGAGTGTGTGTGTATGGGATGGTACACACTCAAGGGCCTCGTCAGCACAACAGCCTCCACATCGTCTGACCGACACACAGGACGGGACAAAAAGATGGTGCGTTTCCCCCGGCAGCTCCCGCCAAACCTCCACCAACATGTCCCGAGGCTCACAGCCGCTCCGCGAGTAAACCTCCAACCATCGACGCACTGCTAGTGAGATGAAAATAAATCAATGGATAATATTTTTTACTTCTGTGTCTTTAGATCTGCAAAATTAGATTTTCAAAAGTAAAAGGTGGTGCTTACCCTCTCGACCTTCTCTGGATTTTGGGGGATCTGCTGGTCGCCAATGAGCGAGCTGAAAAGGAAAAAAAATCAAACTTCAGGGAAAAAAAACTTGAGGCGGCCTGTACTACGAAGCTGGGTTTACATATCAGTGATATGTCTCCGTTAGCTGGGTTGACTTACCCAGACGTTCGCAATCTCAAACCATCTACACTATGAAGCCGGTTATCAACACGTTAACTTGTTAACTTAACCCATGGTTTTTCCATCTGGATCAGTGCGCGCTCATATAAAAAGGGGTTGTGTTTGCTAGGGTGGTTCTCGAAATAAAATTTCACCAAATTTTGCCAGATTGCTTTTTGCCTTGTTCCAATTGATGTTGTAAGCATCTGTACCAAAAAAGTCAATTGCTGCACATTTAGGGGAGGCACGCTTTTTTCACAATGTAGACATTTTTTCTGTTTTCAGGAATAGTATTTGAACAGTTCTAATGTTCCTACTCATTTAGTATAAATACAGGGAGAAACTTTTCATGACCATACTTACCTTTATATCGTTCAAATTTTGGATATTTGTGAAAGTTGTGCATCCTTTGGTTAAACAAAAAAATACAGAAAAAAAAGTGTGTCACCCTTTACTGACGTTATATTGGCAAATATTTTGGTACAAAATGTCAATAGGAATAAGGAAAAATGCGATCTAGCAAAATTTTGAAAACTTTTACTTCGAGCATCATATTGTGAATCACCGCAGCATCTGACAAATCGCAATCATGGAGAAACCCTGCAGAGAAAATATGAAAGATTAAAATCCATAATTATGGCCAAAAGCAAAACTGTTGCCACAGGAAATGAAAGGAGAGAACGCTGGGCCTAAAAAATTGCTGACTGTCAATGCGTAAATTAGTGGGATTACTCAACATTAAATCTTTGGCCAACAAACGGACAGCATTCTGATCAGTCCGTTTTACTTTATTACAGATGTTTGGGGCAGAGCTTCCTCAGTGCCCTTTCTTCCACAGTCCATCTGATGTAAATCTATACCTTTCATATTGGATAAATGTTCAAATTCAAATACTTGGTCATCTCTAATCCAGAATTTAGCCTGCTCCGGAGCAGGTTAGCCATTTAGCATCAGTTTAGTTACCATGGTGATTTGCCCACGTAAGAAATGGACCAGTGTTGTAGTACAGAAAAAACTAGGGTTAAGCCTGAAGTTACCTCAATAAGAGAAATTCTAGCTTCATGGTAGAGGGGGCTAATTTAATAATATGGGGCAAAACCGTTTTATTATCTGTACGACACGTTTTGCAGAGAACAAACATGATTTGGGTGTTCATAATTACCAAAGAATACATTCAGAAAAGGTGACGTTAACCATGTGTTTTGGTAAAAGCTTAGGCTTGAAACCTCTCTGAATGCTGAACGTTTGGATGAGTTGGGGTCACAGATCAGATGTCTTTGTGTGATCATGGGTCAAAGGGTAAAAAGAGGCTGGATTCAAATCACAACCAGAAAGTCAGCAGGCTAAATCACAATGTGCCTTGCACGTGAGAGACACAATCTAGGGATTTGCTTTAGGATCAGTGGGAAATACAAAACAAATAGCAATAGACAATTTTTTGGTTTGTGCAACCAATCTCTAAAAGTGGGAATGGAATGTTCAGAAACTCATATGAGGTTGTATTTGTGTTTAGATTGAGGTAGTCGTCCCACACCCAGATTTTAATGTTATGCAGAGATTCATTTATTACATTTGCTTAGCTGGAAAATATTATTGGTTTCAAAAGAATGTACGAGGTGGACAGTAGATGCTGTTGTGTTGCACTATGTCCCTACAGAATCTTGTGCCCAAAAGTATTTAATATGTGGCTAATTTTCTCAAATATTGCAATAAGATTTGTTGATTTGAATACTTTAATTACTGCAGAAAATTTAAAAATATTAGAAAACATGTTATTTATAGCATAACATTTTGCACTCAAAAGCCCTATTTTGTCTTTTTCCTACTCCTTTAGAAACTTTTACAATTTCCAACAAATATACACAGTAAATGATACATTTTAAGAAAAACATTTGATTGTAGCAACATAAGACATCATGTCTGTCATAAGGTTAACCCAGAGCAACCGACTGACTTGTAAGCATTGAACATTCTGCACGAAGACCTAAAGCAAAACACCTGAGATATTATTGTGGCCAATGGAATAGCAAGTCCAACAAAGTATAAAAGAAACTGTATAAAAGAAAACAGTCCAAAGTCAATGCTTAACAACATTGACTTTGGGATTTTCTGTATTCTTAATCACTATATTTATTAAATCTGCTAAACAGAAAAAGAAATAATTCCCATTAAACACTGTTCAAAATTATAGAGCTTTGAAGTGCTGTCCATGTGAAGAAAAGAAAAGAAACAGGCAGTACAGTACATTTCCTGCACGGTGAGTGTTGTGATCATACTTTGCCTCCATGTGGGTGAGAACTGTTGGATTATTGAACATAATATGCAACCACTACCTTTGCCCTGAGGCCTCTTGCCTGATTATGGCATTTCAAACACTTTCAGTTGCTCAAACTTGGTTACTTTTAAAATGTTTCTTTCATACTGAAATCACAGATGGCTTTCAGGGTTTTTGTTGTCATAAAGTCTAATTCAAATGTTGTATAATTCCTTTAGGTTTACACAGGTGGTGTGTGTATGTGGGGTGTGTGTGTGTGTGTGGACAAAGTCTATGCTACTGTGTGAGAGAGGCCTTGGTCCACACACGCGTATGCACACACGTGTACACACACAGTGGCAGCGTAAAGTATTCTTCCCATCTGAACAGGCCTTGTTGGTTTACCTTCAGTCTAACCTCCCAGAGGAACACTGGTTCAGATTCACATTATCATCAGAACATACACAAACCATCAGTGTGAGGAAGCATCATCTCCACATGATCTCTCCACACTGTGCTACATCGTGGCAGGAAGCAGAGGACGATATCCAATGAAAAACAAGAGACTTCAAGTTTGTGTGCTTCCTGCTGCTGTGTTATACCATGTGGTGTCTAGAATGATGAATCAGTAGGACATACAAAGTGCAGCAGCGCTGAGGCCAGGCTGAGTCTCACACCGCTTCAGACAACCACCTGACCCTGATACATGTCTCCAGACATAAATAAAAAAAGGAGCACGCGCAGGTTTCTCCTAAAGCTACCGTCAAAGAGGAGCCCACATCATGTGACACATCTGTCATATAAATGACTTTAGCATTGTGCATCAATTACATTATGCTTCTTAAACTTAGTAATGCAACATTTTAATACTGCACTGGTAATATGCTGTGTCCCAATCCGATATTGATATCGGATATCGGTCCGATATTAGCCTGAAAACAAATATCGGATTCAAATTTCTGGATTTTTTTTTTTTTTCCAATTCATTTTTTGTTTATCTTATTCAATTGTAGAATACTGTAGATATTATGTTGAAGGTTAAATTTTATGAAACCAATTGGTTAATAATAAATGGGTCCGATTTTCTCATACCTACTGTTGCTGACTATTGTTCTCTGTTTGAGTGACATCACTTAATCAAGTCTTTTCTAAAATTCCACACTAAAAAATAAGTCATTCATTTTTTTATTTTTAAAGAAAAGAGAGAGAGAGAGAGAGAGAGAGAGAGAAAGTATGTATGATTAATGCTGATCTGGATCAATATCTGTATTGGCCAATATGCAAGGCTGCAATATCGGTATCATATCGGAAATGAAAAAGTTGTATCGGGACATCCCTACTGGTAATTGTTCTTGATGATGTAACACATGGATAAAACAAGCTTCTAGGGCTGGGCGATATATCGAGATTCAAGATATATCATGCTTTCTATGTTGGCAATTTCGAAAATCACAATATCACCTCTATCAATACATATACATTTCATAGCTCATTTTGTTTTAAAATACTTGTTTTGCGAGTAGCTGTTAAAAAGCACAGTTAGATGATTTCTGAGTGCGTCCTAAAAAAGCCAAAACTAGCACATATTGTGCAGCTGTTTGTTAATTAATGTGCCTGTATTTTGTCTTTCTGGTCAGACTTTATTTAAAAAAAATTATCAAGATTTATATCGTATATCGACATTTTGAGAAAAAATATTGAGATGATGAGTTTTGGTTCATATCGTCCAGCCCTACAGCATTTCTTTAAATGATTGTTGTGGTTTTTTTGGAGTTTTTTTTACAAAAAAACTTGTTGCCAAGCAAGAATTATACAATAATTTAATATTAGTGATTTTTCAATATATCAGGCTTTCCTTAGGTTTTGTGTCTTTTTTATGACAAACTTTAATATGTTTGTTTCTCATTTTTGATCCTCTGCATGTTTTTTCATTTATTAATCAATCCAAACATTAAAGGCTCTTCTTGCTCTCTCATTGGGTTTGTTTAAGAGTATGCTTGTAGTTTATCAAATCATTTGGTTGTCACGACCTTCTCACAGTTATACTTTCTGTGCTTAAGAAACACAATGTTTCCAACTTTTGGCTAAAGCATTACAAACTTCATTTTCAACCTACAATGATTGAAAGTTGTCCAAGACATGTTAAAATATTATTTATTTTTAGGAGATCCAAACCCAAGCTGTAGCTGTGAGTAGACTGAAACACTCTGTCCAAATACATGACTATGCATGTGATGAGGGTCACTATTAATGCCAGGTGCACACGTTTATATGTGTATACACTTATTACATTACTACATGGACACAGATACGACTGGTGTGGTTTTAATTAGGACTTTTAGTAGAATTTCTTAGACACATTTACAAATCAATCATTAAATCCATCAAGGCATTTCTGCACATATTCAGTATTTTTTTTTTAAGAGGTGAAGTTATTCATAATATTTGCTTTATCAATTGTTTACTAAATTCCCTAAATAATCTGCTCTACATGTAAAGCAGTGATAACATGTAGTTATGTTTGAAATACTGTGGTTGTTGTAAATGCCCTTAATGATAAAAGCTCCACTTAATTTCAAGACCTGTTGGTGCCCTATTCTCCCAGTTAAATCATTCACACCCCCACTCTGCTGGTTTACTGGACGTTCCTAGTCTATCTAAAAGTGGAACGTTCAGCTATCAGGCTCCTCGCTTATGGAACCAGCTTCCCGTCTCAGTGTGGGAGGCTGGTATATTTCTCCACCTTTAAGGCTAAACCTAAAACATCCTCATTTGAAAAAGTGTATAATTAGGATTACTTATCTAATTCCTACCTCCTACTGCCTCCATCTTCTCCCAATTGTGTGGTTCTTAGGTGGGGGTTAGATGTGAGACCATGTCTAGCCCGGTGGTGTTGGTGTCTGATGCAGTTTTATCGTCCATTTCTTTATCCCTGCACTGACTCCCTAACCATGGCCCTAACCCTTAAAGCTGCAGTATGTACAATCCTCTCTCCGCTCCGTTTCAAAACCGAAACGTAGCCTCCTTACGCTCTTAGCAACTTTTTTCTCAATAGAGACGAATGACAAATGTATGGACTTTATCTTGTGTTATTGGAAAAGTTTTCTGATGTTATAGAGACTCTGACATAAATGCACGTATCACTCTGTAGTTACTGTCCCAAGCAGTGGCTGCTGTTGTCAGCTCGTCCCCGCCAGAGAGCTCACATAGGTGGCTGTGATCCCAGCTGCCTGCCGCTCAGGGTAGACTAACAACCATCACTCCACCTCCAGACTGTAAAATAAATTCACTTTGGATAAGCTTCTCTAAGGTTTACACACTATTTATCCCTTCTGTTATCACTCTCGCGGACCCTGCGCAATCAAAAGGATCCGCGAAGACGCAAAGCGGTTCTTTCCAAAACCTCCAAAGTATGTCTGTGCCTTTATTCTGTTGCTTCTCCACATCAGTCTGCCTTTCTCCACTTGATTGGCCGTATAAATGTTGTGCCTATCGCTGCAATGGAGACTTCTGCTGTAACGTCCGCCATTGCACTGGGTACATGATCGCGCCTGACTACAGTCAGGCAGCCAATAAAAACGCCCAAAACAGCCCCTGGAACACACATTTTTGTCACGCTCCTGTATTTCTAAAGCTCATTTACAGGCCTAGGAGAAGGAGAATAAATTCCCTGTCCCCACAGAACACTTAAGATTATAATATGCTTAAAGATGATTATGAATTTTTGACCAAATGATGGCAAAAAATATGTACACACTGCAGCATTAAGTCAGGTGTGTCAAACTAATTTTAAATTTTAAAAATACAAAGTAGTTTGATTTGAAGGTGGGCCACAGATTTAGGTTTTAAGTTTGCACTTTGAAGTATACAATAATGATACATTAAGGCGACAACATACAAGCAATAAATGAACAGGATCTGCTGGATTCTCGCTTAAATTTCATTGATTTTGTGACCAATTTCTTTATCTAATTTGGCAAAAGTATGTGAAATAATTTGAGGAAATTGAGTTCTTTGAACAATGTTCAGATTTAAAAATGACTGCAGTCATGTGATAAAAGAATTGTTGCTGCTTTTCATTGAATTTGTGTATTTAGAAGGGCTGAGATATCTAAAACTGAATAATTTGGTAATTTACACAATAATGAATGTTTTTTTCTGTCTTTTTTTTACTTTGTGCTGGCGGGCCGAATTGAATGGTCTAAAGCGGTGGTTCTCAAAGCGGTGTACTGACTGCGGCACACTGGTGTGCCGTGAGGCAAGTCTGGTGTGCCGTGGGATTTTGTGACAACCGTACATTTATTGCAATATACAACTACAGAAAAACAACAGTTTTATGCACTCATTCCATAATACAGAGCAAACTCTCTACCTAATTTTTTTTTTAAATATTTCATTAATACAAATTTAATATAGTTAATATAGTTGTCTTTGTCACGTTATTTGGCATTAGTCAAATAATTATGCACATTTACGGATATTGTACATGATATGAGTGATAACGTGTTATAACGGCTATTTTACCAATAGTTGTGCCCTCAAATTTTTACTTGTCCTTTGGTGTACCTTGGGCACAAAAATGTTTGCGAACCACTGACGAAAGGGCCGGATTTGTGCCCCCTGGCCTGAGTTTGACACATGCCTTATGTGGATTCTCCACCATGCCTTTGGCACTGTTGACTGCCTATTCGTGTATTAATCCACCACATTTTCAGCATCTGGCAGACAGACCAGAATAGTCTGTGCTTACGTTTTGCTCATCTCGCTTTTATTTCAGGTATCCTGGAGGTAACGCTGAGGTTCCTGGTCTAAGGTTGCAGTTTTCAACCAGCTTGTGATACTTATGTTCTTTCTCTCTGTCCTGTTCTGTTCGTTTTTCATCCATTACCACTCCATCAGATAGATACCACCTCTGAGTCTGGTTCTGCTGGAGGTTTCTTCCTGTTAAAATGAGTTTTTCCTCTCCATCGCTGATGCGTGTTCATGGTGGAAATGTTGGTTTTGTCATTAAAAATTACAAACTTCATATGTTGTGTAATTCAGTGCCATGAGATGATCTTGTTGTAATATGACGGTATATCAATTATGATTTGAATAAAAACTGTCATTGCACCTAGGGATTCATATAGACAAGTTACTAAATACCTTCATATTGTTATGAATGAATGCTATTATACTATACTTGTGAGAATGCTGCCCCGTTACTGAGGTGAGGCCCTTGTTGCTAAGGCACCATGACTCAAAACCATCTCTCTTATCTATCATGTCATCTGTGTCCTGTATTATGCTACACTGACTCATATTTATTTGTCTTCAATGATGATGTGGTATGAGGCTATTTCAATGCAAAAACTTTGGCTTTGCTCCAACAGTGTTACAAAATTATGATTGTCAATATTGACATCTGTTCTGGGAGTAGACCGAACAATCCCTGTAAAATTGGATATATAGTTAAAGGTTATGCAACTAACTTAAGATAGAACTTAAAATTGTCATTGCCATTTTTTTTATTGTGATTTTGCTTGACATGACGCTATATTGACAGCAAGGCTCAGTTATTATCCGTCAAAAAATCTCAAAATTGGTCATTTTGTTGGTACAGTATTTATCATTTTTAGATTGTGAAAAATATATCACAGTCATTGCCTACAGTGGTTGATAGAAAAGGTGGTTTTTTTCCTCTTCTGTTACTCTGATCAAAAACAAATAAGCAATATTGTGCAGATGTTTAAATTCTTATGACGGTGCTTGGAATATTGATAATGAAATTTGAAAGCCTTGAGATTTTACACTTTCACAAATGAACAGAGCCGTTGCAGCCCTCCAAACTATTTCCACCTTTTTATTCTGAAGTCTTGTTTGTTTGTTTTTAATACTTAATCATGTCTCTTAAATTCTGATTGAATCATAAAAGAATCCTGGGAGAGGTATTAGTAAGATAATGAATGGCATTGTCGTAATGAAATATTGGAAGTGTTGGTAGAAGGGCTGATGGGTGATATGGACCCAAAACTCATATCTCAACATTTTTCTCAAAATAAGCGAGAGATACGATATAAATCTCAATAATTCTAATTTACTAGTTTTACCAGAAAGTTCTGGGTTAAATTTGCTGATGCAAATTCCAAACAGGCTCATTTATTAACAAGCAGCTGCAAAATATGTGCCACTTTTGGCTTTTTCTCCTATAAGGGACAGCACGTGTGAGTGAGTTCTGTTGTGTGGTTTGTTTAGGGGAAGGTCTGGGTTAGGACACACTCAGTGATTATCTAACTGTGCTTTTAATGCTTTTCTGAGAAGTAGCAAAATTAGCCACTCCTAAAACAAGTATTTTAATACAAAACAAGCTATAAAAAAAAACACATACAGTATTTCGATAAAGGTAATATTGTTATTTTCTATATCTCCAAAATAGAAAACTTGATATATCTTGAATCTGGATATATCGCCCAGCTCTAGTTGGTCGCTACCTTCTCCTTTACTATGAGGACCTGGTGTCATTGACCTGGAGGTTAATGTCCACAGAGCTCACAGAAGAACAGCCCATTTCATCAAAATGAAAATAAGCCTCACAATGAGGCTGAAGTGAACCCATAAGCTCCTGGCTGACCACTTGAGGACTAGTGCAGTCTCTTAGGGTCAAAGGCTGTGTCCATACATACATACCTTGGCGTGGGATGAGGGAATTGTGGTGAGCAGCAGGAATTGAAGCATTCCTAGAATAACTTGAACCATAATCCCCATTGTGCAGGAGTCCGTGGACCAGGCTGAATGTTAGAGGATCCTGAGAGGTAAAGGGAAGCAGGTTTATGGTCCTCGATCACACAGCTTTCACTCCCCAGTCTCTGCTCTGGGAAACGTCTCCCTGCAGGGTGGCATCCTCACAGGCAGCAGCAGGTGGACTTTAGTTTCATGCATCAGAACATGAATTACAGATAAACTTTACGAAGGTTCATTTGGTTATTTCCATTAACTACAAAGAGATGGAATATATCAAAACTCCAATCTGAGGACATGAATTAATAGTTAATGTGATCCTCTTGCGGTTAAGTCCAATGGAGGCACCAAGAAAGACCAATACTCCTCTTTTTCCTCCAAAATAGTTTGAAGTTTAAAGTGATGCCTTGCTTTTGGGCGCAAGTCAGTCCACTGGTCCTGGTCCTGTGATGCTGGTATGATGGGACCAGTAGATCCGTCAGATATACCACAGCAAACATGGTGCGATCACATACATCTGAACGGCTGGGGGACATTTAACACCATCCAGCAGGAGGACGGATGATCCTGACACGATGTGCGGCTCAGACCTCCTCTGTTATCGGCCACCAGTCCGTCCTCGGTCCGCTGTGTGAAAAACGTGACGCCTCCACACTTGCTCCTACCTGTCCTCTTAGAAATAAGCCGACAATAAAAAAAAAAAGCATGCAGCTGCATGTAGCCACAGTCTGTCACCTCACAGACCAGACACACGATGATGGGCTGGCCTTGATGTGTGTGTGGTGTGTGTGTGGTGTCTCCCTCCTTCCCTTTGCCCTTGAGACGCACGCTGCGTAACCAGTTCGCTCAGTGCGCTGCCAACTTTTTTCCCAACGGGACGGGCTGGATCTCAGGTGACGACACGTGGTGACACTTAGAACACGGATTTGTTCAATCCTAAAAAACATTTGCATACTACGAAATCTGACGTCTTGTCTTGTTTTTCCAGATTGTTGTGCTTTAAACAACTGAATTCATTAGTGACAATGTATTTTCTCTTTATGGTTGGGGGCGTCAAAACCTTGTGTATGTTCAGTGACCCCAAGACACCCAATGTGATCTCAGGTGGCCCAGACCAGACCACCAATGAAGTATGGGGGTCCTCAGTTTATCGTTCATTTTGAGACAGAAATTCATGTAAAACAGAATGTTCTTTTCAAAAATGTGTTAACATGAAAATGTTAAATCTAAATGTAAATGTTTAATCTAAATCTAAATGTTAAATCTAAATGTAGATCTAAATCTAACTGTTACATGAAAAAATCTAAATGTTAAATGCATATCTAAATCTAAATGTTAATATTCAAATGTGAAATCTGAATCTAAATTTAAATGTTGAATCGGTCACCAAGTATAAATCTAAATGCTTAGAAATGATTGCAACGTCGACAGGTCAGCGGTGCAGATGAAAAAGACATTGGAGCGTTCGGTGGTGGAGTGTGGGCGGGGCACAGGCACGGACCAGTCCACCTTGTACATTAGCTTTCAATCAATCATCAATCAATCTTTATTTGATAAGCGCCAATCATAACCAATGGTATCTCAAGGCACTGTGTACAGTAGAGCAGTCTTAAGACGGACGCGTTCATTGTTTATGGATACACACATATGCATATATACGTATATACACATACATATGTATCCCACACCCAACATGAATTCATCATGCGGCAAGGAAAACCTTCGTTAAGCAGCAGGAACTTGTGTGGATCCCATTCCTATGATGACAGCCATCCACGTATGCTGTGTTGGTGTTGTGCAGCTTTACATTTGACAACCCATTTAACATTTAGATTTACATTTAAAGGAGCATAGGGCAGGATCTAGAAATCAGACTCCACAGTGACATCACGGTGGTTAGTGTAACTGCAGTCATCAGCCAAGCCAGCTCGGGAACGCGCATCAACATTTATTGCCAAAGCACAGCGGATTAGATACTGTAACTAGACGATGGATACCCGACCGAAGCCCGACGGGACCCAACGGCACTGGACGGGTTTAGAACTGGTAGTCGGGTTCGGTCACATATTGTCGTTTGCACGCAGCGTTCTTCCTTTCCTGCTGCAGCAGCTACAGCAGCTGTAGCTCTGTAAAATGCATCTTTAATTGAAACAGTAAGATTAGTGATTCATGGGGCAGGAGAATGGAACAGAGGAGGACAATTATAAAGGAATACACTGTTGAAACATTCCTTTTTCTGCACAATAACATGGATTATCCTTATCTTTGATACATGGATTATGTAAATAGATCCAATGGGTCTCTTGCGTGCACTGCGCCCATGTTTGTGTTTGACTTTCGCTTGTTGCCCATGCGCTGATCTGATGTTGACATTAACAGTTGTTTGTTAATAAAATCGGTGCTTACCACTAAAACAAATGTAAATATGTCATTTTTTTTTAAGAAAAACATGAGGTTTTCACTGTCGGGTCAGACTCGGACGAGAAAATGCAGCCTGATCACACACTATTTGTGACACATTTATTTATTTACTCTCCGTTCATGTGACTGTTTATTACAAGACCAGTGCACATGCCTCTGCATACATCTGTGGAACCAAACAGTAGTTTAGTCCACTGTGCTGGTCTTCTTTTAGTCTCCAAGCCGTCTTCTTCTCATTCTTGTTGATTTCCGGCAGTGGGTTGCCTCTCCAAGCCGTCGATCACGAGCACCAGCATCATTTCACATCACCATCAGCGTCATTTGACGTCACGTCTGCAGAACTGCACGGTTCCAGTCTTGGTTCCACACCAGACGAGAGATGACCGGAAATAATAAAAACTATAGAAATAAATCTATTCAGGAGCCAATAAATATTAATTCTCCTTTTTTTTTTTTACAAAATAAAATTCTTTAAAATGTGTGTTATCAGTCATTTGACCCATCATTTTGCTCAATAGTGGTTTTTTCATAGTATTCTGAGCAAAATTGTGTAGTCAAACAAAGTAGTCAAAAATAGGCAGCTACTAGTGGTGGGATATACAAAGTTATGAGATGAGACGATAAACAATGTTGGGCTCACCATAACAATACGGGATGATGTTTTTGGAAAGGAAAAAAAAGCAGTTTGAAAAAACTAAATTCACAAATTCTCTGGGTATAAGTAACCTTTTAAACTAAAGTGAATATAACGTAAAAAAATAACATAAATAAGACACATTTTTCTCATTTAAAGTGCAAAAAGTGCCACTCTGGAACTAGAACACAAAAACAGAGACTGACATTCTTCAAAAAAGATATACCATAACTTTGCATTACAAGTTTTTTCAAAACATCAAATTAGAACTGTCTCCACAGTCCAGATTTGAGATGTGGACACATTCTGTTTAAAATGATTAGAATGTCTACATTTTTTGGCAGCAATTGAGACCTTTGAGCATTGACAGACTTCTGTGGGGACAGGATGGAAATGGTTCTAATTAAAATGTATTTAAATATGTCAGCAAGCTTGGCTAAACTCTGTATTGTGTCTAAAGCCACATAGTTGTAATACTGACATTCTGACCACTTTTGGTTTTGTGTATAAATACTGTATATCTAGAGAAAGTCTGACCAAAATTCATTTTTCATTTTGTTTTGTTAAAAAAAAAAAAAAAAAAACTAGAAAAAGTATGCTTATGTTTTAAAATGCATTACGAAATGCTTTCAAGTACCCCCTGAAATGTGCTATTTTACCCCTAGGGGTACACGTACCTCTGGTTAGGAAACAAGTATCGGGTTTGTGTGATAAGCAGTGTTGCCCACACTTACCTTGAAAACGTATCTGACTACTCATTATCCCTTTAAAAAGTCATTTACTGATTACTTGATTCTAAAGGGGTTGTGAGGAGTTTAAGAACCAGAGCTGAACAATGGAGCAATGGAGGAGGGTGGCCACATTAAAACAATCAGGCATATTATTACATTACAAAGATTATTGGGTGCATGACAATAATTTACATCAGTAGTTCTCAACCTTTTTTGGCTCAAGTACCCTCTTCAAGTTCCCCCTTTGTCTGACTACAACTTTTTGCTTAGAAAACTATTAAAAAAACAACTATAGAACATAATGATTGAGTGATAGCACACATTTTAAAGAATCTCATTTTGTAACTAAGTGAAAAACACTATTTAGTGCAGTGATTCTGGCAACCCCAATGACATTTTTATTTTTTTATTTTTTTTGGATGTGCGGTTAGCACATCTGCCTCACAGCAAGAAGGTCCTAGGTTCAAACCCTGGAGTGGACACTTGTGGAGTTTGCCACCCTAAAACAGGAACAACCAGGTCTGAAAATGGATGGATGATTTGAGCTCATTGAACTAGATTGACAAAGTGAAAGTATAGAAATACAGTTGTAAGAGTGTGTGTTGTTTTGTTTAAAAAAAAAAGTTAAAAAAAATAAGAATTATTCAAACCTTTCAAAAATTGATTTAATTTTTTGAGAAAAACATTGATTTAGTGGCTCCTGAATAGATTATTTTCTATAGTTTTTTTTAATCATTTCTGGTCATATTACGCCTGGGATAAGATAAGATAAGAAGTCCTTTATTCGTCCCACAAAGGGGGGAAATTTTTCAGCATTTTCAGCAGTAGACAAATAGGAATATATATATACATGGGCCTGTACACAGCACAGATAGAAGAGGGGAAGACATGTTGCAAGAAAGTAAATTGCACAATAAAACAGAATATATACGTATACGTGTATGCAAAAACTAATAAAAACAGAATGTATATATATATATATATGGCCCTCCTCACCAGTGTGTCTAGCCTCTTTTTGTCCCAGGCAGAGACTCCTCGAGTCATAAAAGTTCTTCAGGAGTTTCCCCTTTACTCTGAAGGACCTCAGCCTCTGGAGCAGGAAGAATCTGCTCTGGCCTTTCTTGTAGGGAGCGACCCAGTCCAGTTTATTGTTTATGTTGACACCCAGGTATTTGTGGGCCGAGACCCTCTCAACTTCCATCCCCTGGATGTTCAGCAGTGGAGGTGGAGAGTGATGGTGCCTAGGACCAAGACTGACATTTCATTTGTTAATTTTCCTCTCTCTCTCTCCCTCTCTCTCCCCTACAGTTCCATTGCGTACCCCTAAGGGTACACGTACCCCCATTTGAGAAAAAATGATTTACATGGCACCCAGATGCAACAAGTCACACCACTTTCCCTGTGCCTGTCACTGCTCCCTCAGAGTTCAGTTACAATAGCTGATCTATGAGATGTGCTGGGAAAACAGAATGTGTGTGTTTGAGAAAGACGCCTCAGCACAACTAAAGGGTTAAAGTGCAGCTCAAGGATGTTTTATGTTGTTTTAGTGACAAAACCCTGTTTTAGGAAGGCTGTTTAGAGTCGATTGAGGCAATTTGGTGAAAAGTTTCAGGGTCAGTTTGTTACTAAACAAGCTAATGTTTGACGTCACCACAGAACAGGCCTGTCAGTGTTTACCCAATGATTTCACTGTGTTTCCTCTACAGCTATAATTACATAGGTTAGAAATAGTACTCAAAGTAAAAGTTACTTGTTACTTTCACCCTCACGGTTATTTTTTGTTAATAAATCTGGCCACAGTTTCCTTACATACAGTAAACATCTCATGTATAAACTTAAAAAGGAAGAGACCAAATCTTGCGCAATTAAAACTTCATTTATTTTCCACAAAGGCATCTTTATAAAATAAAAGGTTTGTCAAAAGTTTTTTTTTTATTTTTTTTTTAGTTTTTTATAAAATAACATTAATGAATTCAATTCAAAATAAAAAGTAAAGTTAAATTTATGAATTCTAAAACTGAGAAAATAACTTCCATTAAATGCTGTTTTGTTACCGTGCATAATGTTTAATCTGATTGGTTATGGTTTGGCTATGATGTGATGCATTTGTTTGTTGTCTGGTCATTTCTTTATTTTCTACTCCATTGAACATTTAAAAAATATATATATATAATTGACTCAGTAACGGTTGAGTGTAGAAATGTAACAAATTACTTTATTTCTTTTAAAATGTACTCAAGTACAATAAAATAACAAATTTAGAAAAATACTCCAAAAAGTACAAGTACCTATAAAAGCAACTCAATTACAGTAACGTGAGTGCTGTAAAAAAATAATTAAAAAAAGTCATAAAATTTAGTCAGCACTAAATTCTCCCATGAGCCTCATCTCCCACCTGTGTGTGTGTGTGTGTGTGTGTGTGTGTAGACTTGTCTACACCACAACTCAGTCATGGTTGTGTGTTTGGGTTATAAAGAACCACTCACACGCCACATGAGGGTGAGGGTGTCTGAGAGCAATACAGGGACAGTACACAGTGTGTTATCAGCTACTGATGCAGGGCCTGAGCTAAAAAAAAACTGATAGTAAATTTGAACCGTTGTTAATGAATTTAAAACAAAACAGCACTAATCTTTTTTAAAGCACAAAACAACATGAAGCATTTTATGAAATAACCCAGCTGTGATTTTAAAAACAGAAATGGTTTGGAGACACAGGTGAGCGCGATGGCTGCTACAGCACAACCTCACGCTGTGATTCACTGAGGACAAATCAAGGTTTTATATGAGGTTCCTATAAATAGAAAAGAAGCACTGATTGGTCAGTCCTTTATTCCCCTGCTTCTTCTTCTAATCAGACTGATTTATTGACCAATCAAAGGTGAGCCAGGGCTGTGTGGAACCTCGTCCAATCACAATCCTTCTGATTTTATACAGTGTATTCTTCTGATATTTCACAAAGTGAAAGTATACAAATGCTTTTGTTTAAGATTGTGTGTTGTTTTCATAATAATAATTAAAAATCTATTTAAAATTTTCTGAAATTTCACGCGACCCCACCTGGGGCCCTGATCCTGAGGTTGAAAAACACTGATTTAGTGGTTCCGGAATAGATTTATTTCTATGGTTTGTATAATTTCCGGTCATCTCATGCCTATAATGTGGGACCAAGACTGACCCTTTATTTGTTCATTTTCGTTTGTGTAATTTCGTGTGTTTTTGGTGTCATTTTGTGTATTCTGTTGTTTTTTGTCTGTTCTTTTTATCATTCAGTATATTTTTCTCTTGTGTGTTTTTGCTGTCATTTTTATGTGCTGGTTTTATTTAAATGATTCTCTCAGTGTGTATTACTGGTGTCGTTTGTTTGTTTCTCTGTTAGTTTTGTGTATTTTGCAGTGATTTTACATGTTTTTAACTCTCATTTAGTGTGTATTAGTTGTGGTTTTATGTGTTGCTGGTAATAGTAAGTATTTTTCTCTCTTAATGTGTGTGTTTTTGGTGTAATTTTGTGCATTTTGTTGTTGTTTGTTTTTATTATTCGGCATATTTTTTATATTATTTTGTGTTTTTGTTGTCGTTTTGTGAGTTGCTGGTAATATTTTTTTTACGATCATCATTTCTAACTAAAAATAAACATTATAAAAAACATGGGGTTTTCATTTCACTCTCTCTCTCTCTCTCTCAAGTACCCCCTGTAGTGCCATCGCGTACCCCTAGGGGTACACGTACCCCAATTTCAGAAACACTGTGAAACACCGTATAAAAATTGTGAATATTGAGAAAAAAAATTATTAAAAAAAAGAAAAAAGTTAAGCAGCCAATCAGAGACCAGCCTCTGATTTGTTGACAAAAAAATATATTTTGAGCCTCTCCATAAATTCCCATTTCCCTAAAATAACTTGCAGTAAAATCCATCCGTCCATCTATTTAGATCAATAAACACGTGCAGACTGCTCAGGTTTGTGTTATGTAGTTAGGAGTGGATTTTTCTCTTGTTCTGATTGTTCTGTAGAGGGGGCAGCGCCCCCTACTGAGAAGCCCCAATGGTAAGTTTGAACTAAATTACAAGGATTAAAAAGACAAAAAGTGAGAAACAGTTTTAGTTCTTTTCTTTTCAAGAAACAAATAAGGCATCATAAAGACAATCACAAACACTTAAAACCTTTGAGGTCAAACGGAGAACTTTGTCTGTAGAGGTGAACATAACATTCAGTGATTTAATCCTTCTGTTTTACATTATAATGACATTGGTCAAATCTAAATAACATTCAGTTGTGATGAAATTATGTTTCAAACTCATTTTGTTATGTGCAAACCAAGCTTCTGTTTGGAACAACATTTTTACTTCCTTTTGAATTCACAGAATGACTAAAACTGCACAATGTACAGTAGGTACAGTAAATATAAGGATATCATTGACTTATCTGAACAAAGTGACCAGGAATATCATGGATAAAGGGGAAAATGTCCTGATTATCTTCATTAAAACATGATTAAAACCAGCCAAGGTTGGGGTCAATTATAATTGTAATCACGTAACTGATAATAAATTAAAAATATGGCATAATTATAATTTTTATTTAAAAAACATGTTGCTGTTGTAATTGTAATTAAATTGTTAGAGTTAGTAGGATATGTTCCATATCAATTTTACAATTTTAAAAAAATACACAAAAAAGGCTCAAACACCCACACCAAAAATATTAAAACCTATATTTTAATTGATTAGGAAGCCTGACAAGGAAACCAATAGATAGGAAATAAATGAGATGATTTTTGTTTTTAGTGTATTTTACAGCTGATTTAGGACCCGTTATCATAAGAGATGCTAACAGAATGCTAACACAGGCTCAGTAATTGTGATTAATTGTATTGAACTTAAGTAATTGAGAATGTAATTGTAATTGACTTTCTGAGGATGCAAAATAATTGTAATTTATTTTTATTTGGGAAAAATGCTGGTCACTGTAATCATAAATGAATTGTAATTGAACATGGGTAATTGAAGATGTAATTGTAAAAAGAGTGTTTAAAAAGAGACAAAGGAAAAGGAGATATAGAGGAGGCCGGTGGGTGGGGTCCTCCTCAATTGTGGTGCAATTGAACACAGGTAAAATTGAAAACGTAATTGTAATAGAAAATTGTAATTCAACCCCAACCCTGACAGCTGCCTCCTTTGCTCATTGGATAATACACGAAAGGAGGGCGTGGCCTCTCAACTGTGTTTTTTTTCCTCAACACACCAAGCATTGCATTGAATATACTGGTCCATCATGGTTTATAACACCTGTCTGCTTCACATTAGCATAGCCTAACGTTAGCATGTCAGATATCTGACCAGTTCTTTAAGAGTCTCGTCAGGTGAAATTCAGCCCAATAAAGTAGAGCAGAAACACACGTGAGAACAAGTTTCAGTTCTAAAACTAACACATCCAGTGTTTCTCCTGCTGGTAGTAAAACCACCATCATCATCATCCTCATCACAGGGGGAGGAGCTCCTACTTGTCTTCTCCTTCGTTACTGATCTTGTACTTCCCCAGAAACTCAGCGTGTTTCTGCCGCAGGATTTCTGTCTGCTTCCTGAAGCCGTTGAGCCTGAGGAGGAGATGGAATCAGACTCGGCTTGTGTTGGTAAACAAATTCCCCATCAGTAGGAGAAGAAACACTCACCTGGCCCTTTCTTTGGCTTCGTTGTATATTTCTGTGATTGCTCGATCTTTTTCATCCATGAAGTTATTGTGAACCTCCTCCAGTTTCCTAAGACAGTGAAAGAAAATGCTGACTCAGGAAAAAAGAATCTCCCTGGTTAGTGGATGTGTCACTTTCAAACAAATTGAATGAAATATTAGTGATTGTTCTCTTTGATTGTGTTGAAACTTAATTATGTTTCTATTAATCATAATGCAACAACGTATCTTTATTAAATGGTAAATGGACTTGATTTTATATAGAGCTTTATAACCACACTGAAACAGTCTCAAAGCGCTTTACATATCAGCTCATTCACCCAATCACTCTCACATTCACACACCAGTGGGACAGGACTGCCATGCAAGGCGCTAGTCGACCACTGGGAGCAACTTAGGGTTCAGTGTCTTGCCCAAGAACACTTCGACACAGTCAGGTACTGGGATCGAACCCCCAACCTCTCGATCAGAAGACGACCCACTACCACCTGAGTCACAGTCGCCCCAAATCATTCAAATGTGTTCATAAAAATAAAAATACTCCCATCTTGCAGTTTTTCTTTACTATAACAGACAATGGCCCTCATTTATCAACCGTTCATACGTTCAGATATGAGCGTATGACGTGCGTTCGACTATATTTACGCAAGATTCGGTATTTGTCAATTTTGACCAGAGCGTACGTTACGATCAGATCTTACGTCAGGTTTGAGTTCATGTAAATCTGAGTGTGTGGATTAGTGGTGCAGCAGCAAAACCTGACTGACACTGAAAATAGAGCTTTAAAGTTAATATCTGGAGTTTCTGAGAAATCTATGTTTATGTATGATTCTTTTGAAATTCATAAAAATACCTAGTCTTTTACTATGGTCTACTGCTGGTGGGCATTCATATACATGAATGTATATACATTCATGTATATGAATGACCTATAGACCCCTATACAAATGGAAGCGATCGGCGAGTGCGCCCAGCCAATAGGCTTTGACTTCCTGTTTATGAGACTGTCAATCAAAGTGAATGAGGAACTGTGCACGTAAACAAGGCCACGCATCACAACAGCAAACAGGTAAATATGATTATGGCTCTTACCTGACCCATAGACATATATCAATGTGACCCAATGAAACCTTGTTATGTTCCGCCATGCGCATGCAGAAAAGTAGAGGCGTGGCTTCTGGTAGATTGGCAGAGGCAGGGGGAGGAAGTGGACTGTTTAGGGCGGGACATCGAGACGTTTCTCAGAAACTCCAGATATCAGCTAAACAAGCCTCAGCTGTCATTTAAGCATAATAGACACACATTAAGAACAGATCTAATTGGATGATTAAAACAAATTAAACAAATAAAAATCAATTTATATAATTATTATTATTACATTTTTGGTTATCGTATAACCTCGCTAATAAACTCTGCTCCACGTGCACATCATTTAGTCATTTTTATGGCTTTTTTTCTGTTTCGATCATTTATTTCTTTTAATGTGACATTTATTGCCTTAAGTGTGCAGACTGAAGCTGATATAAACGGATTGTGTCTCTCCAGGAACTCTGTTGTGAATTTGGGCTTGCAGCAACCGAAGGGTTGGAGGTTCGAATCCCGCTCTATCCAAATCATTGTCGTTGTGTCCTTGGGCAAGGCCCTTTACCCACATTGCCTCGTATGAATGAGTATGAATTGTGCATGAATGTTGGTGGTGGTCAGAGGGGCCGTAGGAGCTAACTGGCAGCCACGCTTCTGTCAGTATGCCCCAAGGCAGCTGTAGCTACATTGTAGCTTACCACCGCTGGTATGACTGATGTGAGTGACTTGTGTGAATGAATAATGGTTTCTGTAACACGCTTTGAGTCTCCTCGAAAAAAGCGCTCTATAAATCCAAGTCATTATTATTATTATTATTATTATTATTATTATTATTATTATTATTATTTTTCCACAGAGAGTTTAAATTAGCTTCTTTAAGTCTAGTTTTCACATGTTCAAAAAGCAAATATTTGTTTTGCTCCACCTCTGATGTGAGGATGCCGAAGTTCATCTTAAAATGTTTGTTTTCTTGTTTGACCTTAGTGGGCGGGGCCTCCGAAACAGGAGGGCTTGACATGTTAAAGATGGTCAAATTCAGCCGCCGCATTTATCAACACCCGATCATTTGTACACTGGGATTGGTCAGATACGATTGTCTCATGTTGGTCCTGTTTTTACTCCAGGTTGATAAATGAGGACCAATGAGAGTGAGAGACCCCAATGCCCGACACTGTTGAGCCCATGTCAAATAGGATGTCTCTCACCTAAAGAATATAAAGTGCGCTCCAACGCTGAGCACCATGGCAACCATACAGTATGCCACCAGCCTGAAGTTCCTCCTGCTCCTCCTCTGCTGCTCCTCCAACGTCATCTCCTGAGACTGGGACTGCCTAAACTGCTCCCAGTAGCGGATGTGTTCCTGGGCTTCTTGGCTGTTGAGAGAAAGAACAACAATGGCGAAGGACGATTACTGGAATCACAGTGATGGAAACAAATGAGCTCTGTGGGACAATCGGCCAGGGATGGATGTTCATCTAAAGATAAGATGTGAAAGTCAGGCAGATATACGGTATACTGTAGTTACCAGTGATTCTCAACAGGACCCAAAAGTAGGTCTCGGACAGCTGGTAAAAAAATAAAATACTTAAAGAGTAACTAAACCCCAAACCCACTTTTCTACTGAATACATATGTATTTGGGTATTAAGTAGTGCTGTTTATTAATCCTAGTCCCCCAAGTACTTTATCAATGTAGAGTGACTGCCCTCTATGGGTTGAACACCGGCTATTATAACTGAATTTTGCTATTGGCTGAGAGAGATTATCGAGTGTCACTAACTTTCACTGTTGGTCCCGCCCCGCCTAAAAAAACTGAGAGGAGGGAGGAGGGTTTCCTCCAATCACAGTCCTCTGTGAGCACTGACAGCTCCAATGTGGAACTTTGTTCTTCAACGGTGATGTTTTTGACTCTGAAAAGAGCTGATTATGCACTAATCAGAGTGTTCATTAAGTGTTATGTGTGTATGTACAGACACATCATGTGTGCATTCCCATCTGTCTCTGTGTGTGCGCGGACGTGCATCTTATTGCTGTGTGCGTGCCATGAGGTGGTGGGAGAGCAGGGCTCTAGGGCTGTGTGTGAGCTTCACGTCGTGATTGTGTGTGCCTGTGATTGTAGTGACACATCGCAGCTGTGAACTCGCCGTGTGTGTGTGTGCGTGTGTGTACAGACACATCATGTGTGTATTCCCAGCTCTCTCTGCACTGACCGGCTTCCTGACTGGGCGTGTCTTACTGCTACAGCAGTAACGCCTATAACAGAGTTAATTTTCGGTACTCTATAAAATCTCTTTTACTTTTCTCGATTAGAACGACTGGAGCAGCCGTAAACTCCACAAAACATGGGCATTTTGATTATTTCAGACAGCAGATTCTCAAGTTTCCTGCTCTCCATCTGAATTTTTCGCCCTTGCTTTGTCGCGATGCAGTAATGTGAGTGACGTCACGTGAATCAACAGAGCAGGCCATAGATATATATACACATTCTATTGGCTGATCCTAACAACAGCTCTAGGGTACGTTCATTAGCACAAATGTAAAACAATTACACCACGGTATATTATATCTATGGAGCAGACTCCCGTCCGCTGTCAGTGAATGGACACAGTCAGTTGCGATAGCCAATCAGATTTCTTTGATTAACAAAAAGCTCCCCCTGTATTGGGAAAAGTGTGTGTGTATGTGGGGGGCACAGTAGGTCAGCTGTGGGGGGCACTGCCTGCAAGTGCCCCCCCATGACGCTGACACTGGCCCATAATAAAGGCATTTTTTGATTTTCCCCCTAGTGGCAGGTCAGCAGGGGTTTAGTTACTCTTAAATGTCTCTCATGTTGTACTTGTCTTTTATGTCGAAAGAAACTTTTCTTTTGACAGGCATGCTGTGAAATGCATGTTGCACAGGAAAATATATAGATTTACATATTAAAAAAAAAAATACTATACACTGTATGTGTGTTTTCAACAGCTACTTTTGAAAAACTAAATTTGTTGCTGGAATTCTTAAAAAAAGTGGGTCATGATTTAATGACAGTGGAACAATGTGAGTCCCAGGGTGAAACCAGCTCTGCTTTAGTTTCTGCAGTGGTGTAAATACCTCCACAGTAACTAAACACGACGGAGTGTGAACATGCTTTTATTGCAGGTAATATGTGTACAAATGTATTACTAAAACATGTGTGGGGGGCACACGGGGGTGTAGTGGTTAGCACGTCCTGGATGAAGGTCCTGGGTACAAGCCCTGTGGTGGACACTTCTGTCCTTTCTGTGTGGAGTTTGCATGTTCTCCCTGTGCTGCATGGGTTTTCTCCGGGTACTCCAGCTTCTGCCCACAATCCAAAAACATGACCACAGAGTAGACTAGATCTAGATTGTAGACGATCACCCAACTTATGAACTGCTACGTAGAAAGAATATTTCACCATTTAGTCTATTTATTTAATGCCATGGATATTCTAACTATTTTGCACTGTTCAGTTTCCACTTCTCTGGAATGTTCTGTACTAAGTGTTGTTTTTACTATACTACACAAAAACACATTTGTTTTAGATAGTTTACAAAAATCTAAGTTTATAATCATAATATTCTTTTTGTTGCACATTATGTTAGCACTGAGTGATGAAAATATCACTATTTTTCTTGTTGAAGCTAATTTAGTGTTTTCATTGATTCAGTTATATACAAAAATCCATTTAAATTGAAAAATGTTGCTTCTCATTCACAATTATTTGAGATTAATTAATTACACAGTATCTATATAATTATAGAGGTAGATTTGTGTCTTTATTATTCAATCAAAAAAATAGCTTCAAAACGTATTTGATTTCAATCAAAGAAAAAAAAAATTTCAAACAATTTTTTTGGGGCTTAATTTTTTCACGTTTCACGAAAATATTTTTTTGATTGAATTTTTTTCTTCAATTAAAATGTTTATTTTATGATTGAATAAAAAATGCACAAATGTACTACCCATAATATGGCCCAAATACAAAAAGATGAACCTTTTCAATAAAAAATTGCAATTATTTCGGCCTCAAACATGTTTTTGCAATTGAACACTTTTTTCTTTGATTGAAAATATTGATTTTTTTATTGAAGTAAACTTGTTTTTGATTGAATTGTTTTTTGTTTGTTTGATTGAAGTGATTTTTTTTTTGTATTTCATTGAAAAGTGTTTTTTGATTGAATTATAAAAACTCAAATGTACTACGGCCTAAATACTAAAAGATGACTTCAATCAAAAATAGAAATAAAAACATCAAAAATAAAAAATCGAATTAATTTATTATTCAATCAAAAAATTAAAAAAAATAACGAAATTCAAATGCAATTATTTGGGTCTCAAATATTTTTTTGCATTTGAACACTTTTTTTTCTTTGATTGAAAATGTTTTTTTTTGACTGAACAATAAAGACAAAAATCTACCTCCATAATTAATTACATTTTTAATTTTTTAATCGAGTCCCACCACTAGTTAAAACACACGTTTATTACTTGTGATGAGTGCCTTGAGCGCACTATGTTGCATCTGGTGCTATACAAGTAAAGTTGATGAAGTTGACGTGAATATCTCACCTGGGCTGGTACGTGCTGTGGCTGGAGGCAGACCTGTAGACCTGGCTCCCACTGTACGGATGGTGGATTTTGAAGTCATAAGCTTTCCTGCTCGGATCTTTGCTCAGAACTCTGTACGCCTCGTTCAGCTCCACAAACTGGCTGTGCAGTGTTGGGTTGGAAGGGTCACTGTCTGGGTGCAGCTGTAGGAAGGAGGTTCAGAGTCAGAGCTCAAAGTGCAGCGTGAGGCCACAGATGCTCGTGTTAGTGCTCAACATCTCCACAAACACGCATGTAACAATTATATTCATAAATAATGAATACCTTTTTAGATTTATCAAAAAAAGCATTTTTAATCTCGTCCAACGAGGCGTCTGACTTCACGCCCAGCAGGTCGTAGTAGTTCACAGCTTTTCTGTAATGACAAAGTAAAACTCACACGTCAACATCTACAAACCACAGACACACACTCACTGGCCCTCATTTATCATCCGTTCATACGTTCAGATCTGAGCGTGCAATGTGCGTTCTACCAAATTCACGCAAACGTCAGTATTTATCAACTGTGAGGTGAGCGTACGCTACGATCAGGTCTCACGTCAGGTCTGAGCTCGTGTAGGCAAACCTGTGAGAACGAAAATAAAGTATTAAACATAAGCAGACACACATTCAGAACAGATCAAAACAGATAATTAAAATGAAATAAAATGAATTTAAAAAGCTTGACAACTGCACTTTTTTGGTTTTTGTTGTATGGTGTGTATTAATCATTCATTCATTATTCTGCAAAAGAAATGCTTATTTAACCATTACAGCTATTCGCCTGTTCTGACATGTCACACCTGTTTAATGCTTTCTGTAAAGACACAGCTGCAAAGTAAATGTTAAGTGATACCCAAAACAACACCTGTTTTCCACAGAAGGTGCTAAAACTATCACCTCGAGGTGTGAGCAGTCACACTTTAGGTGTAAGAAGTCACACTTTACTTAACAGGAAGACAACACCTTGTTATGTATCAAGTGTTAACCACGAACAACAACTAGTGTGGAAACCACCCTTTGTGAACACCTGTTACGCCAGCTGGGCCATGACATCTGTGTGAACTTTTGTCCTATTTTTCTATTCGCTTAGGTGGTCAGATCATGTATTATGACATATTATCACGCCATGCTTCAGACTATATATACCACTGATTATTGTGTTCGGGGGCTTCTCTTACACGGACATTCTAGCTGTTCATGAAACCTTCTTTCTCTATCGGCTGATAGTTTAAGACTTTGATACTTTGAAACTTTTTTGATTGACTTTTAATTTTTGTAAACCTATAATAAAAATTCATTAACTATTAAGAAGCCTACTTGATTAAATTACCCGCCTGCAAACACCCACATCTGAGACGGCGCCTGAGTGGAGGACAGACTTCTAGGCCTCTGGTAAGTGAGCCTGCCCTTGGAATCCTCTTAACAGAGGTGTCCGGGGTGGGCTAACTCATGCTGTTGTAAAAAAGAGTTGTTTCCAGCTTCGACCAACTGTATATTGGATGGGTCCTAATATCAATCCAACAAAACTATAGCGAGACTACTCATAAACCAAAAATATGATAGACTTCCAATAGGAGGAAGTACACTTAGTCCTTTTCTTTATTAGATAACAATAATAGAGAATAGGCAGCCAGCTTCGGAGACAAGGTAGAGGGGGAATTCTTGTTTGAGTAAGACAGTTTTAGATCCCCTGCCGTCATAAAGTCCCACGGGCTAAAGACAGTTTTCCATGTCATGCTATTGTTCACCATCTCCATTTGTTCTAAGAACCTTAAAAACATAGTATTTGAGGTTTATTTTCCCAAACTCGTCTGTTTTCCAGAGTTTTAGCCTCTGAAAAGTCTCTTTCTGAGCAACTCTACAAACAGGCCGATTTGCATCCTGCTTATGCATATTCATGAATGGGCGTGTCTATAGGCGGGAGACTGACTTCCTCCTCTCCGCCCTCCTCCCACTCACTCCGTAGCCGGGCTCATGCTGCTGACAGAGCGTGGGGGCGGGGCATTCACCGGTACATACATAGACTGTAGAAAATACATACACAGCACTGCGCGAAGGATGCTGAAATGCTCACCTTTGTGGGCGTGTCTGTTTACATGTTATAACAGCAGAGAGCTTCCTGGAGGCGTGGCTTCTCCAGCTCAGTGCCACGTCAAATTCATCATCAAAGTGGGAACGCGTCATCAAATTGGAGCGAGGTGTTTGGGCTCACCCTGCAGTAAGAAAGGAGCAAATCACCCTCTGACTAATGATTGAAGGAATCAAGGTAAAAAACACTTTATCATGTTTAAAGCACAGAAAAGTTGATTTAGCGTAACATGGTTCCTTTAATAAACCCACGGATCAGGGTTGGGGTCAATTACATTTTTCAGTTACAATTACGTCTTCATTTTTGTTCTTTGCCACATACAACACAAAGACAGAGACAATTACACTAAAAATGTCATTGACCAAAGTCAATATTTGCAAATCTGATACATTATAATACAGTAAGTGCGTGTCTGATAATATAACAATTATACTTTTGGTATTGTGCTATTAGAGGGTGAGGGGAGGAGACAATAACAAGTTACAGTAATAATAGTCAAATATGTGGGGGAAAGGAACAATATATAAATATTTATATATACTGTATATATATATATATACACATACATATACAGTACATACACACAAATACAAAATAAAATTGAGATAAGAGAGGGAAAAAGAAGAGGAAAAAAGAGAATTAAATGACAATAAAAAAAAGTTAACTCTAAGGAAGGAGGATGAATGATAGTTTTAACCTGGAGCGTGGCACCCAGGCAAACTGAGGGGGCCAGGCCAGAACCCAGCAGACATGGGGAGGGGCCTGAGGCGGACCCCACCCACCGGCCTCCTCTATATCTCCTTTTCCTTCATCTCTTTTTGAACACTTTTTACATTTACGTCTTCAATTATCCATGTTCAATTACAATTCACTTATGATTACAGTGACCAGCATTTTTTACAATTACAATTAAATGACAATTACATTTTATCCTCAGAAAGCCAATTACAATTACGTTCTCAGTTACTAGTGTTCAATTACAATTAATCACAATTACTGAGCCTGAAATAAATAACCTAATAAAAGTTAACCTTCCTCTTGTGTTAGCTTTCTGTTATGATAACAGGTCCTAAATCAGCTGTAAAATACATTAAAAGCAAATATCTATCATCTAATGTATTTCCTATCTATTGGTTACATTGATAGGCTTCCTAATCAATGAAAATATAGGTTTTAACTTTTTTTTAATGGTAAAATGTAGGAAAGTTTGATATGAAACATGTTTTAATAATAATTAACTACATATGTGTAGAAATGTACATAGAACTGTAACATGGTTCCCCAGTTTTGCATTAAATTATAATTGACAACTTTTATGGAATTTTCATAGCAATTACAATTACAAAATCAATTATCTAAACTCAATTACAATTTATTTACAATTACGACAGCAACAGATTTTGCGTGGGAACGCTGCTGTGTAACCCAGTGTGTGACATCATTTGAACCTGTTTTGCTCAACAATATGAAGGTGAATGAAGTGATGTTTCTGTGCAGCGCAATGAGCCAAAGCTGAACCAGTGCAGCTCAGCCTCCACTGAGGATTTTTAAGGAATGTCTTCATTTCTTTTAATGTGTTATTTATTGAGACTTCCAGCGTGCGGACCACTGAGGCCAATAAATGACATATTTTTGGGTGTCTCTTCAGGATCTCTGCCCTGATATGAGGTTTGATCACTGCGCAGGTGTGGGGTGGGCACGGGCTCGGGTTCGCCAGCATGACTTGTCTAAATGTAAAGAATTGTCCTGATCAAATAGCAGGGATTCACATATTTAGGCTGTTGAACATTTCATTTAAACCATCATTTTCAGTTATTGGTCATTTCATTCAAACCTCAGACTGATTCAGTTCCAATATGGAAACCCTGTTCACTGCCTCCGTTATTCTCTTTTAAATGAGCTCCTTAAATTCCAGTTTCCACACTACTGAAAAGCACATCTTTGTTTTTCTTCACCTCAGCTGTGAGAATGCTAGTTTTCATCTCGGAAACGTTTATTTCCTTGCAATAGTTTGTTTGACCTCAGTAGGCGGGGCCTTAGGACCAGGAATATTTGAGGGAGAATCATGTTAATGGCCACGTTTACATGGAAACTTTAATTCCTCTTTAAAGTGGAATAAAAGTGAATTTCTCTTTAACCTGACCTTGTAAACACTTCATTCCTAATGCTCATTTATTTCCGAATTAAGTTTAATTCCGAATTAGGTGGCTGGTTTATTCTGTTTTTTAATTCTGAATTAAATAATTCCTCTTTGATGTAAACAGTTAACAACACTTAAAGCCGCTTTAAGTTAATTCCAGTTATTTTGCGCATGTGCGACTTGTGGCAATGACGCACTGGGTGACGCCATAATCCAACATGGCGGCCTGGAATAGAGCCAACACTATTTAATAAGAGCCTTAAAAGACACGGATATAATGAAAAAGGGGATGGACAAAGGCATAAACATGCAGACATTAACACGGACACATGGACTTATCACACACATGGAGATCAGCAAACAGAACAGCTTCATCGGACGGGTGAAGCCTGTTCACCCTAAGACGGAGTAAAGGCGTCCCCATACTGCTGCACAGGTTATAATATCACCAAGTCATTGTAACGGTTGTTAGAGCTACTATCTTTACCAGGGAGCAACTATTTATTCCTGGTTATTGTTTTCTGAAGTTTTACTGGGCTTTATTTACTGGTGATTAGCTCATATCTCTCTTCCGCTATGTGGACCAAAGTGTGTTATTGTTGAGCTACTGCTTCAAAACTACAGTAAAAATAAAAGTAAAAACAGTTCTCATGTGTGGTGTTCTGTGTTACAGCCGACAATAAAAGGTTTGTTGTGTGTTTCTCCAAATAGACGTGATACATCATGTTCGCCCCTTTCCCAACCCCCAGACCTAAAGTGGAATTAACTAAAGCTGAATAAAATGGTTTTACATGTAAACCTCAGTTCTGGAATTTCTACTTCCATGTAAACACAAAGCAGAACACTTTAATTCTGAATGATTTAATTTGGAATAACTAATTCCGAATGAAAAAACATCATGTAACCATGGCCAATGATGATCAAATTCAGCCGCTGCATCTATCAACACCTGATCATTGGTGAGCTGAGATTGGTCAGATACAAATGATTCATAAGTCCCACGTTGGTCCCGTCGTACAACACAATGTGCACTCAGATTTACAACCGTTTTCACGCAAGGTTGAAAAATGAGGTCACTGAGCGTAAGCAGTGACACACACACGCACGCACGCACGCACGCCCACGCACACGCACACACACATCACCTGTGTGAGTAACTCTGGGAGAGCAGCCGTAGTCCATTCTTACAGCACCAAAAACAGCTCTGACAAAGACGCAGCTGAGCCTCCAGCTGCATTATGGGAGATTTCCTTGGGAAGACCTGATGACAGATGTTAACATCAGCTCATGTTCTTATCATGACAGAACGGCTGCACACACCAAAGAATAAAGGGTGAAACATTGCAACTAACAAAGAGAATGACTATATGTGCAGTGATGTGCGCACAAAGGTCACATGATCAAATAATTGTGATATTGGTGGTGAACCAGAGTCATCTCCAGCATTATCATTATCTCTAAATCAGCGATTTGCTACTGGTGGGTCGGGTCCCAAAAGTGGATCATGGACCTGTACTGGGTGGGTCACAGACAGCTGGTCAAAAATAAACTTAAAGTACTTTATATCTCTCCTGTTGGACTTGTCTTTTATTTTGAAAGAAACTTTTCTTTTGACAGGAATGGGGTGAAATGCATGTTTCACAGGAAAATAAAGAGATTCATGTTTTTAAAAAGACTATATGTGTGTTTTCAACAGCTATTTTTGAAAAAATTGAGCATCGCCTTAGTTCAGGCAGGCACGAATGTCAAGTTAGCCAGCCCTACCAGCTGACAGCATACATCCCCTAATTAGTTAATCATCCAGCTGATCATGTTCCATGCTTCCCATTGGTTAGAGTGAGTCACGCCACTGTATTTAAATCACCGCAAACACGCCTACTTTCGCAAGCTTCGTTCGCAAACGCCTCTCAACACCCCAGCGCTTCCTCTAATTAAACAGATGGCAACAGCTCAAATAATCCGGGACACTCTGATGTTCTAACACTCTATCCTGTTCTGTTCTCTTCCTTCTGTCCTGTGGATAAATGAGGTTTTCCTTGTTCTTACAAAACATTTTATATCTTTGATAGCGTGTCAAGATGAAATTGCGCTATATAACGTTGAATTGAAGATACTAACGCCTGTAATTCTGTTCCAGAGGGTCCTGCTGACCGCTCTCTCTGCTTATGCCTCTCCATGTAACTCATGGAAAAGTGAATGGGAGCTCCTTTCGCTTCGGGCTCTCCACGCAGCTGCTGGAAAGGGCAGAGAGGTCCCAGAACAGAGCCTTACCACCAAATCTAAAACTGCATGCTAAATAAAGCAATTTCACTAAAGCAATCCTGACTGAACTAAATTTGGTTGATTGAAAAAAGTGGATCACGACCAACCAAATTTAGTTTTTCAAAAATAACAGTTGAAAAAACACATCTTTTTCTTTTTTTTTAAACATAAATCTATATTTTTTACTGTGCTACATCCATTTTACAGCATGCCTGTCAAAAGAAAAGTTTCTTTCAAATTAAAAGACAAGTCCAACATGAGGTTTCCCTACAGGAACATCACATCATAGATAGATGAACTAATGCAGGGGGCGGGTCAGTGTAATCAGTTAGTGTCTGACACTGTGATCACTTATTATTGATCACTATTGTGTCTCCTCATCATCATCATCATCATCATCATAGTGTGCGTATGAATCTTCCACAGCTGCAGGAAGGAACACACTGTTCTGCTGTCTGAGTTGCTAATGCTAACCTAGCATTGAACTGTTAAACTGCTCAACACGTTAAAAACACACTCCAGTAAAAGCATCAGTGTTAAGGTAAGTCGACGAAATATGACAAACATACTCCTGAAAATGAGAAGTGAAGAAACAGCGAGTAACAGCAGGAAAGGTGACATACCCGCTCTGCTCTGTTATAACACAGTCTGCGCCTGTAGTAAAGGGTCAGCACACCGGAAACAAGCGACTCCGGCTTCACAATAAAATACAGTAGTTGTGGTAGTAGTAGTAGTAGTAATAATAATAATAATATTAATAATAATTAATCTCCTTGGGGATATTTCATCAAAGTAGAAATGCATTTATTTTTAGGATAACAGGATGATACTTGGCCTAACCAGTAGGGATGGGACGATACACAGCAAGAGTAACACTTTCCCCGAAGGTTTATACATAAGGCTGACATTACTCTGTCATTATTATGACATGACACGTGTCATTAGCATGAGTAGTGTCAGTTATGAAGGCTGTCATAAAGTGTTGTTCGTTACCCTAACCCCGCTAGATTTCTCCACCTAATCAAAAAAAATGCCAACATAGCTCCAAAGGTATCATCAGTTTGTCATTGCCCGATCCCGTTAGAGCTCGGAAGTAAAGCAGGTCTGTGCCTGGTCAGTAGTTGGATGGGAGAACGCTGAGAATTCCAGGTGCTACAGTGAGGTGGCAGTCACCTCAGTGGTATCTGTCATTGTGTCCCTGAGCAAGGCACTTCACCCACATTGCCTAGTATGAATGTAGTGTGTGAGTGAGTGTTGGTGATGGTCGGAGGGACCGATGGCGCACTTTGGCAGCCTTGTTTCCATCAGTCTGCCCTAGGGCAGCTGTGGCTACAACAGTAGCTTACCACCACTAAGTGTGGAGTGAAAGACTAACCCCTAATTCTGTAAAGTGACTTTGAATGTCCAAAAAAGCTCTATATAAAATTGATGCCTTATTATTATTATTATTATTATTATTATTATTATTATTATTATTATTATTATTATTATTATTATTATTATTATTGTCATCATGCAAAGGACACTAAGACACTTAAACGTTGTCTAAGAGTGACTGGTAGAAATATCATAAATAACAAAGTAACATTACAACAGTGGACAATAATATAATGGATCATCACATGTATCTAATCTGATAAGTATCATGCTATATGCCAGTGCTTCTCAAATGGGGGTACGTGTATCCCTAGGGGTACGTGATGGAAATACAGGGGGTACTTGAGAGAGAGAGAGAGAGAGAGAGAGAGGAAAATTGACAAATGAAAGCATTCAAAATATCTGGTTTTATAATGTTTTTTTTAGTTAAAAATGTTAATCACAAGAAGGTCCTGGGTTCCAGCCCTGGGGTGGACACTTGAGTCCTTTCTGTGTGGAGTTTGCATGTTCTCCCCGTGCTGTGTGGGTTTCCTCCGGCTTCCTCACACAATCCAGAAACATGACCGTTAGGTACGGAGTCCCAAGATTGCCCATAGGAGTGACTGTGAATGTGAGTAGTTGTCTGTGTGATGCTGTGCAATGGACTGGCGCCCTGTCCAGGGTGTTCCCCTGCCTAGCACCCAGTGTGAGCCGTAGATATGCACCGGCAGACCCCTGTGACCCTGAAAACAGGAACAAGCAGGTCTGAAAATGGATGGATGTTAATCACTGAATATTACCAGCAACTCACAAAACGACAACAAAAAACCACAAAATAAGTGAAAAATATACTGAATAATAAAAACGACAAGCAAACAACAACAAAATTACACCAAAAACACACACAATAAGAGAGAAAAATTCTTACTATAACCAGCAACACACAAAACGGCAACAAAGACACACTAAATGAGAGAAAAATACACAAGAATGAAATATACAAAAATAACAGAGAAACATACAAAATGACATAAGAAACAACCAAACAACACCAAACACACACACACACACACACACACTCTCTGAGAGAGAATACCAACAACAAAAAAATACACAAAAACACACAAAATGATGATAGAAATGATCTTGATTAGAACATGAACTTAAAATACAAGGGTCACTGTTGGTCCCACATCAGGAAAACTATAGAAATAAATCTATTCAGGAAGCACTAAATACTGTTTCTTTCCATTTATTTACAAAGTGAGATTCTTTCAAATGTGTATCACTCATTAATTCCATCATTATGCCCGAGAGATGTTTTTTCATATTATTCTGGGCTGAATGTTGCAGTCAGACAAAGGGGTTTTTGGATTCAGAAATTAGAGAAAGGTTACTTAAGCTAAGAAAAAAATCAGTATAGCATAGAATTATTATTTAATCAAGTGTATTTAATCCTCAACCTGATTATATATATATATATATATATATATATATATATATATATATAATTCACACCACAGCTTTCTTTACAGATTTTAATTTGCAGCAATTTGGGCAAAACCCCTTTTGTCTGGGAAAACATTTAAGACCCAAACATGACTTGACCTCACAGACACCTGACTGGTATTTCATCATCTCCTCCATATTTAATCCACAGCAGCTGCTCAAACACACCGTCACACTGCTGCACCAGTTCCAAAAACTTTGGGTCATATCAGTCTGAAAGAGTCACTGGTGGATCCAGTGTTCCTTAGGATGTAACTCTAACTGCACTGGGAATGTGTTACCTGTAAAAAAACAAAAACAAAAATGTTACATTTCATTCTGTGAATATGTGATACATATTTAATATTACTAATATTAAATTTAAATCATATTGATGCATTTGACTGCATATGTGCATACAATTAGCAAAACCTCTGAACCCATCTGGAACCACGCCTCATTATTCCATATGAAACTTAATAAAGTATTTCTTACTGTGTGAATGTATGTATACATATTAAGTAGTATTAACATTAATATGAAATTATATTGATACATTTCAATGCAGGTGTGCATGCACTTAATAGAAAAAAACATGTGAATCCATCTGAAACCACGCATTAATTATTATGAAAGAAATATTAATAGAAAAAAATAATTCAACAAAAATAATAAGGCTAAAGCTGTGGTTCCCAAACAGGAGTACGTGTACCCCCAGGGGTACAGGAGCACATTGCAGGGGGTACTCAGAAATATTTAACAACTATTTTAAAAATAATCAGAAAATGTTTCTAGTTCTGTTTTAAGCTTTTATTTTTCTTTCTTTTATTTTTTTTTTTTTACTAATTCACCACAAATTAACAGTACAATTGCTCAATAAAATACTATATTTTCTTGTAATTTTTTTTTTTTAAAACAGGATTATTTTATGCTGTAGATGCTATTTTATCACACTTCTGACAATAGGAGACAATAATTAGCTATTTGCTTACTATTGAAGTAATCGCATAAAAGTTTCATGGTATATATACTGTATATATATATATACAGTATATACAGCATATAAATCCAATTTAAATTACATTAATTGTTTTTAATTTTTAGATTAAGTATTAGAACCAATGATTGAGACACAGTTAGTGGTTTAGGAGAACCTGCTGTTCTACAAATGAAAAAAACATATGATATTAATGGAGAGGGTACTTATGATATGAAGAGGGGGTACACATGATTTGACAAAAATGTAAAGGCTAAAGCATGGGCATTAGTGCTGAAATTAAAATATTCCATTAATTTTTGCATTTAAAACAGCCTGATTGACTTTGTCTTACACTAGATGAACTCCAGTAGCTGGGATTACACACTGCTGGAGTTTAAAATCAACCAAACCAGAAAGGCTGCGGTTCACTGAATGACCTATAGGGAGTGATAGTGCGTCCACTTTGCTAATTAATGTGAAGAAGAAGAGGTTCGCGTTGCCATGTTGGACAAACTTCCGCCACAGATAGGTGAATTAAAAAAATTAAAAATTAAAAATTAAAAATTAAAAATTAAGAATAAATATAATAATAATAATAATAATAATAATAATAATAATAATAATAATAATAATAATAATAATAATAATAATAATAATAATAATAAAGATGGGTAAAGAGCAATTGGACTGGTGTGAAAACAGTAACATCATTTTCAAACTTCAAATTTGCCTTTGCAAACTAAACTGGAACTAAACTGTCACTGTGAATGTACACGTAAAGTTTATTATTACATTTAAATGATCATCACTCTTTAATGTAAATTCTGGAAAAGATAACTACCTCATGTTTACTTCATCATCTTTTTGCACTACTATGATCTTATTTAGTCTTGTACATATTAGTCTTTAATCACTAGTTTATATTTTTAGTTGATTATTAATATTTATTGTTTATCTTGTACAGAGAGAGCACAGACAGTCTACCAAAGTTAAATTCCTTGTGTGTTAAAACACCTGAGGGGTATTCCATAAAGGAGGGTTAACAAACTCTGAGTCTATCCATAAACTCTGGGTCAACATACCCCGCGATGGGAAACTCTGGGTATCTGATTCCATTACAGCTGGTATGAAGTGAGTCAATCAACCCTGCCTTGGGTTGCTGACGTGCACACGATAAAAAGACATCAATGGATCAGAGATTACTCAAGCTGCCATGACAACAAAATGGAAAATAGTGATTTATTCACCGTAATGGGTGAAATAAGCTGGTGTTTGAGGAATATGAGCCTGTTCTAAAGGTGTGTTCAGTCTTCAGTGACTATAGTGGCTTAAATCACCCGTAATTAGTCACACTTTTTGGTCGCTTTATCACTTTATTGCTTCAGTGACGTGAAGAGCGGTGAATAATATGAATAAAATGTGTCTGAGGAGACGTGTCAGCAGCATAGGATGTCTGCATAGAGAGCCCTGTTGTTACACTGGATATTAAGACAGTGACTGCCGCTTGATATCGAATCATTTATATTGATTTTTAATGTAATATTGTCACCAGAGTCATCTCGACGTCCTAAAAAATGTCATAAAAAAACACTGAAGCGGGACGTGAACACGTGACCCATCGTTTCCAAGAGCAACATCACAAGTCACTGCGCCGTCATATCTTCAAAGAGATGTGATCTACAGATTTAACTGTATAACAATATAAAACAACAATCATCTCCTTTATATTATCCACAGGTTTGTATTCAGGGAACTTTACTACAGATGTCAGTAGATGTTTTAATGCAGATCAACCTCTCAGTGACTTTCACTTAATGATCTGTATCCACAATGTTAGAAAGAAAACTAGTGTTTGCACAAAAAAAACAACATTAGTAATGATGTGAACACGTCTGTGGTGTGTGATGTCACTAATGTGTTTCAGAGAAAAGTGTTAAGGTTCATTAAAGTGTTCAGAAAATTACAGGCTGTTATAAATATTTTGATACTACAGTTAAAATGATTGTTTGATAGGATAAAGGTAAACAAAACAAAGTGCATTTTAACCCACTGTTTTCTGTTAATTGCAGATGTTTCCCCACAAATATTATCACTATAAGAAGTCTTTTATTTATTCCAGGGGGATATTACTTACATTACAGCCGCTCAAGACATATTACAAATAAAAAGAATAAACAAAGAAAGAAAGAGAAGAAAAAACGTACATAATTAAGTAAAAGTCACATTACAGTAGTAAAAAATAAAATGAGATAAATAATAATAATACAACAATCAAAGCTATGAGGTTCAATTCAATTCAGCTTTATTTATATAGCGCCAATGACAACAAAAGCCATCTCGATGTGCTTTCAAAATATAAAATTCGTAATAAAAAGGAAAAAAACCCAACAAATCCAAAGGTAACAGTGATAAATTGTATTAAGTCGGCCGTTTAAAAAAAAAAAAAAAAAAGGAAAACTAGTGGAAGAGGGCAAAATAAGACATTTCACTAAACATCGACAAACCTGAGGGTGTAAGTATGGGAAAATGACAAATTTCATAGAATTTAATGTCGGGAAAACATCCGCTGTATCTGGCAACTCAAACACTCGCTGAACGCTGCTTCCTGACTGCAGGTGAGGTTTTAGAACCCTGTTTATAAAACAAGTGTTTTTAAACGGATCATTTAAAATAACTCACTGTTGTTAAAGGTTGTGTTGTAATAACTAAACACTGTTGACTTTATATCTGACTGTTTAGTTTAAATCAGCTGAAGCTTCCTCAACCAGTTAAACAACGTAGGACCAAACCATAGTTTATTAGAGTCAGTAGTGTGTGATATTTAATGTGTGTCAGATTAGCAGCGATGTCGGTGCTTTACTCCTATTTTTAATATGAGATTGGGATTATATGAGTTTAATTTAGTCTGTTAACCTGTTTCACACTGAGCAACTTTTACATAATGACCACATGTTCTATATCAGTTGTGTCAAACTCATGGCTCCTGGGCCAAATCCGGCCCTTTAGAGAAGTGTTTCTCAAATGGGGGTACGTGTACCCCTAGGCACTACAGGGGGTACTTCAGAGAGAGAGAGGAAAATTAACAAATGAAAGCATTGGGGTTTTATAATGTTTATTTTTAGTTAAAAATGATAATCGTAAAAAATATTACCAGCAACTCACCAAACGACAACAAAAACACAAAATAAGATAAAAAAAATATATATACTGAATAATAATAAGAACAAACAACAACAAAATACACAAAATGACACACACACACACACACACACACACACACACACACACACACACACTGAGAGAAAAATACTTACCATTACCAGCAACACATAAAACTACAACAAAGTAAACTAAACTAAATGAGAGAAAAATACACAAGATCACCACGAAATACACAAAAATAACCGAGAAACAAACAAAACGACATAAGAAACAACCAAACGACACCAACAATACACACACTGAAAACACACAGAACAAACAACAGAATACACAAAATTACACAAAATGATTATGATTTTGATTAGAACTGGAACTGAAAATCCAAAGGTCAATGTTGGTTCCACATCAGGAGGGAGATGACTTGCTCTAAATACTGTTTCATTCCACTTATTTACAAAATCAGATTTTTTAAAATGTGTGTTATCACTCATTCATTCCATTATTATGCTCTATAGCTGTTTTTTCACAGTATTCTGAGAAAAATGTAGTCGAACAAAGGGGAGACTTGGATTCAGAAATAAGAGAAAGGTGGTACTTTAGCCAAAACAAGTTAGAGCATCAAATTCAGCACCATCAAAGAAGTAAAAATGATCGGGGAAAAAACATGAAACGTTTTGTAAATGAGCAACTAATTCAGCTGTAGATATCTCAGCCCTTTATATACAAAAAATTAAAAAATAAAATCCACATTATTTGCAGAGCTCAGTTTTTCAGTTGTTATATTACATGACGACAGTAGTAAATAAAGGGATAAAGCGCTATTTAAATCAAGTTAATTTCAGTCAATATTTTTTCTCAAAAGGGTGATATAAATCTTGATATTTTTTTTATTTCAATAAAGTCTAACTAGAAAACAATTCTTGGTTAAATTAGCTGATGCAATTATTAACAAAGAGCTGCACAATATGTGCCACTTTTGTCTTTTTCTAGTGTAAGGGACAGCACGTGTGAGTGAGTTTTGTAGTGTGGCTTGTTTAGGTCCAGGTTAGAACACACAGCTGTTCTGAGAACTCCTAAAATGCGTATTTTATGACTAAATAAGCTATAAAATAAAAATAAATCAATATCAATAATCAGTTTTCAATATTGCCAAAATGGAAAACTCAATATATTTTAAATATTGATATATTTCCCAGCCCCACTCAAGACAAACACATTTCTTTTTTTTTTTTTTGTCTGCACATGCTGTCAAAGGTCAACACTACAAGAAGTGCAATCTTTTTTAGACAGCAATGCATTTTTAGTTTTTTTTTGTTTTGTTATTGCAATTAAATAAATTGCATTATTTTTCCTAAGGAAGGGTAAGAAACACTTTATTAAAGGGAGAATATAAAAAGAGAGAGCAGTGTTACACCTAGGTGAGGGGGTGGGGGGGGGGAGGTGGAGGGGGAAGAGAGCAGGGAGGAGCGATTCAAGGTAGAGAAATGGAAGCGTGGGGAAGAGTTGATTACTGTAAAGTGAGATGTGAAGTTGTCGACGTGAGGCTTAACTATAATGGTGGTGGTTGTGGGCAGAGGGAAGGAGTGAGTGGTAATAACTGAAACAGGTTTTTGGGATCAACGTGTCTAAAGTTAAGCCCACTACAAGTTTTATCCCACAGTCCAAGGCATGCTAGTGCATCGTAGACTGATGTATGTGCAAGAAACTGCCACTGTAAACCCAAGCGCTGCCCCGGACTCGAGGACGCAGCCAGAATAGCAGAAAGAGCGGGGGCCAGGGAGCCCAGGCAAACCCCCCCCCCGGCCGAGCAGCCCCCAAGACACCCCCTAGACACCAAGCTGAGAGGCTGCCACCGCCCCCTCATACACACCTGAGAAAGCACCCAGTAGCCGAGGAGCCAGCGCACTCCGCCACCGCCCCCAACCCCCAACCCCAAGGTCCCCCAACGACATCCATCCCACCACCCCAACCCCACCCCCGCACCCAATCCCCCAAGGGGAGGGCCCAGAGAGCCCACCGCCCAAGACCCCAGCAGAGGGGCCAAGGCCCACGCCCAGCAGACAGCCAGAGCCGCGACAAATGGGCAGCTGGCGGGCACCCGTCAGTGGGCCCAGAGCCAGCAGGGACCGGACCCCAGGCCAGAATGACCCGGAATAGAAGCAGCACCGGGAGCAGCACGACCGAGGACAACGACCACACCCCCGGCCGCCCTGGGCAACGAGGGGATGCTGCACGCCGCACCCCCAGCCCCCAGGCGCACCGACCCAGCCCCCCAGAGCGCCCCAGGTCACCCTTTTTTGACACCGCCAGCGCCTCAGTTATTACTAAAGTCCCCCCCGCCGCCCCACCCACCCCCAAGGGCCCAGGCAGACCGCCACACCAGCATGCGGGGCGCGTAAATCAGAGGCGGTTCTTTGGGTACCGCCCAAGCAGGGGCCACCCCACGCCGCACCCACTGGTATGCAGGAGCGCGGCCCGCACCACCCGCCCTGGAAGACCCCCGCCAGGACCGGCCAAGCCAGCGGCCAAACCTGCCGGTCCCCAAGAGCACCCCCCGAGATCGGGAACCCTCAAGGGCGAGACCCCGGGCGAAGCCCCCCGGGGAGAACCCCCTCCCAACCCAGCCCACAAACCGGCCACAGTCAAGCAGGACCGCACAGCCCCAGACGGCGCAAGGACAGTAGCCCAGGCCCCGCCGGCCACCGAACAGCGCAAACCACAAGGCAATGCCACTCACCGGCGCGCGAGCGACCAGCGGCCGCCACCGCAGGAAGGAGGCATTCCAACGGCACCCACCCAGTGCGGAACAGCAGTCCCCAACTAAGGGCGCCCCGGACCCACCCACCGATCCGCAGATAGCAGGACAGACCTACCAGGCAGCCGACGGCAACCGCACCCACCGGAACAGCTAGCACCGCCCCCCCCAGCAAACAGCATCATCTTGAAGCGCCAAGCAACCCCGCCCCAACCCTGCTACAGACCCCCAGCACCCTCTAGTGCGCCCACACCGGCAAGGCAGGCCGCCCCGGGCCCGCACACACCGAGGACAGCCCCCGACCAGGAGACGAGACAAGGACCAAGCCACACTCATAGGGAAGAGGCACCCGCACTCCCCGCCGGGCCGACACCGGCCGGAGAGACCCCACGAAGAGAACCCCCAGCAGCACCCCCCCACGCCTCCCGAGACCCACCGCTCCACCTGATGTATTTGCATTCTACACGGTGGCCCAGCCATCAACAGAGGGATCAGGCCCCCACCCGACAGGCCCAAATATGTGATCCGAGACAAACACATTTCTATCCAAAGATGATTGAAACTCACCATACTGTGAGATTAATGTTATTGATTCATATTTCATGCCTTTTCTTTGGAAGTCCGTTTGTCTTTGGAAGCTTTGGAACCAGCCGACCTTGCATTGATAGCAGGATATTGAAATATGTTCGTCCTGTGCTTTGGTATTTCTGAGTTATGCTGATGCTGGTCTAGACTCTTTAACTCTACTTTTTGACAGTGTTTGCTTTGAAGAGTTTGTATCAATAGCTGTGAGATGAAACTAATATTTACTTTATCTGTGTGTGTGTTTGTTTTAGGGGTGCTGTTCTCAAATATGTTTGGCTTTGATCTATTTGTTAAGGGACACCAGAGCCTCAGCGGCCTCCATAGAGTGGAGCAGTGAAGGCTTCACCAATGGACCCTGAGGTGTCGGTGCTGCTGCACTGTGCTCAGTGGAAGGGGCTGCTGCAGACTCAGGTCCATGTGGAGCTTTCTGAGCGGTAGGAGCACAAAGCCTTAAAGGGTACCTGTAGTGAAAATGTACCAGTATATAACAAAAATATTTATTGTATTGCCAATAAACAAAATATGTGCATCTTTTTACTAAAAACACACATTGAAAGGACTTTGTAGAATGATTTTATACCTTCTCGCAGAAAATATGCAGAGTCGCCATTTTGGACAGGGTATGATGCACTTTTGTTGATTCCTGTTAGCTGTTGCTAGGCAACACTGTTCCGTTGGTCTACAGTTTCTGAACAATGGCAAAGTGTAAAGCTAACGGTTGCTAAAACAACAAGAGGAAAAAACCCACAGAAACATTTCCTTTGCGTTCTCTAAGCATAATAACAACACTAAGTCAGAGTTATCCAGATGTTGGCTCCATAACATCGGTACGGGATACACACCTTAAACGCTTCCGTTTGGATGACATTTGGTGATATGTGAGGACCACAAAGCCAAAGTTACGTCTGAAATCAGACCAGGTAGCGACAGAATTCCTTCACAGAAAGTCTCAATGTAGCTTGTAAACATACTTGTTCAGGGCACTGCTACATTTCTGTTTACAGGGGATATTATGGGCAGGTGTCATGGCACTAACCGTACCCCCACCAGATTGTTCCCTCCTACTTCCTTGTGGCTAAAGGATGAGCTGTTTACTGTTCATTAGGGCTCCGTCAGGTCCTGATCCTCTGCTCATCCTCCCATCAATGAACAGATATCCTTTCACGCAGCTTTCATCACAGTTGTTAACCATATTTGTGCGCTTCCAACACCAAACTACACAGTCTCGTTTCCGCTGGTAACAGCTCTGTTCGTTAGGCTAATTGTGATGTTGAGTCGGCGCAGGGAGACATAGAAGAAGCAGGTAGTTGGTGAGAAAGGTGATAATTAATCCTCTCCTAATATACAACCTGTATGCTGCACTTTTATCACTGAGGGAGGGGATACACACGGCTGCTTAACACTGAGAGCTATCAGAAAAACTACATTTCCCACAATGTAAACAGACCTGTTATGCCTCTACCTCCCACAATGCACCAGTTATTTAAAGCAACAGGCTGTGCGGATCAACAAAAGCACATCTCATCTTGTCCAAAATGGCGACTCTCCATAGTTTATGCCAGAAAATATAAAATCCTTCTAAAAAGTTCTTTTAATGTGTTTTTTATATATACAGTATAAAAAGGTGCACATATCTAGTTTATTGATGATACATTAAACACGTTTTGCTATACACATTTTTCCTACAGGTACCTGTTAAAATACCAAACACAGTCACAACCTTTCTACAGCTTGAGCTTTTGTTCTCTCAGGTTCAACAGGCAGACAGATCCGGCTCTGGAGCGCCACATAGAGGAGGTTTGGACGGCGCGGCTAGCCAAGGAGCCGTGGCTTTTTAATGGCACCAAATTCCGGTTGCATTCCTTCAGCTTGATGCCTTCCAAACATCCACTCTGCCCTCACGAGGACCAGACCAGACAAACCCAGTGTGACAGTGACCTGTGTGCTGCTCAGAGCGAGACCAAGCTGACAAACTGCATGAATGACCTGCAGAGAGAAAGTAAAGGAGATGTTCCCTCCATTAGACCACTCCTCACACTCACACTGGGGCTCACATGCTACAAAGACTATCTGGGAACCAACTGGTCGAGTCAGGTGGAGGAGCTCCGTCAGCGTGGAGAGGTGGAGTATGGTGATCCTCTGGCACTGCTGGCCCAGCCTCTGGGAGTTGGTGCTGTGCTGTTCACGCACGATGGACATGTGGTGCTGATCAGGAGGAGCCAGAGGGTGGCGGAGGCTGGAGGGCAGCTGGACATTCCCGGTGGTCACCCAGAGCCCGAGGTAGGATGGATGATGGATGGATGCGGGGTCAGAGATGTGCTTAGTATGATATGTGTGTTGTTGTCTTGTTCAGGCAGTGAGTGAGTGTCCGGTGACCATGGCAACGCTGCAGCAAAGACCAGAGGCCGTCGTCTCAGAACTTTTCTCCTCCGTGTGTGCAGAGATCAGAGATGAGGTAGAAACTCAAGAGTTCCTTTGGACTTCAAACATGTCTTTCTATGCACTGGTACCGGAAAACAGTCTATGGGGCGGATTCACTAAAGGTTTTCATGTATTAAAACATGTGCAAACGTCATCGCATGCACTAGAGTTGGGTGATATATCAAGATTCAAAATATATCGTGTTGTCTATTTTGGCAATATCGAAAATTATAATATTGCCTAGATCGAGATATATATTTTATAGCTTATTTTGATTTAAAATACTTGTTTTAGGAGTCGCTGCTTTCACTACTTCTCAGAACGGCATAAAAAGCTCCGTTAGATGGATTTCTGAGTGCGTCGTAACCCAGACCTTCCCCTAAACAAGCCACACTACAGAACTCACTCACACGTGCTGTCCCTTAGAGGAGAAAAAGCCAAAAGTGACACCTATTGTGCAGCTGTTTGTTAATACAGCTGCACAATAGACAGACGCTAAATGACAGACGCTAAATGTGTCTGTCATTTAGCGTCAGCAAATTTAATTTAGAATTGTCTTTAAAATTAAAAATCTTGAGATTTATACTGTATGTATATTGCCATTTTAAGAAAGAATGTTAAGATATGAGTTTTTGTCCATTTCGCCCAGCCCTACCGCGCACTAATAAGGGGTAAAAACCCAAGGGAATTAGGACTGTGCGTGTTCTGTGCGTCTTATATCTTCATATCTTTCCTTGCTATACAGTATACCATTTATCTGCTCATCACACAGTGACAGTTGAACCTGCTGCTCCATTTCCAACAGCAGGTCCTCCTCCACTGGATGGCCACCGGTTTTATTTGCTGATGATTTATCAAAAGCAACTTCTTCCTTTATTTTGCGCTTTATATCCTGCCATCTTCGATGTACTTTAGCTGCTGTTCTCCTAGTTTTCCTGCAGCAGTAACTCTCTCACTGATTTCCTCCCATATTGCGTTTCTCCAGGTAACACTGAGATGTCTTTGCTGTAATTTAATCATGTGTTTATTTGCTTCTTCTAACAACACTTATAATTCTGCTGCTTCAAATTAAATGTTTTGCTTCCGCACACTCAGCTCTCCTTCCCATGCACGTTTGTAATAAGACGCACTAAATGCTCCTTTAAATAGGGCAGCCTCAACTACTTCTGTTCGCACGCAAATTATTGCTGCAATCTTAATGAATTTCTGGCAGCAGGTGAGGAAACTGCGTTACCGAAGGATTTAGGGACTAAGTGGATTACCAGCCTTTATTTCAGATATTAGTGAATCTGCCCTAAAGCCTTTGTACCTGTGCTGAACCTTTGTGTGCAGGTTAATGTTCCTTTGTGCTCTCTGACTGCTCCAATCCTGATGGGTGTGGCTCTGAATCACACCAGCGCTGGAAGGCCAAGTGCAGAATTTTATGTCAGGTACTCGTTTGTTTTTGTCTTTTGATCCAGACTGTGAGGGTTCTTTTTCAGTGGTTACTATAGTTTGGATGTTATTTTAACATCACACGTGTGTTACAGGCAGTTTGAGTTCGTTTGTAAAGCACAATAAGTTAACATGCAACATAACACCTTGCAGACCACAGAGGAGGAGCTCAGGGAGCACCGGACCATTGCTGACCACACATTGGTTACTCAGTCATTATTGTCCACGACTCACTGTGAAGCTTATAGAATACAGAAGAAAAATACTTTGACGCAGACCATAGAGCTTGGCAATATATATATTTTGTTTTAAAATACTCATTTTAGGAGTCACTGCTTTCACTACTTCTCAGAAGAGCATTAAAATGTGTGTCTGTGCCTCAAATATCTCTGGTGTTCAGGGACAGACAGAGCTCATACTTGCTACATAGCTGCAGTTTGGTTCAAAGCCACGTGGGTTTTGTTTGGACTGAAATAGTCCATTTAATGAATAATTTCATTAAAAAAATAGTTTTTTGCTGGAGCCTTTAGTCACATGGCGCACTACAGCCAATCACTGCACACCGTAGTCACGGTGTAGTCACGTGTGTGCACTACAGCCTGGCGTGCACCCGAGCCAGCAAACACTGTTTGTGTGTGCATGCATCATTTTGGCTCCAAAGACACACAAAATAAGTCCAAAACACAAACATGACAGAGAAATACACCAAACGACAACAAAAAATATGAAAATGAGTAAAAAACAAAGAACTAAATATTGATACAAAATATACACAAAATGACATCAGAAATGTACAAAACTACACCAAAAAAGCTACAAAAATAAGAAAAATAACTCCAGAATCACTACGATGGCAACAAAAAACAATAATTACACAAAAAGAAAACAGAAAGATACAAATATACACATAATGACTCCAAAAAACATACAGTGCCTTGCGAAAGCATTCGGCCCCCTTGAACTTTTCGACCTTTTGCCACATTTCAGCCTTCAAACATAAAGATATAAAACTGTAATTTTTTGTGAAGAATCAACAACAAGTGGGACACAACCATGAAGTGAAACAAAATTTATTGGATATTTCAAACATTTTTCACAAATAAAAAACTGAAAAATTGGGCGTGCAAAATTATTCAGCCCCTTTACTTTCAGTGCAGTAAACTCTCTCCAAAAGTTCAGTGAGGATCTCTGAATGATCCAATGTTGACCTAAATGACTAATGATGATAAATAGAATCCACCTGTGTGTAATCAAGTCTCCGTATAAATGCACCTGCTCTGTGATAGTCTCAGAGGTCAGTTTAAAGCGCAGAGAGCATCATGAAGACCAAGGAACACACCAGGCAGGTCCGAGATACTGTTGTGGAGAAGTTTAAAGCCGGATTTAGATACAGAAAGATTTCCCAAGCTTTAAACATCCCAAGGAGCACTGTGCAAGCAATAATATTGAAATGGAAGGAGCATCAGACCACTGCGAATCTACAAAGACCTGGCCGTCCCTCCAAACTTTCAGCTCATACAAGGAGAAAACTGATCACAGATGCTGCCAAGAGGCCCATGATCACTCTGGATGAACTGCAGAAATGTACAGCTGAGGTGGGAGACTCTGTCCACAGGACAACAATGAGTCGTATACTGCACAACTCTGGCCTTTATGGAAGAGTGGCAAGAAGAAAGCCATTTCTTAAAGATATCCATAAAAAGTGTTGTTTAAAGTTTGCCACAAGCCACCTGGGAGACACACCAAACATGTGGAAGAAGGTGCTCTGGTTGGACGAAACCAAAATCGAACTTTTTGGCAACAATGCAAAACGTTATGTTTGACGTAAACGCAACACAGCTCATCACCCTGAACACACCATCCCCACTGTCAAACATGGTGGTGGCAGCATCATGGTTTGGGCTGCTTTTCTTCAGCAGGGACAGGGAAAATGGTTAAAAGTGATGGGAAGATGGATGGAGCCAAATACAGGACATTCTGGAAGAAAACCTGATGGAGTCTGCAAAAGACCTGAGACTGGGACGGAGATTTGTCTTCCAACAAGACAATGATCCAAAACATAAAACAAAATCTACAATGGAGTGGTTCACAAATAAACATATCCAGGTGTTAGAATGGCCAAGTCAAAGTCCAGACCTGAATCCAATCAAGAATCTGTGGAAACACCTGAAAACTGTTGTTCACAAACGCTGTCCATCCAACGTCACTGAGCTCGAGCTGTTTTGCAAGGACGAATGGGCAAATATTCCAGTCTTTCAATGTGCAAAACTGATAGAGACAAACCCAAAGAGACTTACAGCAGTTATCGCAGCAAAAGATGGTGCTACAAAGTATTAACTTAAGGGGGCTGAATAATTTTTCACGCCCAATTTTTCAGTTTTTTATTTGTTAAAAATGTTTGAAATATCCAATAAATTTTGTTTCACTTCATGATTGTGTCCCACTTGTTGTTGATTCTTCACAAAAATTACAGTTTCATATCTTTATGTTTGAAGCCTGAAATGTGGCAAAAGGTTGAAAAGTTCAAGGGGGCCGAATACTTTCGCAAGGCACTGTACATTACAGAAAAATACACCAAACAAAAAAATTACAAAAATTAGTAAAAAAACAAACACATTTATCATGCACATGTCCCATAGAATTAAACCAGGGAAATCACCCACAAATAAACCCCTTTATAACACTACAGAGTATGTACACCTCTTTGTACATCCAACCTTCAAACACATACTCATTTTGCCATAATTGACAACTCTACTTAAGCTCCTCCCACTATATGAATACATACTTCTGACGAGCACTGTACTAGTAACACATAAAATTAAAAACTCAGTTCTAAGGTTTTGAACCTCAGGGATTCTAAATTTGATGCCTATTTGACAGTAACCTGGCATCACCATATTGGAAAATCCAATATGGCTACCTATGAATATAATTTAACATTGTCCATGTACAACTGAAAATGTCTTTATTTTACAACATAGAAGCCCGACATCTCAGATCAAGGTATCCTTAATCTACTGTTGGTAAATAAATGTGTCTGTGTGGAATTTTACATCAGCAAATTTAACTCTGAATAGTTTTTCTGCTCAGACGTAATATGAATTTAAATTATCGAGATTTATATCAAATATCGCCATTTTGAGAAAAAATATTGAGATATGAGTTTTGGTCCATTATTCCCAGTCTAGCAGAAAGTTTATTTGATGCTGTGGTCACATGAAATTTAGATTTAGTCTAAGTTTTAGTTTAATGAAAACATTTACATGTGGATTATATATGCCATTGTATTGAATAACCTGGTAAATGTACTGCCTGAACATTGGTTTGAGAGATCTGATTGGCTAAGTTTGAAAGATCCTTTTCATATTGTTTTCTACTCAGTTTGACAAATTAGCCAAGCCTGAGCTCGATTGAAAGCAGTAAAAAAAAGGTCAAAATAAAGCATGACTGGCTTATAATAGTACAATGAAGATCTATGGCCAGAGAATCACTCAATGATTATCCTATTAACTGATGTGATAGTCAGCGTTGTACCTGATTGTGGTCATATTTCGGTCAAACATGAACTGAACGTCCTGTATATTGGCCTGATCAATGTTATTGTGAGTGCGTTCATATTGGTTGTTCACCTTTGTTCAACACAGTGCCATATACAGTGGGGCAAAAAAGTATTTAGTCAGCCACCAATTGTGCAAGTTCTCCCAGTTAAAAAGATGAGAGGCCTGTATTTTTCATCATAGGTATAACTCAACTATGAGAGACAAAATGAGAAAAAAAAATCCAGAAAATCACATTGTAGGATTTTTTAATGCATGAATTGGTAAATCCCTCTGTAAAACAAGTATTTGTTCACCTACAAACAAGCAAGATTTCTGGCTCTCACAGACCTGTAACTTCTTCTTTAAGAGGCTCCTCTGTCCTCCACTCATTACCTGTATTAATGGCACCTGTTTGAACTCGTTATCAGTATAAAAGACACCTGTCCACAACCTCACACAGTCACACTCCAAACTCCACTATGGCCAAGACCAAAGAGCTGTCAAAGGACACCAGAAACAAAATTGTAGACCTGCACCAGGCTGGGAAGACTGAATCTGCAATAGGTAAGCAGCTCTGTGTGAAGAAATCAACTGTGGGAGCAATTATTAGAAAATGGAAGACATACAAGACCACTGATAATCTCCCTCCATCTGGGGCTCCACGCAAGATCTCACCCCGTGGGGTTAAAATGATCAGAAGAAAAAATCCCAGAACCACATGGGGGGACCTAGTGTATGACCTGCAGAGAGCTGGGACCATAGTAACAAAGGCTACCATCAGTAACACACTACGCCACCAGGGACTCAAATCCTGCAGTGCCAGTAGTGTCCTCCTGCTTAAACCAGTGCAGTCGTCGTGTTTGGAGGAGAAAGAACACATAGCTACTGTAAAGCATGGGGGTGGTAACATCATGCTTTGGGGCTGTTTCTCTACAAAGGGACCAGTATGACTGATCCGTGTAAAGGAAAAAATTATGGGGCCATGTATCATGAGATTTTGAGTGAAAACCTCCTTCCATCAGCAAGGGCATTGAAGATGAAACGTGGCTGGTCATTCAGCAATGATTCCAAACACACCGCCCGGGCAACAAAGGAGTGGCTTTGTAAGAAGCATTTCAAGGTCCTGGAGTGGCCTAGCCAGTCTCCAGATCCAAACCCCATAGAAAATCATTGGAGAGATTTGAAAGTCCATGTTGCCCAGCGAGAGCCCCAAAACATCACTGCTCTAGAGGAGATCTGCATGGAGGAATGGGCCAAAATACCAGCAAAGAAATGTGAAAACCTTGTGAAGACTTACAGAAAACGTTTGACCTCTGTCATTGCCAACAAAGGGTACATTACAAAGTATTGAGATTAACTTTTGTTCTTCACCAAATACTTATTTTCCAGCATAATTTGCAAATAAATTCATAAAAAATCCTACAATGTGATTTTCTGGATTTTATTTCTTCTCATTTTGTCTCTCATAGCTGAGGTATACCTATGATGAAAATTACAGGCCTCTCTCATCTTTTTAAGTTGGTGGCTGACTAAATACTTTTCCCCACTGTACATAAAGCCTTTAATGTGAAAACCAGGCTAAAACACATCGTAAACAGGCTTTAATATGCAGAGGGGAAAACACCAAATCTGGCAACACCAGGCAATGCAGAGTCATCTGCTGCATGCATCACCAAATGAAGGCTGCATGCTGCATTCAAGGTACCTTGGAATTCAGACATCAGAGCTGGGAACGACGTTACAGCCGAGTTATTAGCATTCCATCAGCAGCTCTATCTTAGATTCTGTCTCCTTAAACTTTATGAAAAGGTAACATCTACTGGACTTTGTTTTTAACAGTTTTAAATGATGAGGGTTTTACTATTTTAGGTTGTGATTTGTTTTTAGAACAGTATTGTTTTATTTAGTCCATTCAAGCAGCCAGTTTTTGAGAATATACTGTACTAGGGTGAAAGCTGCAGCTTCTACTACTGGGGACTGAATGGGTTCAACAATGGGGAAAGGCCAGGATTCAGAGGCAGATAAAAAACAAACTATGAACTAGTTCATTTGTTCAAAAATGTTCATTTTGAATTATGAACTGAACTTTGAAGTAGTTTGTGTTGAAAGTGAACTTTCCCAGCACTGGTGGTAGTTGTAGAAATCCACATATTCTTTCTGCATATTTTGTTTCTGCAGATGAACAAGCTGATTTGAACATGATTGATGTTGTACGTTGACTAATTGGTGGAGTGTATGTCCATCTCAGAGGTTGTTGTCACAGATTCAGACCTACCAGTGCAGCAGTAAGTGTGTGTTTGATTGCTAGCTATAGTTTATAATGATGTCATGTGATCCTACCCATGTGCCTTCAGCTGCTCACTGACGTCAGATGAAGTCAGATCTTTGTACTGGAAAGGAGGAGCGGAGGCCCATGAGTCCACAGACATCGTCTTCCTCAGCCGAACGGTCAGTGTGATGCAGTTATAACATGTGATCACACAGTAAATGTTCAACTCTAAACAGTAACTAAACTAAACTCTGCTGAAAACAAATGTATTTGGATATGAACTTAAGTAGTGTTGATTGATTCTTGTCCAAACCTTGACATTTTAGTCAAATTACTTAAATCTATCATATTTTGTTATTAAAATGTGAGAATGACTGCCCTCTATGGGTTGAAACATGGCTATTATAATTACATTTTGCTATTGGCTGAAAATCATACGTGTCAATTTTGGATTTGAAAATATGGGATATATTCTGTTGCCCGCTACAAGTCGTCCTACCACCCAATGAAGCTCCACTATCCCTTATAGTGTACAAGAAATCTAAAATACCCTGTGTCAACCACTTACTAAATACAATTAGGTAATTAGAATCTGGGAGACCTTTGTTGACTTTGAAATGCTGTGAACATTCCTACATTATAATACAGCCTAAATGAAAACATGTAAGGGTATATAAAGCATTTTTTTTAATGAATTATACTTACATTGTATATTTACTGTTAATTTCACGTTGCGTGTCTTTAATTTAGACATTAACATTTATTTTCATTACATATTTTCTTTTAATTTCTCATGCTCACTCATGTGGTTCTCTGGTTTTCACTTATGAGACACATTTGTTGCAGACTTTACATTCTTTTTTTTTTTTTTTCTATATTTGTGACGTTTGTGCTTGGTCGATTTTTCATGGTGACTTACGTGGTTCCTTCCCCCGTGGTAGACACTAAAATCTCAGTTACTAATCTAAAAGAACATGTAGCTGTGTCCCATCCTGATGGTCTTTAGGAAGGTAAACTCTCCCATTTTTCAAGGTAGTTACACAAGTTATTATTTTTTCAACGGAACGTCCTCTTACATCCCTCTATCTCTCTTCTTAGTTGTATTCGTGTTTGGTGTTGCTGTCCGCACTAATCTAATCTCGTGAGAACTGCCACCCAGGCAGAGGCTGAGGAATGTTTTTATTTATCTATCTTTTAATTATTACTACATTATAATCAGTGACGTGCCGTGACCACTAGGGTTGGGTAGGTACGTTGCAAATCGATACCACCAATGACAATTTCATATGTTTCTGCTGTCAAGTGTTAATTTAATTCAAATCAATTTTATTTGTATAAAGCAATTTCCAACAGTCATCTCAATGCACTTATCAAAATATAAAATTCATAATAAAGAAAAAACCCAACAAGATCCACATGAACAAGCATTTAGCCATCTAACAAAATCAACATCATAAACACCATTAAAGAAACATAAACAATTATTTAATATAGCCTCCATACTCTCCCAACAAGATATATCTCATGACACGGCAGCACATCTGTTGTTGGAAACACAGAAACACGGAGACGCTCTCTACGCTGCCTTTGGACATAAATGGTTGTCATCTTGGGGAACTGACTGCGCATGCGCAAACACATAAAATCACGCAATGGGAACGGAGGCAGAGGAGCAACGTGCCTTTGGGAGGGGGCGTGGCCTCCTCCTGCCTTACAGCGGAGTGAAAAAAAAAAAAAGACTGCAGTTGTTCCAGGAAGTAACGCTGTTTAGTAATTTGGGCTCTGAAACGCACAAAATGCTGACACTTTCAAACTTATAGGTACTGTAGGCTGTTGGAAATGGAAAAGTAAATAATTTATAATTATATTATAATTAAAACAAATAATCAATTCACCCTTGGGTAGGCACTGCCTACCTTGCCTACCCTGACGGCACGTCACTGATTATAATACAGGACATTTATGGGAGAAAACTAATACAGGAGGATGGTGGGAAAGAGGGGTAAAATACGGGAGTTTTCAGGCCAAAACGGGGTGCTTGACATATATGCTGAAAATGGTGATTTGTGGTGTTTTGGTGGCTGTTGTTTCCACCCCTCCTATAAAAACTACTACCTGTTGTGACTCTATAATCTGTAGCGAGTAGGTTTGATTGAGATGATTATGAATGGAGAGTTTTAGATAATATTGAGTAGATAGGAAGAGGTAAAATAACAAATGACATGTACTTGCATTTCTGTAATTAAGTACATTTTCTGTTTACTAGTATTTAAAAAAAAAATCACGACTTTTACTTTTTGGAAGTATTGTACATCGCTACATTTTAATTTGCATCCATAACTGAGTTAAATATTGGCCAAAAAAAGAGAAATGTGCATATTTCCAGACACTTAGCAGCCTGACACTCGTTGTCATTAGAGAACGTAATTGTTATTGACCTTCTGAGGATAAAAAAGAATTGCAATTTAATTGTAATTGGAAAAAATGCTGGCAACTGTAATTGTAAACTGTAATTGAACATGGGTAATTGAACACGTAATTGTAACTGAAAAATGTAATTGACCCCAACCCTGGTTGGAGCGATGATCTAAAGCTGTGGAATGTATTAACAGGAGCTTGAGCAGCTGCACAGGAGCAGCCCACTGTGGTCAGAGCTGTGTCCCTCAGCTAAAGGAGCTGTGATGCTCTACCAGAGGGTCAGACCTGATGGAGACCAGAGCATGCTGCACAAGGGCACCACTGCACACTGAAGAAGAATAAACACCACTGGTCAACACTGCTGGTATAAACAGTTGTTTTTTTAAATGAAGACATTGTACATTAAAACAAACTTTACATTGAATAAACTATTTTGCATAGAAAAATCTGTGATAGTATTTCTTTCACAGCACTGATTTGATCACTAAGTCCATGTTTGTCTTTATAGTAGAAGCAGCTCTGATCCTACTCACCTGCACTCCACTGATATACGGTGTAAAGCAGAGGTTCCCAACCTTTTTCGGGTCATGACCCCATTTTGACATCACAAATTTCTGGCGACTCCAGAGACTTGTTTTTTCTGGAATTTTTTTTTTTTATTACTACAAATATATATACATAATTTAAATTCTTTTTAAGAATTATGTGATTTTATTTATGTCACACCCACAGTAAGTATGGTATTCATTTTAAATGCAATTTATCCCGTGCTCCGCCATGTTGAAATGACGTCATTGGTGACGTGATAAGCCCCTTTTAGTCCATTGAGTTCCATGGGAGGTGAAGCATTCAGGATCATTTAGCAGCTTTTTCAGTCAAAATGTCAACTTGTGCTGATTTGGGTTGATCTAGTGTTACGGTGAAATTTACGGTTACCTCGTCTTTGACTTCAAAACACACTCTGTGGTGATAAATGATGAAGACCAGACAGGAGAGATGATGAAGTAATAAAAAATGATTTAATCTAAACTAAATAAAAAAGTACAAAGCGGGATAGACAAAGCAGTGGTCTCCTCTGGCCAAAGGAGAGACGCGAAGCAGCAGGAGAAGAAGAAAAACCCAAAATTTCCTTTCACACACATTTATACCCCAATGTCCCACCTTCCCCCTTCCACCGACAACAAAGAAGAGACCAGGGGGGGAAGGTCAGTCTGCCGGAGGGGACACCTTCGATGTCGGGGTGAAAGTGAGGTGTGTGTGTGAGTGAGTGTGTGTGTATGTGAGTGAGCGTGTGTGTATGTGTATATGATGTGCGTAATGGCTACCCCCAAGAAGAAGAAGAAGAAGAGAAAACAGGCACAGAGTTAAAAAGCAAATTATCCCCTTAATCATACACACATGACAAATATAAATGTATCATTAAACATTATTAGATAATTTGCTACGACATCTAGCAATCAGTAAAACTTTTTTAAAAAGTCAATGTAAACCTTTTTTGTTTACTGAGAGATGATAAATAAAACCGTGACCCAAAAAAATCTGTGGCCACAGGGTGCGACAGTTCCCACTCTGCTGTTTCGTTTAGACGCCATTAAGGAGAGAAGAAGAGCTCCGAGTGCATTGATTCTAATGAGCAGCAGTGAATCATGGGAAGTTGTTTACACATTCCCTCAGCTGATGTGCAGCCCGTACACCAATCATTACTGCTCTTTCGACTTTGTCCTTTTGGAGTGATCCCGAAATATCTCACTCCCTTTCATCACTCACTGAGATGCAGGATGCATCCGAATAGTCCCTTTTATCTCTTTTCCTATCCACTTTTCCATAACCCTGTGGATGACGTCACAGGCTTAAAGGTGCAGTTTGCAACGCTTATAAAAGTGACTTTTTGTCATATTTGCTAAAGCTGTCACTACAGTATGTAAGGACAGCTTTACACGAAACTAGTAGTTTGTGTAAAAAAACAGGCTCATTGCGTTCCCCCTGCTGCTCCTGCAGCCTTTGGCAAAATGCACCGCGACCGAGCAAAAAGAACCAATCAGAGCCAGGATTGTGTTTGATCAGCTGTTTTGACAGCTGTTGCTCACAGTTCCTGCCCCTTTCCCGGGGCTGGAGCGCGTCAGTGTATGGTCTGGAAGAGTAGAAGATGGAATTGGTGACTTTCCTGCTTGCAAGGTAATTACTGCTGCTTGATTTACATTGTCTGATTTGTAATTGTTACAGTAGAACTCTGTAGTGCATGTGTTGTTCATGTGTGCGCAGCAGCCTCCGTGTGGCTGCTGTAAGTGACATGTTGTTGTTGTTGCTGCTGCTGTGGAGGTGTGTGGCACATAGAGAGAGAGAGAAGCGCTGCAGTAATATGCTTTTAACAGAGCATGTTATATTACAGTGATGTTGCTGTCGGACTAACATTAGCTTGTTAGCTTCTCCTAGAAGAAAAATGCCAAAAATGGCACATATTGTGTAGCTGTTTAGTAATAAATATGCCTGTGTGGCATTTTGCAGCAAATTTAACCTATAATGGTCTTTTTGGTAAGATTTTATTAAGTTGAAAAAAATCAAGATTTATATTGTCTCGTTATTTCGAGAAAAAAATATTGAGATACGAGTTCTGGTCCATATCGCCCAGCCCTAATGCCCATACATTTGGACCTACTGTATGGTTATTAATGGGAATAGTGTGTGAATGATCATGGTACCATGATCAGGATCATTGATACAGATAACTGACAAATATCTGACAAAGAGGATATTTAGGTCTGGTGTAGGTTTTGCTATTGTTTATCATTTATTCTGATCAGGCATATTTCCACCCAACATTGATGGAGTGCGACCAGTACAACAGGAAGTCAGGGCAACCGTGGCTCCGCCCCTTCTGCAGGTGTCACTGGTCACAATTTTATGACTGAATTGTTTTGTGTTAGTGTGTTTTTCAGTATTAGTTCTTAACAAAAATTTAAAGAGAATTTACAAACCTGCAAATCCAACTGCAACGGTGGTGGAAGGCTGTTTTTGATTTAATCTAACAATAAGCAGTTAGATCAAATCTGAGTCAATCAGAACACCAAGGTTCTAGCGTTTTCCACCTGTTCTTTGATCACCTCCAGTTTAAGTCACTTATTATATAAAATTAAGAGGCTCTTAAACTACAACACAAACATGGAACAAGAACAAAAGAATAAATATTTACATGTTTATTTGTTTAATATAAAAAATATATAAAATATATCTGTGAAAGTCCAAATGATCTAAAACCAACTATTGAACATATATGTTTTTACATGTATAAGGTTTCACTTCTTAACAAAAAAAGTCTTGATTCTTCGGAAAAGCCTTCGAATCCTCTTCATCAAAGAACGTGTTTTTGCTCCACTTGAAGACTGATCCAGAACTTGATCATTTGTATGAGGAGTGGGAACAGAAACCAGGTCCACATCAGTTACAGGAGGGAGATCATGTGAAGCTTCTGCAACCAAGGCATCACAACTGATTGACGAGAGGGAAAGTTCTTCTTCTGGCAGAGTCACATAGAACAAATCCCAGGATGTAGCGGCCAAATTCAGTCTGTCACCATCGTTTGATTCTGTCACACAGGCTTGATCCAGAACAGACTCTTCACCAGATGCAGGGCAGGTTGTGTTATCAACCTGTGAGGAGGGTTGATAGTGTCTGCTGGTCTCCTGCTGGTTGAGGTGGGATGTGGTGAAGAAGTGGTGAACCTGAGCCTGACAGGGAGAGATCCTTTCATCTCCATCCAAGCGCAGGAGCTGCTTCAGCAGGTCGACAAAGGCTTTTCTGTCCTCAGCCTCACCACTTTCTTCTCCTGGATGAACCTGCATTTTAATACAAGACACTGGTTATTACACAAGCTCACACATCAGGCATATCAGTGAGTAGTTTATGGTCAGGATGTCTCACAAGCTTCATGGCAGTCAAGACTTAATAACAGGACAGTGAATAGATTTGGACACTGCATGAATTTACATCAGATCTTGTTTAAAGGAAATTTCTCATTCATCATGAATAGCATTTTCCAAATAAATGATCTAGAATATTTAAACAGTAATCTATGTCATCCATGTTTTAAGAGTTATTAAACTTAAAAACTTGCTTTTTTTAAAAATTGACAAAAAACAAATGTTTAAATAGAAAATGTTAATTCAAAACTTACATTAACCAGATCATCCAAAGAAGAGAACTCAACGAAACGTTGTTGCTCCTCAGGTACGATGTTGTTCGCAGCTTCATATTCCTCTGGTGTCTGGGAAAACAAGATGAGTGTCATGAAGTTCATTGTAAAGTTAAACTTTGGTGAACTCAGGTTTGCCGAAAAAAAAACTTCAGTTTTACCATCAATCGCCATTTTGGGCTTCCCTCAGCCTCACAAAAGAAGCTCCTGGTGTGAACCCCGGCCTGGAGCTGGTCGTCCTTTGGTAGACCAAGAAGCTCTGAAACACGCTTCATCATCTGATAATCGCAGGACACAGACAAGAGGTTTTCTCCAATGTAGAGGAATGTGAGCAAACAACCCAGGCCCCACACATCAATGGCCTCACTGAAGGGAAGGCCAATGGAGACTTCAGGAGCCCTGAGGAGCAAGGACAAGAGTTAAGAGTGAGAATCTGTGACCAACAAATCAATACAATACAATACAGGTTTGTCATAACCACAGCTAAGCCATGTGAGGAGAAATCCTCCTACCTGTATCCTAGAGGCTGAATGTCAAGGCCAGGCTCCATGCTGGAAGTTGTAATAGCCAGACCAAAGTCGATTAGTTTGACTTTCAATGGCTGGATCTTCCCACTGACCACCATGACATTGTCAGGTTTTATGTCAGTGTGAATGATTCCAAGGTCTTTCAGGGAATCTAAAGCCACCAGCAGCTGCAGAAACAAGATCAGAAGACACAGGATTAGAATAAACATTGTCTGTTTGCTGTATAGGCTTTACACCAATCTGATTGGCCTTTCACCAACCAATAAGAAAGGGTTTGAAAATACATCATTTCCGCTACTTGACTTCCGTCATAGTCTAAGTAGAAGTAGAAGTAACCCTAACCCTAACCTAACCCTTTTGCTGCTGGTCAGATGAAATACCGATCAAGACCAGACGTTAAGTTACAATTAAAAAATGAATGAGAAGAAGGGGGTGTATCTGCCTTTAAAGGGGGTGTACCCGCTTACAAACCAAAACGCCCCTTTTTGCTGCTGGTCGGATGATATTGCATTAATTTGTGGTTAAAAGGTCACACACACACACACACACACACACACACACACACACACACACACAACAAATGTTATAAACCATACCTGCTCAGCAATAGAACAGATTTCAGTCAGACTCAGGTACTCCCACTCTCGGTTTTCCATTAGAGTGTAAAGGTCGACGTCCAGAATCTCAAATACCAGGCAGTTGTAGTTCATGTACACAAAATGCTCATAAAATTTGAGCAAATTTGTGTGGTCAGCATCAAGGACACTGATTAACTTCAGCATGGAAATCTGTAAAAAAAAAAAATAGAAAAAAGAAGAAGAATCCACAGTTTGATTTAAAATACATCATCTGGTTCCAACAGGTCTTTGATAATCTTATATTGTTATTTTGCAAATATCAAAAAAGTGCAAATGGTAACAAAGTTTGTTTTCAATGTTGAATTAGATATGAATAAATATATAAAGTAATAGGTACAAAAGTTATATAAATCAGCTTTACATTTACATGTATATTGATATGATATGTACATGGAATATTAGGTTATGAATAAATAAAAATAGATATGTTTATTCCCAAAATTGCATTGAAGAGAACAGAAGTCCTGAAATGTACATTGCTATGTTGAAGTAATTACACATTAATAACAAAAAATATTCTTCATAGAGTTTAGAAGTAGCAGAACCTGAGCCCTCAAATATGATAGAAGGTACAAACAAGTACCTCATGCTCAAGATCTTCTTCAAAGCCCTCCTTGATTATTTTTACAGCCACCGTCTCATTGTTGCTGAGGTTCTGGCACTTGACCACCTTCCCAAAGTTGCCTTCACCAACACACTCCAGGATGGAGTAATCCACAGTGCTGCTGTGGAGAACCTGAAGTTCAGCTGCTGCAGTAGAAAGAAAGAACAGAGGGTGAGTATAGACTAGTTCAGTCTGTGTATGTGTCTGTAGTGGACAACATATTTTCTCCATAATTGTATTGTGGTTTCCACAGTCAGTGATGGTTTGAGGTGCCATGTCATGTGCTGGTGTTGGTCTACTGTGTTTCCTTAGGTCCAAGATCAACGCAGCCGTCGACCAGGAAGTTTAGAGCACTTCATGCTTCCTGCTGCTGACCAACTTTATGAAGATGCAGATTTCATTTTCCAACAGGACTTGGTACCTGGAAGGGACTCAATGCAACTCATACAACAGTTAGTCATTTGATTGGAAAAGAGACGTCACATTCCATGAGTGCTGATCAGGGTTGGGGTCAATTCAAATTGTAATCGTGTAATTGATAATTAAGTACAATTTTGGTGTAATTATAATTGTAATCGCATTTGAAAAATTATGTTGCTGTTGTAAGAGTAATTAAACTGTAATTGAATTCAGAAAATTTAATTTTGTAATTGTAATTACCATGTAAATTCTATAAAAATTGTCAATTATAATTTTACACAAAAATTAAAGAACCATGTTACAGTTTTATGCACAGTTTTACACATATGTAGTTAACAATTATTAAAATATTTTTCAAATCCAGCTTTTCCACATTTTACCATTAAAAAAATATAAAAATTGAGGGGTACACTGACACATAAAAGGCTCAGATGCCCACAACAAAAATATTAGAACTTATATTTTCATTGATTAGGAAGCCTAACAATGTAACCAATGGATAGGAAATAAATTAGATGATAGAAATTAATTTTTAGTGTGTTTTAACTGGTTTAGGACCTGTTATCGTAAGAGATGCTAACAGAAAGCTAACACAAGAGGTAGGTTCAATGTTATTAGGTTATTTATTTCAAGCTCAGTAATTGTGATTGGACTTTAGTAATTGAAAACACAATTGTAATTGACTTTCTGAGGATAAAAAATAATTGTCATTTAATTGTGATTGGGAAAAAATACTGCTCACTGTTATCTTAATTTAATTGTAATTGAACATGGGTAATTGAAAACGTAATTGCTGCTATAGATCAACAACAGCACTGGGACTTTATACAGACATTAGTCAACGGTCAGTTAGGAAACGTTTATGTGTTGCCTGGCAACAGCTAATATCACACTTGAGGTGGTGCTGTTGGGTTAAATATCAGCACTGGTATGATTATCAGAATCAGAATCAGAATTCCTTCATTAATCCCAGGGGGAAATTACTTTTGTTACAGCCACTCAAGAAATAATCACAAATAAAAGAATAAACGTTAGAAAGAATAAACGTTAAATACGTGTATAGAGTAATTAAGTAAAAGACTGTTAAAAATAAGGATTAGATAGATACAGATATTTACAACAATCAAATCTACACCAGTGCTGATATTTCAGCACACCAGCACTCCCTCTGGTGTGATATTGCTTAATTATCCATCTCAGGAATAAAATACAGGAACTATTTTTCTGAGGAGACATAAATACTTGCTGCTACACCACTGTAATAACACACTTTCCAGTCTAAAGGCCCTCTCTAAAGTATAAAAGCCCTGTTTGTCATTGAGTCTTTCTTACTTGCAGCAGCTGAAGTTCCAGAGAACAGAAATTTGGACATTTTCCACTCAGATGCTTTAAAAGTCACATAAACAGTTGTCTTCACAATGCTCACTAACTGCAACTGCTCTGTCTTCACTGACAGCTCGCTTTCATCTCATACCTGCTCCTGATTGGTTGAGGACGTAGTGCCCTCTGCAGCCAATCAGATACGACTTCTCATCGGTTAAAAAACACTAACGTTGTGATGGAGAAGCCCTATGCTAATGACCTAATGCCCCGTCCTGAAGTGCATACGATATAGTAGGTGTAATGTAGTGACATCTATCTGTGTTTATTTACCGTTTATTCTCGTTCTAATTCAATAATCTAACCAAATACACATAGGCGAAGGCTTTAGTTCTTTTCTCCTCCAGTAGAGGGCAGTAGTGCAACCTCAGGTTAAATCAGAGAAACAGTAGAAGAAGAAAAAGGAGGCGGAGCTTGAGGTTTGAAATTCTCGGGTCTTGACAAACTGGAGTGAAAAGACTTAATAATATGGAGGATCAAACCTGAAAAAAGTATAAATAAATAATAGTATAAATAAATTTAAGACATTTAATTATTTATGTTCTATTTATTTAACAGTTTTTTTCGTTTTATTCACTTATTCACCCATTTATTTATTCATTATTGTATATATTTATTCCAATATTTATTTATACATTTATTTAAGTATTTACAATTTTGGCAGGTTTGGTCCTCCATAGAATAACTCAGACAATTAAAGTTATGATGTTGATGTTTAAAAAAATGTGTGATGTAAAGTTCATGCACTATTAAAAAAAAAAAAAAAAAATACAAATAATAATAATAATATATATATATATACTATATATATATATATATATATATATACTGTATATATATATATATATTAGTGTTGTGGTGGTCAAGACCGGTCTTGGTCTCGAGACCAAATTTTAAAGGTCTTGGTCTTGTCTCGGACTCTGAAGCATTTTGACTCGGTCTTGTCTTGGACTCGGGATTTTCCGTCAAGACCGTTCTAGACCAGCACTAATTCCTGCTATTTTTAAACTTTTTTATAATGTGATAATAACACGGAGAAGAACTGGATAAAATAATCCTTTATTCATTATTTAATCCACCCCGTATAATGACCACAACCTTCCTTAATGTGACTGAGTGACACACTCATACGTGTGGCTACGGTGTCAGTTTGGACCGCGGAGCGCAAGGGAGATATGAACTAATCACCGGTAAAAATCCCAGTAAAACTCCAGAAAACAATCACCAGTAATAAATATTATCTCTCTGGTAAAGACAGTAGCTCTAATAACTGGTAAAATGATAAACTGATGATATTACAGCCTGTGAAGGCTGGATAGGGGACGCACTTACTCTGCTTCTGGGTCCTAGTGCCAGCCGAGCGGTGAAGCCTGTTCCGTTTACCGTGTTTACTGAGGTCCGTGTGTGTTTAATAAGTCTGTGTGTGTTTAATAAGTCCGTGTGTGTTTAATAAGTCTGTGTGTGTTTAATAAGTCTGTGTGTGTTTAATAAGTCTGTGTGTGTCCATGTGAAAGTCTGCATGTTTATGCATCTGTCCATCCACTCTTTTCATTATATCCATGTCTTTTAAGGCTTTATTACATAATGTCGGCTGTAGTCCGGGCCGCCGCCATCTTGGTTTATGTCGTCACCAGTTGCACTAGCCCAGAATGACTTAAATAACTGTAAAGAGGTCTTATATTAGTCTATTTTCTTTTTAAAGTGGTGTTTTTTGTGTGTATTTAGACTCCAATTACATTTATGTATATAATATGTTCCCCACAATATAAACAGGTTCACAGTATAATTATTTTTTATAGTTTCTGTTTCCACTGTATCCAGAATAATAATAATAATTCTCAACAAGAACTATTGATTGATTTGTCACATGACTGTTCCAGGGTTTGAGTTTGTTTTATTTAGTTTCACATCTACCTGTAGCTCTATGTTTTTTACACTGATGACAACTTGTTTGTAGATTTATTTCAGAAAGTTTCACTTTTACAGTTACAGTTGGAAACCTTTGTTAATTGAATATCCTAGTTATATTACAGTAACCATATTAAACTATATCAACTAAGTGAATTAATAAAATAACCTGTGTAAAGGCTTTTTCAAACTAAAAAATTATCTTGTGAACTCTGTGACCTGTTGACCTGCACAACTCAAAGAATCAGAATCAAGAATCATTATTTCTTGGCAGTAATGCTTTTAAACACTTGCTGTACATTCAGCTGACATAAAAATCTTGTTTTCAAATATGTAGAATAATTGTGAATTTATCAGTAGCAGTAGTAGTTTTAATATTTTAGTAAATTTTTTGCAGGCACCTTTTTTGTCCATCAAATGTATTTAAAATAAACTAAAATTAAAGAGAGAATGTTATTTAACTGTTGAATCTTGTCATAATTTTATTTATTTATATATTTTTTTAAATTGAAAAAAATGGTCTCGGTTTGTCTCGGTCTTGGTCTTGACTCGGTCTCGGCTCCCGAAAGTCTTGGTCTTGTCTTGGTCTCGGTGCATTCTGGTCTCGGGCAAGTCTTGGTCTCGGATAGTGTGGTCTTGAACACAACACTAACTACAACTTCATTTTTTAATTTTTTTAAACACAAACACAGAAAGCATTAATGTACACACATTTCACATGTGTTTTCTAAGTATATGAATATAATAAAAGCAAACAACAGTCAGCAGATATATGTTGCACAGGGTTCCAACGTTTTGCAAATATTCCTTTTTGAATCCTCAAGAAATGTTATTGGCTCCATTTGACAAAAATCCCAAACCTTCTGAATCCAAACATTGTACGATGGTGGGTGTGGTTTGAACCAGTTAATAGTGATGCATTTTTATGCAGCAGTGAGCAGTATGTTTAGCAGGTAATTTCACATCTAAAAAAGGCAAATTTTGTAGAGAATCTGCACACAAACTATTTTCTATGTCCAACCAACGAGTAAACGTGTCATTTCTGATCCAAACCAACAGAGGCCTCATCTGGGCTGCCAAAAGATATAATGTGAGGTTTGGAAGGTTAAGACCACTATCTGATTTGGCTAATTGATGGGTTTTAAGTCTGATTCTGAGAATTTTCTTTTGCCATATATATGTCCTGATATCAATTTTTGAAGGTGGTCAAAGGTTTGTTTAGAAATTTCCACTGGTAACGTGAAATAAATAAAGAAGGCGGGGCAAGACATTCATTCGCACAGTTGGAGAGAGAACCATTGTTAAAAATTGCTGCCCATATTCTTAATTATCGTATTGTAATTTACTTTAAATAAATCGTTTAAGGATCAGGTTTGTAATAATGTGTTACAAATATAGAGTAGCCAGGATTAGTGACACCTCAGATATGTTTATACTGCATTTTATCTGAACTAGATTTATATTTGGGAGTTAAAGTATAGAATACAATTGTTTGATATTCATTGTTTGATGTGTTAATTTGAAAAAAGATTAAAAAAAAAGAAACGTTTTTTTTTTTTATATACAAATTGCTAGACATTTTGAAAGACCTCACATGGGGTCATGACCCCAAGGTTGAAAACCACTGGTGTAAAGGTTAGTCAAGGCCTGCTCAAAGCAGCTAAGAGACTGTACGTGCATTTTAAAGGCAATATGAAATGAATTTAGAAGTTCAAAATGTGGTGATCTACGTGAGCCTTAGCGTTATGAATGTGAGGTTTCTAGCCTGTATTAGCTGATAGATGTTCCTCAGACACTAGATTAAAAGATAGGTGAACAATATTTTAAACTGGGCTGATGTCTCCACCATTCTGTGTTGATTCTTTGGTTTTTCCATCCTGTAGAAGAAAAATCAACATAATTGTCAAAAAAGTAAATTTATTTATAAAGTGCTTTTTGCAGATAAAATCACAAAGTGCTGTATAGAGCAGTGGAGAAATTAATACAACAGCTGCAACATCATAAAAGAATAATAAAACATGGGTACATTTACATCATAGGAGCAGCATTATGCAAGAATAAAAAAGTAACATCTCCAGGTTAAATGAATTCACCTTCTCATTGAAATTCAATGGGAAGGTGTGTCCTGCCAGTGAACATCGTCTGCCATCACTGACCTTGAGACCCGGTCCACTGGTTCCTCCATGTGGGTGGAGGACCACGAGGGTGAGGTCTTTTCCCATAGACTCGAGGTTTCTTCTCCTGTTTGAAGACTGGAGGCAGCAGTCTGCGAGCCTTCTCCTTCAGCTCCTCCAGGAGAACGTGGGCCTCCTCCTGCTGCAGCTCCACATACAACAGCTCCTCCAGCAGCTCGGCCTGCAGCTCAGGAAGACTACAGCTCACTGCAGGAAGCAACAACAGAAGACAGTCAGAGTTTCCAGTACTGGCTACAGGATATCGATTTGAGGATAGAAAAATTATGTCAGGGGCGTCAAACTCATTTTAGTTCAAGGGCTAAATACAGAGCAGTTAATCTCAAGTGGGCCACAGATTTTAGGCAATAAATTAGTACTGTATTTATTATTGTGCTGTAGTTTGCACTTCCATGAATTAATAAATGATAAAATATGTACAGCACTGATACTATCAAAACATTAAGTGACAGATATCAGTCCCTGCAGAATCTTCACTTTCATGTTATTTGATTTTTGTGACCCATTTTTATGTCATTTGGGGAAATTTTGAGCAACAATTTGAAGAAAATTTCAGAATTTTGGAAAAATTGAGAGTTCAACTCATTTTAGTTCAGGGACCAAATATGAACCAGTTTGAATCTCAAATGGGCCACAGAACATAGAAATAAAACAAGCAATTTTATCATCCTCCTTCCCTAGTTTGCACTTCCAAGTACAATAGTATTTAAAGTGTGTACGGCACTGACAATAAGTGCAGTCAATATATTAAAAATATTGTGCGATTAATTAATCAGGCTCTGTGATTAATGAATCTCTTTTTTAATCTCACCCAAAAAAGGCTGAGAAAACACCCTCAACTTGAGGTATATTACTGTGGCAGATTGAAATATTTATGTATAACAAAGTGGCTTAATAAAGTCATTTATTGTTTGTCTTTAACTGACTTGAACCATTTCCATTCCTCTGTATTGAGACTAGACCGTCACCCAACAGCTGCTGAGACCTTTAGTTTAGACCATCAGGGGAATTATTGATGTGTGCTTTAGTCAATCTACAAATAATGAAAAATAGAAATGAAATAAAACATCAGGTCCATATGTCGTGCTATATAACTTAGCACATCATAAACAGTAAGAACCACTTTCTGAGCAATACAATTTATGAACACCAAACTTGTTGCTTTTTCTCTCCTTCAGAAAATATAAAATAAATAAAACAGACCCATCCATCACAGTGCTGTAAATTAAACAAAATAAAGTACTGTAATAACATCAAGCAATCACTTCTAGTAGTAGTAGTAGCAGCCCCGCATACCTCCTCTACCACAGAGACTGTCCATTACAATCATCTATCCACTGACTTTGTTCATTTGTTTCTCATGGATTTATTCATTCTGGCTCTGAACCCTGTCATCTTGTCCAGTATGGATTGTATGGGCCACTCTGTCTGCTTGGTCTAGTGTAGTGTCCAAAGAGCCGCTGTCCATGCTAGCTGCTACATAGTTAGCATTGAGGTGGAAAAGCTCCGCTGGAGGCTAGACGATCTCTGGTGATCCACAAACTCTTTCTTGGACAATTTGCACAAAACTGGGCTTTAATTTTCCATCCGGTGTTTTTTTTAACTAAATGAATGCCCACAAAGACTTTTCCTCAGGTTCTACTGTTGTAGCCGGTGCCTCAGTATTATAGGCAAGGGCATAACGTTTGTTTGAATATTGGGGGGTGGAGAATTAATCCCCTCTGGGGGTCGAAAACTACAATATCGCAAATATTGATATATACAATATACACTACCAGTCAAAAGTTTTAGAACACCACACTTTTTCTAGTTTTATACTGAAAAATATTCAGTTTATTGTGTCATTGCACACTGAAATGAAAGCATAGAAGAAATAAGCAGTTTAAGTTGAAAAATAAATCTAAAGACAAAAATGTATTCTAAACTTTTGACTCATCAAAGTCGCCACCTTTGGCAGATACAACAGCTGAACACACTCGTGGCATTCATTTAATAAAGTTGGAACACCTGTAGGAATAGAGTAGCACCAGTTTATAAGGCTGATTCAACCTTCATTTCTGCAGAACAGCTTTAAATTTTTAACCCACCTTGTGTTCTCTGAAAAAGGCCTATTTGTATAATTCTGAAATGTACATTATTTTTCAGTTTTGGGAAACCAAACCTTTCTTTTTAACCTTTGCACCATTTCAAGCTATTCATTGGACTTGCACGACTTGAATTGCAGTAAATAACTGTTCTAAAACTTTTGACCAGTAGAGTGTGTGTGTGTATGTACTGTATTTATATATATATATATATATATATATATATATATTATATATATATATATATATATATATATATAAATACCAATATCTGCAATATTGTAATTTTCTATATCCCCAAAAAAGAAAACTCAATATATCTTAAATGTGTATATGAAGCACATGTGTTTATTTTATTTTATCGTGTGGCCACACCAGCCTGTCATTGCCCGATCCCGTTAAATCTCAGAAGCTAAGCAGGTCTGGGCCTGGTTAGTAGTTGGATGGGAGATCACTGAGAATTCCAGGTGCCACAGTGGGGTGGCAGTCACCCAGTGGTATCTGTCATTGTGCCCTTGGGCAAGGCACTTCACCTACATTGCCTAGTATGAATGTAGTGTGTGAGTGAGTGTTGGTGATGGTCGGATAGGCCGATGGCGCACTATGGCAGCCTCGCTTCCATCAGTCTGCCCCAGGGCAGCTGTGGCTACAATAGTAGTTTACCACCACTAAGTGTGGAGTGAAAGAATAATGCCTTAATTCTGTAAAGCGACTTTGAGTGTCTATGATAAAGCGCTATATAAAACTGATGCATTATTATTATTATTATTATTATTATTATTTAACAGTTCATAAACGAGTCAACACATTGCATATTTAATTTCACGTTGCGTGTCTTTAAGTTAGACATTAACATTTTATTTTCATAAATATTTTCTTATAATTTTTCATGCTGACTCATGTGGTTCTCTGGTATTCACTAATGACTTATTAGACACATTTGTTACAGACTTTACATTCTGTAACACTTTATAAAGCAGTGTATATTTGTGGAGCTTGTGATTGGCTGATTTTTCATAGTGACATACGTGGTTCCTTCCTCTGTGGTAAACATTAAAATCTCAGTTATTAATCTAACAGAACGTGTAACTGTGTCCCATCCTGCTGCTCTTTAGGAAGATAAACTGTCATATTTTACAAGGTTTTTACACCAGTTCTTTGTTTTTTTTTTCACAGGAACGTCTTCATTCATCATCTCTTGTTGTTTCCAGGTTTGTTCCCTAATCTAACTAATCTAATCTAGCGAGTGACAGCATTCAGTTTAGACATGCAGAGGGATGTTTTCTTTTTATTTTAATTATTACTACATTAAAATATGGGATATTTTTGGGAAAATACTAGTACGGTATGATGGCTGGAAAGAGGGGTAAAATACGGGAGTTTCCTGGCCAAAACTGGAGACTTGACAGGCAGGTATGACGATTAATGAGGATGAAAGGAGGAGGGGTGGGCGAACGCTTCGTATGTGGGGATGGAAGCTACCAAGTGTGCAGCTGGAAAGGAGTGTGTCATATAAATGTGTTACTTATTTTGTCATTAAGAGGTTGTAAAATACATCACACATCAACTGTTTTGGAATTTATGTCTGCACAAAAATATTGTGGGGGGGTTAAATTAGTCAGGTCTGAATATCGGGGGGGTTGTAACCCCTCTATCCCGCCCGCATTTTACACCTATGATTATGGGTATACCGTATACGCGTTCAATGAGAAAGGTTCCGTGCTTTTTGGGGTGCAAAAAAAAAGCAGCGATTAACACAATTAATATTTTTAGTGCGTTATTTTTTTCCTGTAACTGATCAATCGCAATTAATGCGTTAAAGTGACAGCTCTATTGACAATATCTGAGCAATAAGTGACACATCCCTGCAGGATCTTTACTTAAATTTCCTTGATTTTGTGACCAACTTTTGGGGAATAATTTGAGGAAAATTGTAGGATTTTGTCAGAATTGAGAGTATTTACAATAATTTGAAAATACAAATGACTTCCATCATGTGAAGTGTGGGGGAAATGTGAGCCCTGCTAATATTGTGGAGTTTCATTGATTTAAAAAGAAATAATTTAGAGATTTCTACAAATGAATTAGTTGGTCATTTACACAATGATTCATGGTTTCTGACGTTTTTGCTTGCTGCTGTGGGCCGAATTAGATGCTATAAAGGGCCAGATTTGGCCCCCAGGCCTCGAGTTTGACACGAGTGCATTACGTGCACCAGGATTTAGAGGTAAAATAACAAGATGAATGATGACCCTTAATAAAGAAAACTGACAAAAACCAAGAAACCACTGAATTTTTTAGATAAATGAAGTTCTGATGTAAATTGTTCATTCCCTGCTAAGCACTTGAATGAATTTTTATGGCACTTAATGTGTCTAACTTTTGAATGTTACATTTTAAATGATTTGTGTATTGTCCAAAACGGTTCTCTCTTGAAAATGAGTCTTAATAATATTACCTGTATATTTCTACAGGTAATAAAAGGTTACAAATAAGGCTATTAAGTTTGACCTTGTAGTTTAAGCAGGGCAATCTCAGGGATGTTCTCTCCATCACTGTTCTGGTGCTGCAGCAGACGTCGTTTCCACTCATGTAGTGAAGGGAAGATGACGACCACCCGCCGCCTGAACCCAGCAAACAGCTGAAGCTTGTGGTGGCGTGCAGAGAACAGGACGTTGCACTGGAAACAAGGAGATTTGAATACAATTCAGTTTAGTGAAAATATTGGCTTGGATTTATGTAGCGCTTCTCATGACACTCAAAACGCCTTACAGAAACCATTATTCCAGAAGTGTCGAACACATCTTAGTTTGAGGGCCACATACGACCCAGATTGATCTCAGAATCAGAAAAACTTTCATCATCCCCGTAGGGCAATTAGAAGGCAAAGAGCGGCATATAAAGAAAGAAAATTGAGGAAAAATAACAATAATGATTTCAATGAAAACAGCACTGCTAATAATAATAATAACAATGAAAATGATTAACAATGGTAATAATAACAATAATAATAACTAGAAAAGCACTATTTCATTTAAATGGTGCCACATTTAATATTTTTAAGATTTGTCACAAACATAAAGAGTACAGCACGAGTACCGGTCGGGACATGCGCACAATGCACTTCCCTATCACTACTACATTACCCATAAGCCACCGCGCTTAAAGGAGCAGGCTCAGGCACATCTCACATCCACCCATATTGTAATTTCCACAAGTGGTATTTTCTCATTTTTGGTAATCCAGAACGTCACCAAAATGTTATCACCTGTTCCTTGTCCCGTTATCAACATTTCTTTAAATTGTATCCACATGCATTTTTGCATTGTTTAGTCTGGACTTAAGCGCTTTTTTGCGTGCCTGCAGTTACGCACTTCTCTCCTACACATATTTCACCGGTATAGGCTGCTGACACGCCCACCACGCTTAAGGAGCCAAAAAGCGCGTATGTGTGAATGAAGGTGTCCTGAAGGAAAGGAGGTGGTGATGTCATTTTTTTTGGGCTGTCTAGAAATCACGGAACCTGGAGTTTTCCCAACGCTTGTAAATGTAATTTAAATACGTGAAAAAAGTTCACTTTTAATTTGAAACGCCTTCACTGATAAACAATATAACAGGTTGACTTGATAAGATTACTGATCAGATTATTGCAGTGTGACTGAGTCACAGTAAAATATCTCTCCTTCATCATCATCATCATCATCATTATCGTAAAGCTAAACCAAATTAGATAAGAGGAAATATCGCGGCCGCAGAGCATCCTGCTTTACTACAGAGGGGTGTTTGCAGTGAAACAGAACTATTGGCTTCCATAATACGCAGTTTTAAATATAAATTGTTTAAAGCGACCTGAGCTAAACCTCATTAATATATGTGAGAACAGTTTGTGTTCATCCTCATCTGCATATGACAGTTTGTTTCACTCTGAAGTGGATCAAACTGTGACTTTACGTTGGACATAGCATGAAAATAGTTGAATCACTGTGACCAACGTGGACAGAAGTTTGTGTCTGTCAATTTTAATTAATCGTGCAGCAGATTGCAGTGATTATAGCTGCTGCTGTGCAACGCACAAGTCTGTGTGGCTTCAAATGTAACTAAGTCCATATTTCTAGTGCAATATAATGTTTCACCTTATTGTGGCGCTGCATTTATTCCAGGTTTAGAATCGCTTAACAGGAAAAGGACTTACGCACACTGGAGAATGCGCGTTAAGCCATATTTGAATGGGAACGCCCACATTGCATAACTGGGATGAAGGCAGGTAGTGACTGAATTAAGTACAGGGGGAGATTAGCACACAGCCAAAAACAGCGCCGCTGCGTGTCTTTTTGGACTTACGCACATGGGAGAATAGATCCCTTTATGCACATTCTCATTTACTTTAGTTTTATGTTATTTCTGTAAACATAATTTTAGGCCCGAGCACCACGAGCTGGCAAAGGGCCTCTTGCTCTCGTGGTAAGGGAAGCGGCGGAGCCTATGCAAACGCCACGTGCCCATTAGTGACCAGGGACCCTTGCCATGTCGTAGGCATGCCCCCGCGCTTTCCGAAAATGTATAATTCATAGGACTCAAAAAGGGGGAAACATTGTTGTTGGACTGAATTATTATTCTTTCTTTCTTTCCAGGTGTTAGAACCAACTCACCTACTTTTCACTCACTGAATCATTATGTAGAGTCTCAAAAATTCAAACAAAAATCAATCGCACGCCTCTCTGATTTCTGGCTATTTCTGATTTTAAAAATGCAAAAATTTGACGTAGTACGCCAAAAATGCATTACGAGATAGGAATTGCCAAAAAACTAAATTCATTGTAGAATCATGAAAATTGACACAGAAGTATACCCTGACAAGACAAGTAAAAAAATATTATTCAGACCACGCCAAAAAATACACAGGAAGTCCAGAATCTTGAATTGAAAATTGCAAAATTGCTATTTTCGCTCACGTTGTAATTTAACGCATTTGTCTGAGGGCGTATCACTGACGGGGTTCAAAAACGCTGGAGATCATCTAGAGAAGTGGGACACCAAAAGCTAACCATGGATTTTTGATAACTTTTACGGTGTTTCCAGGGTGGAGCCGTGAATTTTGGTAAAAAATGACACAATATAAATTTTTGGGAAAATGCTCCCATTTGCACATATGAACTCCAATTTGTGTCAAATGTCAATCAGTTGTTAAACCCTGGCCCTAAACCAGCTTAATGTGGAAAAACGGACATTGGCGTGTTGGCGTCCCCCACAGAGTGAAGACAATTTAATATGAGACAAATGTCCTATTTTAGCACATTTTTCCTCAGGCGTTTCACCGACAGGGCTCAAAGTTGCTGGAGATCATCTAGAGAAATGGTCCCATTTGCACATACGAAGTCGGCTTTGCCGTAAGTGGAGTTAGGTCTGTTTTAAGAATTTCTCCCCATATATTTTGGCCTCCATTTATTTGACAGTCTGAAAATTAAACCAACAGCAAATCAATACATTTAAATCAATTAATTAAATATAGTGATGCACCGAAATTCCAGCCACAAAAGATTTTTGTTTTTTGCCGAAACATTTTTCTCACCGGCTGTATTTAAACACATGTGCGCACTAAAGCATCTGAAGGAGAATGTAAGTGTGTTTATGTTTCTGTGTTACTTAGACACTACAGTTACTAGTGGTATAACAATACATCGATCCACATTGATACATCTATTAATTAATTAACAATCCAATTACATCAATGCAGAATGAAAACATCGATAAACATCACATCTTTAAGATACGCTTTTATTTTGAAATTCATGGCAAGCCGAAAGGGCCAAAAATTGCGTCTTCATGTAAAACACGCGCGTTTTGTCACAAAAGACGTGCGCGTAATACAAGCGCAACGTTGGAGAACGCACGTAAATAACACGCATATTTTCCTTATGGTAAATTATGGTAATAAATCCCACAAACTCCACTTTCCAAAAGCAGAGAATGATGATCAGAATGATCACTGATCCACAGACACTCAACACTACAAAATATAGTGTAAAGCTTTTGCCAAATATTCTGCTTGATTAGCCAATTACAAGACGTTTACCAAATTATCTGTCCATTAAATATATTATTTAACTGCAGTTATAGTTCTATTTTATTATAACTCAACAAATATACAAGTCATTTATATATCTATGATAACACATCATCTAACTTATTCAACCAAGCAGCCCAGGTGTAATGGTTAGGGCAGACCACTGGCATGTGAAGCTGTTTTTCTTGAGGCTGGTTCGAATCCCAGCTATGCAATAAGAATATTTTACAAACTTTTACTTTCAAACTCTATTATCAAAGTAATGTTGTTTTCTTCTGAAAAACAACAGCTTTGTGTTTTATTTAAATAATAATTAATAGACTCCTCTGTGGTAATAAATGTAGGCTATGTGAACAATAGACTATATATTCATGTGACGTCATGTGCTGCCATCTAGTGACATGAATTGAAATGGCCTTTTATACATTTATTTTAATTTAATTTAAGATTTATAAAATCTCTTGTCATTACATACAAAGTAGCAATAAAAAATGTTTTCTTACTTTACCATGACTTTATAAACAGTCAGTGGTCATATGTTAAGTCAGATGAGATATATAACAGCATAGTTCTGGTTATGTTCTGGGAATGCTCTTGAGCACCGTATTAATATTTTGACAAATTACAACCGCTATCTATAGACAATTTTCATTCATCCTCACATTTCTCCATAAGTTATCCTTAAGAAGTTCATCCACTCATTATCCATGTTTTTACAAAATAAAACTCCATATCCAAAACATCTAAATCTTAGAAAGTATAAAACAAATAACAAAAGGCAAATGCAAGTATTGTTTAATAACTATATATTTTGTTTATTCATTATTTGTTCAAATGAAAAGGTAATAAAAACAGGGAATCAATTATTTAACATTACTGTCCTTTTATTTTCCACTCTGAAACACTTCAAAGGCAAATAAACAAATTCATTATTATCTGTCAATTATTTAATGAAAATTAATTTTAGTTTTTTACTTAAGTACATATAAAAGCATGTACTTCTAGAGAGAGTTGCAACTTATTCTTCGTGGTACTTCTGGGTCTCTTTTTTTTTTATCTCTCAACAACCTGTGACGGATTATGTGCATGTGCGCAGCTGACGCAGAAGGAGAAGATGGAGGTAGCCACACACACACACACAGTATTTATAATTTAAAAAAAATACTAAATGAGTAAAATAAAACAAAACACTAAACAATATTTATAGAAAAAGTACACAAAACTACAACAGAAATGCAAAAAAATATACAAAAAGGCTCCAAAAACACACAAAATGACTCCAGAATCACACTACGATGGCAACAAAAAACAATAATTATACAAAAATGCACAAAAACACAACAAAGATACAAAAGTACACATAATGACTCCAAAAGACATACATTACAAAAAAAAATACATCAAATGAAAAAAATATAAAAATTAGTAAAAAAAAAAAACCTAACATTTATCAGGTGTGTGTCCCATAGAATTAAACCAGGGAAATCACACACACTATTTTACTTTGCACCCGCAAATAAACCCCTTTACAACACTACAGAGTATTGATTTAAATCATTGCAATTTTGTTCTGCTCAGGTCATTATTAATGTAAATATTCATATTTTTACTAATGCACCAAGATAAAGCTGTAGTTTCTACTATTTGCAACATTAGTTCTAATGAGAATGTCTTTCATATCCAAGTCAAATTAATACTGGGTGATCCATAACTGAATCAAAAATCAATCAAAAGTAAATCGAATCAAAAATCATGAATCGAATCGGGCCCTTGTGAATCGAATCAAATCGATTTGGGAAATTCTAATCAATACCCAGCCCTAGTATGTACTGTATGCGCATAAGCAGGGCTCTAGGGCTCTACACTAACTTTTCCAGAGGTGCAACTTTTTCAGTTGATCGCACCAGCACATAATTTCTTTTATATAATTTTAAAAGACATAACAAAAATGTTTTAAATAACAGTAAAGCAAAACAACAAGTTACATGTTTTATTTTGCAGAAATGCTGTCTTGAATTAATTTAACAGTAGCATAACTAACTTAGTATCTGCATTGCTTCACCCCATGGAATTAAATTCAGAGGCTCTTATAGTGGGGTCTCCTAACCCTCTTCCCCTGGTCAGGGGTCTGCAACCTTTACTCTACAAGGAAACATTTAACCTCATCTCACCAGGATTAAAGTCCTCCTGGAGCCAAAAAATACCTTCTCAATGAAGACAATACAGTGTATTAAATTATATACAGTTAAAATTAAATAGAATGTTTGATTTAATTTGATTAGATTTATATTGATCATGTAAATAACTTAAAAACAGTTTAAAATAAAATAAAATAAATTGACATCAAGAAATAAAACAGTATCTTGCATCTTCAAATTCTTACACATCTCAGTTTACAAGAACACAATGTTATATAAATAAGTTTTGTATTTGAAAGACTACAAAAAGTAATTTGAATTTTATAACATCATGTGATCAACACATGCTAATTACTCATTTCTTGCCACACATAAAACATACATATTTAACCTGCACATTGGTGGTTAAATGAATCTGTTCCCACACAATTAAAATCTCTATTTTCTTCCAGAATAGTGTTTTTGTTGGTGTAGTTTTCTTACCAGGGATTTAAAACTTAAGGTTAGTCACAGGAAAGTTGATGGTCTGTAGATGTTGCAGGAGGTGAAGTAGGAAGGTGCTGAGTCATTGCACAACATGATTTATTTTAAGTTAACAAATTGTTATATTTTGATTTTATTTGTCATTAATCATTAATAGCCTCTAAATAAAATAACTCTTCATTTCAACAGTTTTTTAAAGCTATAGGGAGCCATTGCAAAAAAGTCAAAGAGCCACAGGTTGCAGACCCCTGCACTGATAAAACCACAGCTGAACATCTGGCCTGGCATCATAGTCCATCAGTTCTGGCCCCTCCATGCTGATTCTGATGAGGTCCTCCTCTTTGGTGTGGAGTCATGTGTACGCTCTCCACTCGGGGCCCCACATGCACTCCGTCACTATGCACGGTGAGCTCAGCAGAAGAAGTTTCCTCCTTTTGGATTTTCACTCGCACAGATGCGACCAGACTAAATATTCACTCGCACACACTGGGAAAAATAGTCGCAGATGCAACCAATTTGGTCGCAGTCTCAAGCCCTGATAAGTTACGGTGGGTACCTCTCTTTTTGAGTGTGTGAATGTGAGTGAGTGCGGGTTAATGTGTGTGTGCATGCATATGTGAGTGTATGACTGTGTTATGTGTGGATGAATGAGTAATGCATTGTTTTGTATAAGTTGTTCTTTGATTTTTGTTTCAGGTGTCTGCGTGTATGTAGGGTTTGTTCTATGCTTAAAAATAAATAAAAATATCTATCCAAAAAACACAAAAAATTAATTAAAAGGACAGTAATGTTAAATAGTTGATTCCCTGTTTTTATTACCTTTTCATTTGAACAAATAATGAATAAACAAAATATATAGTTATTAAACAACACTTGCATTTGCCTTTTGTTATTTGTTTTATACTTTATAAGATTACTTTCTAAGATTTAGATGTTTTGGATATGGAGTTTTATTTTGTAAAAACATGGATAATGAGTGGATGAACTTCTCAAGGATTACTTATGGAGAAATGTGAGGATGAATGAAAATTGTCTATAGATAGCGGTTGTAATTTGTCAAAATATTAATACGGTGCTCAAGAGCATTCCCAGAACATAACCAGAACTATGCTGTTATATATCTCATCTGACTTAACATATGACCACTGACTGTTTATAAAGTCATGGTAAAGTAAGAAAACATTTTTTATTGCTACTTTGTATGTAATGACAAGAGATTTGATATATCTTAAATTAAAATAAATGTATAAAAGGCCATTTCAATTCATGTCACTAGATGGCAGCACATGACGTCACATGAATATATAGTCTATTGTTCACATAGCCTACATTTATTACCACAGAGGAGTCTATTAATTATTATTTAAATAAAACACACAAAGCTGTTGTTTTTCAGAAGAAAACAACATTACTTTGATAATAGAGTTTGAAAGTAAAAGTTTGTAAAATATTCTTATTGCATAGCTGGGATTCGAACCAGCCTCAAGAAAAACAGCTTCACATGCCAGTGGTCTGCCCTAACCATTACACCTTGGCTGCTTGGTTGAATAAGTTAGATGATGTGTTATCATAGATATATAAATGACTTGTATATTTGTTGAGTTATAATAAAATAGAACTATAACTGCAGTTAAATATTATATTTAATGGACAGATAATTTGGTAAACGTCTTGTAATTGGCTAATCAAGCAGAATATTTGGCAAAAGCTTTACACTATATTTTGTAGTGTTGAGTGTCTGTGGATCAGTGATCATTCTGATCAGTGATCATTCTCAATGGTCTGCTTTTGGAAGGTGGAGTTTGTGGGATTTATTACCATAGTTTACCAAAAGAAAAACAAGTTATTTACGTGCGTTCTCCAACGTTGCGCTTGTATTACACGCATGTCTTTTGTGACAAAACGTCTGCAGAAAAAAAAAGTGGACAGCAGGGATAAAATGTAATGAAATGTACCACATTTTGTTCCATCTAGAACTGCAAAATGTGAACATATTAGAAATGCTGATGGTCAATCCTGTGACAACGTGTCAGTGTCGCTATGGATAGATTCTTTCTGGGAGTCTCTTCTGCAATATAGTCCGTGTGGCTTAAATTGTAAATTTCCGGACTATAAGCCGCTACTTTGTAGTGACGCGGCTAAATTGTGGATTTTTTCCAGTTTTATGAGCTTCATGCCACCACAAAATCGAGCTCTGTCACATTAGACCAGGTGGAACAATGAAATTGTTAACATTAAATTGTTTTGGCTCGCACAGAATCATTCTGATCACTCATTTTGTCTTGATGCACACTGCCTCGTCATAGCAACGACACGGAGAGAGAGAGAGAAGAGAGAGAGAGAGAGAGAGAGAAAGAGAGAGAGAGAGAGAGAGAGAGATAAAAGTCAGCCAGTTTGTAATAGAAGAATAAACAGCATAAAGTTGTTAAATCACCACATTAGGTTTGTTCAGTGCTCTGGACTCTGAGGTTGATGGAGACGCTTCCGTAAGGAGGAAGAAGAGACAGAGCTCCGTCTCCTGTAAAAGTCAGCCAGTTTGGAATAGTAGCATAACAGCATGAAGTTACCAAATCACCACGTTGGATTTGTTCAGAAGCAATCGCGTCCGTATTCTGACTCAGAGTCCGACTCTCTGTGATCGCTCCGCGGTAGTTCACGGTAAGAAGAGCGGCTAAGTGGTGTATCAGTCTGGTTCCAGTAAAAAGTGACCATTAAAAGCTGTAAATGAACTGATATGTAGAGGTGGGGCAGTGAGGAGGAGACCTCATGGAGTAAAGGAAACTTATCAGTTGAAACACGGACACTTCTGTGAAACCTAACTTGAGTATAGCAGCCCGCCTACCTGCCCGTTCTGATTGGCCGAGTTGACTGAAGGGCACCCTCATCAGCTTCTGTTAGGCTACGGCATTTGTGTGGATTTTTCTTAAAAAATTGCTAAATTATTGTAATGCGGCCAATTAAACACTGCGTTTTATAGCCCGAAAATTACGGTAAGTCCATACTTCTAGTGCAATATAATGTTTCACGATACCGGGGCACTGCACTTCCAGGTTCAGAAGCACGTAAGAAGAAAAGAACTTAAGCAGACAGGAGAATGCGAAAAAGACCAGGTTTGAATGGGAACGCCCACATTTCAGGGCTGCTCCACCCAAAGTGCGTAACTGGGATGAAGGCGCGCAGCGACTAACTTAACTACAGGGGAAAACAGCGCCACTGCGCGGCTTTTTGGACTTACACGCATGGGAGAATAGAGCTCATTGTGTTTTAATGTGAGGACATGTTTAATTTTACTCTCTCCCAGCAGCTCGGTCTGTTAAAGGCAGAGGTGAATATTATGGATTTTAAGTACTCGCGTTACTGTAATTGAGCTGCTTTTTTAGGTACTTGTAATTTTGAGTATATTTCTAAATCAGTAATTTTACTTGTACTTAACTTTTAAAAGAAGTTAGGCAATTTGCTACATTTTTACACAACAATTACAGCGTAAATGTTTATTTATTGTTTTAAAATGATCAAAGGATATTGTGAAACTACAAAGTGCATCACATCATAGTCGACCAATCAGATTAAATGTAATGCACCGCGCAAAAACAGGATTGAATGGAGGTTATTTTCTCCATTTTAGAGTTCATAAATGTAGTTACACTTAGAGCCTGATCACTTTATTTATTCTGAATTGAATTCATTGGCGTTATTTTAATTGAAAAAGAATCAAGTAACAGTACTTCTGCTTGAGTAGGATATATCAGTACTCTTTACACCTCTGGTTATAGGTCTGTACAATATTATTTATTGTATGAGTGGGGACAAGTTAATCTTATTTTATATTGTGCATTTTTGGAATGTCAGTGCTAAATAAGTATCATATTTTTAATTTATGCAATTGCAATGTTTTAGTGGTTAGTACAAAGTCAGAGCCATAAATGCAATAGGACTAATAATTTACATCATTTATTTCGGTGTTCCAATTTTCAGCTTTGGCTGGTACAAGCAGCACTGTCTATGATAAGTGCTGAAAACATAGAGCCGGAGAAGAAGTGATCAGCCCTCTGCAGACACATACTACTCCCTGGTCGTCACGTCACTGGAGCGATTAAGCGACCAAAAAGCGCAACAATGTTCAAGCGACTCATCACGGGCAATTTAAGTAACTGTAGTTGCTGAAGTCACGTTTGTTGTGAACCCATCTATACTCATTCATTTCACCTGTGTGGCAATAGTGCAACAGAACCTTAAATATTTGGAACATTTTTTAGGAATGCACCGAAATGAAAATTTGTGGCCGAAGCCGAATAAAATATAAATGCTTGGCCGAATACCAAATATCGAATGCGTTTGTTAAGTTTTTCACAATTTTTTTAATAGTGCATAAATAGCCTAGAATACATTTTTAGACATGTTTTTTAAAGAAAGTAAATGTTTGTTGAATATTCTGACATTTTTTAAATATTCCAGTAGCCTTTGCTTTTCATAAAAGCACAACAAAGTTTTTCCTTTATAATGGTCCTTCAAATAAAACAAAACATGTATTAAAAAATACTAAATTAAAGTGTATAAACGCACAACAAATGAATTATTGTCCTTCTGGCACAAGTCTGCATAGCCACAGTAGATAGGCTAATAACGTAAACCTAGGGCCCTAAAAAACTGTTTTATTTTCTCCCAAATTCTGTGTTTTCCACTTTATTTTTTAAAATTCCAATTATTTATTTTTATTAGAAATATTTATCTTTTATTTTTTTAAAGAAATGATTAGTTTTTAACTCCTGTGGGGAAACAAAATAAATACTAATAAAAAAACAAACATAATAAAACAAAAATGTATGTCAAATATAAAGTAAGTTAACAATTAAAAAGTAGATATAAGTTGTAGTGACATGGATTATTCTGACTGCTCCTTTTTAATTATTTATATATCATATAAAGATGTATGAGAACAACATTAATGTCACCTGACTTCCTCTCAGGGATCAATAATTTACTGAATCTGATCAGGTTTATTGATTAAGTTTTGATCAACTTTGTTTAAATTAACCTAATTTAAATAATCCTGATGACATCATTCCAGACCGTAATGATTAAAAAAAGAAGCAGTTGTTTCACCACTAGGGGTCAGAATATTTGACAGTATCAGAAGTCATCATTAAACTATGATGTTTCAGACTCTACAATCCCTGGTATTGATGGTCTCGTCCCATGGATCTTCTGTAGCTCTGATGAGATGTTGTTAGAATGTAACATTCTCATAATGTTGTTCCAACTGACTTTTATTTTGTAAACAGGAAGTTCCCACTGAAACGGTTGTACTTGAGGTAGCTTGCTGACTGTAAATGTGTACCTACTAGGCACTGACAAAAGGCTGGAATAAAAAGAACTAAAGGACAACATGGACTGAGTTATTCTTTGTTATCCAGACACAACAGTTCAAACACTGAGCAGGGGAAGATGATTGAAGCTGATCACGTTCTCACGGAGCACCGCTGCACTACACAAAAGACGAACAGAGCTTTACAGGCACAGCAAAGTTAAACGGGCACTGGTGGCTCTATATTTAGGAGTCAGCGATGATTTGTGTTGTTTATTGCAGCCTGGACAGGGCAGTGCACCCACTAAGCGGTCCCCGGAAACATTTCCCCATAAAAACGTTCTTTGGCGTTTCATGCCGATTCTGTCCATTTCCGTTTTAACTGGTCGATTCCGTCCGCGATTCCGTTAACGTGGATGTGCCAGTATGTCAAGCCCCAAATAAAATGCTTAAGAAATCTGTGCGTCGGACACCGCGTTACTGCACGTTGTTTGATTGCGTCACACGCTACTATTAGGCCTTGCTTTTAACTTACTCCACCGAAGGCCGAATGTTGCCTTTTTTGATATATTCGGCCGAATATATTTGGTTACCAAATATTCGGTGCATCCCTAACTTTTTTATAAAAATCATAATGATATGAGCTTTGTGTGAGGTCTTTGAATGTGGTAGTCAGCTAGTCGGTGTCTGTGCTGTCATATCTTACCTGGTCGAGAATGTAGTTTCCAAGAGTCTCTGCAGCCACTTTATTGAGCTCAGTGAGACACTGAGAAGCCTGCTGCAGCCTGCAGTCACTCTGTCCACCACTCTATACACACACACAACCAAAAATATCTCAATCAGAACTTAACTGGAACTTCTGTGAATGTGAAACATTGAATGAGTTGTGGAGGTCTGACTGACAATCATGCATGCGAGTAGCTCCTCTGTCCCCAGCAGCCTGAAGCCTTTCTCTGGGTGTTGTTTCATGTAAGTTTTGGCCCAGCAAGTCTTTCCAGAACCAGGAAGTCCTACCATTAGCACCACCTGAATTTCCACAGAGGTTACAATCAAACAAAGTGTTTTTCAGAAACACAGCTGAGAGAATTGAGCTGATGACCACATTGGGTCAGAAATGCTCCCAACATGATTAAGGTGTGTCCTAAATCAAATTCAGAACAGTTGTATTATCTGACCTCACTTTGAGCTCTGGAAATTGGAGCTATTGTGACATGCACCCTCTGCTCAGGTGGGAGAGCTGCCAGTGCTGTGAACCCCGGAGGTCCTGGGTACCAGGGGGGAGCTGTGGTGTCTAGGAGAAGCCTGACCGAGCAGCTCTTACAGAAGACGTGAGGAAAAAGGGCCCGACCCTGCAGCACTGAGGGGTCCAAAGAGAAGCCGACACCCATGTCGCGACCATTCTTCTGAAAAGAGAGCTCCACTGCCCCATCTTTGGAGAAAGACTGCAGGTGCAATCATAAAAAAATACAAAGGCGATGAGATGAAACCATAATGCAGCCAAGAGGAAGACCTAGTAGGCACAATTTGGTGTTTCTAGTGATTTTAGCAGGATAGCTGGAGAATACAAAGGCGAGACAATAGTGTTCAGAGTTAAAATCGGCAAAAATGTGTGTTTTTAGTATTCAAGTGAGATGCGGCTTTCACAGAGTGAGAACTACTGTACTGTGTCTTCACACTACTACAGTTTTCATTCATTTCCCATTGATGCTGCTGTACGAGCTGAGTGAATGAAGAAGATACGGTAGTCGTAAAAGCTCACAACACAACACAAAATGAAGAACCCCACAATTAGGGATGTGAATTTTTGGGTGTCTCACGATTCAATTCCGATTCTTAGGGTCACGATTTGATTCAAAATCGATTCTTGTTTTAACCAATTCTTGATTTAAACAATTCAAAAATTGATACAATGCATAGTGTGTTAAGGCAAATTATGGCATCAAAACAATAGCTTGTATAAGATAATTTAAAAAAAAGTGAATCCGATGATTTAATCACACAGAGGCAAACTTAAGACACAAGGTAACATGCATTTGTGCTAAACAAATAAAAACTTACTTTTTTTTTCTCAACTCTAAGTGACTACAAGAGTAAGTGCAAGGTATACAAAAAAAAAAGTTGGTTTAAGAAAAGGAGTGGAGGGGGCCTGGGGGGAGGTGGGTACCATCGCCTTCTCGTGTCTGCTGGGTGGAGCCTCTTAGGGCGCTGGGGCTGCTGGCTGAGTCAATGTTGAATTATTATTATTATTATATCTAACTTTGTTAAAGGGGCCATATCATTCTAAATCCACTTTTTTAGCCCTTAAATGCATTTTGTTGTATATTTAGAGTGTTTATAAGTACAGAAAAGTTCAAATTAGTCTCTCGTCACAGTATTTGCAGCGGAACTGCCAAATTAGGACATCGACTCCAGGTCCAACACTTCGAGCAATCCGCCATTTTTCTTTCTTGCCTTTTTGCCATTTTGTCTCTGAAAAGACTGTATTAAAATGCATTTCGTGACGTTAGCTTGGCGCTAGCGTTAGCTTGGCGCTAGCGTTAGCGTTAGCGTTAGCTCACTTGTTAGGGTTCTGCAGGTTCATCATCTTTTTCTAAAAAAAAAAAAAAAAAAAAAAAAAAAAATGTGAATTTCTCTTGGAGATGAATAAAGTATCTATCTATCTATCTATCTATCTCTTCATTTTGATCTCACTCCGCTGGGTCAGACTCTGGCTCAAACATGTAAAGCTGAATGGACAAGTCTTCTGTTGTTGACATCTTGTAAATAACGTGTGAATAAACATTTTCTGCACCCCTACATAATCGTATCTCTTCTATCAAACTACAAAAATGGCCGAACAGGGTGGAGTTGAACCGAGTGTCACCTCTGCAACCTGGAGAGGGGGCGGGGTATGAAGTGTCTCATTTGCATTTAAAGAGGCCGCACCAAAACGAGTTGCTCTCAGAAGCACATCAGAAAAGGTGCCTGTGGAGCTTCATATAAACCACAACTGTATGATTTATATGTAAAAATGGAAGGATTTAAATGCATATGTCTCCTTTAATATAAATTTTTCCTCTCTTCATCCCATTGTTCTCTGGGCGTTTGCTGTTGGGTTATCACAGTGTTATTTGTCCCTGTCTTTTGTCTTGTATGTGGCAAAGAAACCTCACAACATAACACGAAAGCAGTCCGGTATAAATCCACGAAGAAGAGTGACGGAAAGGATCAGGCCTGTGAATAGATCGGGTACTGACACCAACGTTGAAATCGCTCTTCTTCGTGGATTTTTACTGGACTGGTTTCGTTTTGTGTTGCGTTGTGTCGTTCATCATTTTGTGTTGTGTTCTAAGCTTTTACGGCCACTGTAAGAAGATAAGGAAGGATGACTGTAACCAGACTAAAAACACCCGGGTCTGTAGTCAGCATTTTAGGAAGACTGATTTTAATGTGACTGTGGGGGGCACGAGGAAGCCAAAGAATGAAGCTGTACCCGTTTATTTCACATGGAATTGGTACAAACTACCTGTGCGCAGACCGAGCCTGTGGGAACGACATCCACGGATTGAGAGTCCCAGTCCAGAACTACACTTGGACTCAGAGATCTAGAATGAAATGGCTTCAAATCATGAAGCCATTTCATGATCCGAACACAGACTGTGCTCTGTGTTTTCCCAGAACACAGTCAATAGTTACACGTGGTCAACAAAGGATTAACTTGTTGTGAAAGCTGAACTATTTTAGTGTTTCTGAGGACATCCTCTCTTGTTTTTACCATTTCTTTATCAAAAGCCTTTTAACATTTTCCTTTATCTGCTGATTTAACGAATTGTCTGTAAAGGACAGAAACAATTTGAACGAGATTGTTAAAATTTTCTCCAAGATTATTGGAGAACAGTTGATGGACCTGAGTTCTCTTTGGAAAAAACAGGTTGTCCAGAAAGCCAGAGGGATTATCAAATAGCCTGACCACTCTGACTTTAGTCTCATGCCCGAACAGATTCTCAAACTCTTTAATCCCCTCAGCTATCACAATGCTAAATGCTGAGAATAACTTGAACTGGTTTTGGCTAATTTGGAGTCTTAGGGTGTTTTATTGCTATTTTTGCTTTTAATGTATCTTCCACATGGGTCCATTGCATTTCATCCTGCTGATCTGTGATACTGAAAGTTGACTGTAATTGTTTATCTACGTGCTGCCATTAATGGTACATTTGTCTTGTCATTTTAGTGGAAAAGGCAAAGTATGTCTGAACTGAATTGCCCTTGGGGGATCAATAAAGTTGTCTAAATCTGAATCTGATTACTGTGTGGTCCCTCAAAGAGGAGCAAGGACAAGCAATTTGGTACATGAATAGAGCTGGGTATCATGGCCAGTTTCATGAATCGATTTGATTTTGATTAATATGATTTTTAATTGATTAATCGTGATTCGATTTCGATTCAGTATTGATCTTTCAAATTTATTTGGATATTGATAAGATGGTTCCAAACTTCTTACTTAAGTTGGGGCAGTTTACCTAGCAGAGCTTCGTCTGCCATGTTTGCACTGAACTGAATGCACTCTCGCATGGTACTTTGCCTACGCAAGACTACAGGGGTTAAAGTTAAAAAAAAAAGCATTTGGAAGCACATTTTAACCTTGCAAAGCACTTTGAACTGCATTTTTTGGTACAAAAAGTGCTTGATAAAATAAAGTATTATTACCAATACTATATACTTAATATTATATACATATAATATTACTACACTGAACAAAAATATATACGCAACAAGTTTTTGCACCCATTTTTCATGAGCTGGGACCTGATTTATAAAACTGTGCCTCGGTAAGATCACTTCAGCTGGCGTACGTCAAAAATGAGGAAATGCATACGCAAAAAAACTGTCAGATTTATAAACGAGGGCGCAAGCTCGTCCCACGCCTCTTTCCGTTTATAAATGACAATTAACTCGAAAGTTGTTGCACGTAAGGAAAGACCTTACTCCGCCCAAACAGTGTCCATAAAAGGTCCGGCGAACACCCTTAATGAATGTTCACAAATACAAATTTCACTCAGTGCGAGGTGGAGGTATTAATTGTTGAGGTGGACACAAGCAGGAAAGTGTAATTTGGTGACACAGTGCGCTTTGCGAATGATAGAAAGGCAGATGGCGTTGTGTTGCCTCAGAGCGTCAGACTGTGACTGAGGTGAAAATGTGTATCACTCTCCATTGGAAGAGCATCTGTTCAACAGGTGGAGGAAAGAACGCACCGCAGCCTCACAGACAAAAAGCTGGAGGAAGATTGGGGAACCCCTCTGTTATAACGGAGGTTGAGGGGGACAGAGATGCACTATATGTGCCAGAAGCACAGGATTAAATTGTCTTTCCTTGTTTGAATTTATAAAAATTAACACGTAGTAAAACACGTTTGGAACTCTACGTAATTCACAATATTTAATTTCAAGTAAAACCATATTTTTCAGTCAGTCCCAAGGTGTTTACTGGTCGGTGGTGCTGGGGTGAGTGAGGCCGGGGGCTCTGCAGCCTCGTCCTCATGAGGGGGTCCTGCCTATAGGTCTGGTTGGTCTCTGTAGATCCTCTCCCTCTGGAGTCTCCCATGTGCCTCGTCCTCCAGCAGTGCCAGATGAACTACTGTGTGTCTTTGAGCATTGCGAGTGTGTTCCTTTTTATAACAGCTACAGGTGTTGCAGACAATGGATCAGCAGTTTGGTGCAATGATCATGTGATTTTAATAACATTTATTATTATTAATATAAAACTGTATTTGTAGGTGCACGCACGTCACTCACTTGGGCGTCAGTATAATTTTTTCCTCTTTTGTTTTTGCAAATATACCCTTCATACTGTATTAGATGTGTATATGTGAAATGTGCAATGTTCGATTATTTCACGCAAATGTATCAATTTCACAGAACTGTCTTTAATGTAATTCTTCTCCTGTTGGGGGCAGAGTTTCCAGTTTCTCATTATTTCGTGCGTACGGCAGGATCAGAGCTGCTGTTGAGGTGCGCACATTATCTCGCCAGGTTTGTTTTTTAAAAGTCCCAAAAGTTGCTTATAAGTGGCGTACGCTTTCTTTTTTATACACGCAGCGTTTATAAATGAAGCTCCTGAACTCAAAGATCTAAAATATTGTCTATACACACAAAAGAGCCATTTCTCACAAATATTGTTCACAGATTTGTCTAAATCTGTGTTAGTGAGCACTTCTCCATCCCACCTCACAGGTGTGGCATATCAAGATGCTGATTAGACAGCATGATTACAGTGTGGACATTGTAATCATACAGTGTGGACATTGTGGAGGATTACAAATACCTGGGAGTGGTGACTGATAATAAACTGCACTGGGGGAGGAACACTGACTCCCTCTATGGGAAGGGCCAAAGCTGCCTCTATTTTCTGAGATGGCTGAGGTCCTTCAACATCTGCAGGAAAATGCTGAGGCTGTTTTATGAGTCTGTGGTGGAGAGTGCGATCCTCTACGCTGTTGTTTGCTGGGGGAGCAGACTGAGGGTCACAGACACCAACAGACTCATCCGCAGGGTCAGTGACGCTGTGGGGATTAAAATGGACTCTTTGACAGCGGTGACAGAGAGGTGGAGCCTGTCGAAGGTGAAGGCCATCTTGGTCAATGAGTCCCACCCACTCCATGACGTGCTGGTCAGTCACAGAATCACGTTCAGCACCAGGCTGATCCAATCACGGTGCTCCACAGAACGCCACAGGAAATCATTCCTGCCTGTGGTGATCAAACTGTATAATTCATCACTGTAACCTCACAGCTTGATTGTTGTAAATATCTAAATCATATTGGTATATATTATTATTATTATCTATCCTACTTTATTTTCTACTACTGTAATGTGTGTTTTTCTGATCCCTATTTTTAACAGTCTTTTACTTAATTACACACTTATTTATTGTTTATTCTTTCTTTTGTCTTTATTAACATTTTTATTCTTTTATTTGTGATGTGTTCTGTGGCGTTAACAAAAGCAATTTCCCCCTGGGATTAATAAAGGAATTCTGATTCTGATTCTGATCATGCAGCATTATCATGCAGCATGATAATGCACAGCCCCATGTTGCAAGGATCTGTACACAATTCCTGGAAGCTGAAAACATCCCAGTTCTTGAATGTCCAGCATACTCACCAGACATGTCACCCATTGAGCATGTATGTGGTGCTCTGGATCAGTGTATATGTCAGCGTGTTCCAGTTCCTGCCAATATCCAGCAACTTCACACATCCATTGAAGAGGAGTGGACCAGCATTCCACAGGCCACAATCAACAACCTGATCAACTCTATGAAAAGGAGATGTGTTGCACTGCGTAAGGCAAATGGTGGTTATTCTAGATACTGAAAGGTTTTCTGATCCCCCCCCCACCCCCCACATCCCCCCAATAAAGCAAAACTGTACATTTTAGAGTGGCCTTTTATTGTGGCCACCCTGAGGCACACCTGTGCAATAATCATGCCGTCTAATCAGCATCTTGATATGCCACACCTTACTAACACAGATTTAGACAGATTTGTGAATAATATTTGTGATAAATTAGTCTTTTGTGTTTATAGAAAATGTTTTAGCTCATGAAAAATGGGTAAAAAACTACAATGTTGCATTTATATTTTTGTTCAGTGTATATGTACTACTATATATTAACTATTAAGTAGTTAACTATATTATTACTATTAACATGACATGTAGGCTTGATAACATCGGCATCTCACTTGCCTGGAAGTAAGCAACCGCACACTCAGGAAAGCGAAAATAGAAAGGCAGTGGAGTCGTTCATAAGCAAATAGGAAGTCGAACTCACAGCATAAGAACCGATGATGTCGCCTTCAGAGAAGGTTTCTCCAAACTCCTCTTTGATTCCAGAACACACTTTTATCCCCCGTCCATCAAAACAAAAGGAGAGTTCATCCTCACCTCCAGACAAAACCAAAACATCACATCAAAATGCTTCAACGAGAACAATTACAAGCAGTGATGCAGAACAGTTACCGAGCAGCAGAGAGGCGTCCGACGTAGACCAGCCAACTCTGACACCACAGAGCTCTGACGCTTTCTCGTCCTTCAGCTGTGCCCTCACCAGCCTCCTTTCTATTCTCATCTCAAAACCGACATGGCCCTGCAGCACCCCATGGGTGAGCTTGCAGCCTGACCACAGCAAAGGAAACCGTTCCCAGAACCGCGGCTGTCCACCTGATCCATCAGGATGTCCCTCAAAGTGAAGGTGACCACGACCTAAGGAACCATGAAGACAATAAAAGTATTTAAAACTTAAACCATAAAGAATATTAGAATAACTCAAATGTACGAAGCCCAGTCATCACAGATCTGAAAGAGATTGTGAACTCACTTGTATCGAATCTCACTTTATCTTCATCCTGCTCTTCTGATTCTTGCTTTTCCACAGGCAGTGGTGATTTGGCTCTGGATGAAAAGGAACCAAGCCACAATGTTTACAGGTTTGAGCAAAGTAGAAACTGAGCAGATGTTTCTTCAAAAGTCAATATGTGTGTTGTACAAATGTTAGATTAGTGAAAAGTCTTAACCAAAAAGTTACAGCTACTGCAACTTTAGTAAGGTTTGGAGAAGAGCTGGGCCATATGGACCAAAACTCATATCTCATTATACATTTTTAGTAGGTAATTACAAGGTAGTAACTGTTTTAAACAGGATAGGCTGCAAGTATCGTAAAAGTTTTGTTTAACATGTTTTACATAACGTAAGTTGAAGCATTTTCTCATTTTGCATAAAGAATGATTACTTGCATCATTTTTAGTTTTATTTAATGTCTGCAGAATAATTCTGTTTGTTAATTCTACTACAGAAACTAGATGATATCTTCAATTAGAGGTGTGGAGGGAAATATCAGTTATCAGCCTAATTTGTTGTAAAATATTGTCATATTGGCCAAAAATCCAACATTGTGCATGTCTAGCAGTGGATGTCGTTTCATTTTGATAACAATACTAGCAAGTAAAAGGGTTTTTCCTCAGACTGAAAACACTTCTTTTTAACTTTTTTGAAGACTTTGGACAACTTTGCAAGCAAAAACTGGAATTATTGTAATCTGTAATGTTTACCGAGATTGACTTCACAAATGTTTTATTCTGGTGCAAATGAATTTAAAGTCTCTTTAAAAAACAGAGTTAAAAGTATTTTCTGAATTTTACTACGAAGTTAATATCGATTGCTGTGTTTGATTTGTCTCTGCCATTGGTCTGATCAGGATGTCCCAGCGCGGTCCTTGAGGGTCACACTGCATGTTTTAGAGGTCTTCTGGCTCAAACATAATCGTTATAGGGATGTAACGATTAATCGTAAGGCAGTTAACAATCGATTCATAGGTATCACGAACATCGATACTTTGAAAATTGAATCGCAGTACTTTTTTTTAAATATAATATATATAATATTTTTAAATATTTATCCCTTCTCTTGTCCAGCAGTGTACGCGGCGGGCGGAATCTGATACTACTTTCTTTCTGGCCGCATTCCCCCTTTAGCACCGAAAGAATATCTGTAATATTACGTGAATAACTGTAAAAGTCACGTTTTTCTATTAGCTCTGTCTGCTAGCATAGCATCACTTCTTCACTGCAAGAATTTCTGCATGCCAACCGACCACTGGGTTACCAGCGCCCTCTGCTGGTCCAAACAAATATCTGCCGTAAACCAGTGAAATGACTTTTTTTTTTTTTTTTTTTTAAGTCCAATTGTTAAGGCATAAAATACATTTTCAGTTGAAAAATAACTATTTTACAGTTTTGCATTGTTTACTATAGAACCAGAATTTAAATTAATAAGCTTCTTCTTCAATTGTATTATTCCTTTATTTATTTCATTCAAGATTTATTTTTAGTTAAATTGCATTGTTTTGAATAGTTTATCAAGGGATTCTTTTGACAATGAAAAATAAAAGGAAAATAATACAGTATTTTCTAGTTTTTTTCCCCCAAAAAACAAAGGAATATTTTTCAGTCATTTTTCTACATTCCCATTTTGTAAAATAAATCGTGAGAGAATCGTATCGTGAACCCAGTATCGTGAATCAAATTATATCGGGAGTTGAGTGAATCATTACATCCCTAAATTGTTACAATGCATTCTCTCTACAGAGCTGCAGGAACCATCTAAAACAGTAGTGTCAAACTCATTTTAGTTCAGGGGCCAAATACAGATTTTGGGCGACCGTGGCTCAGGTGGTAGTGGGTCGTCTTCTGATCGAGAGGTTGGGGGTTGGATCCCAGTACCTGACTATGTGTCGAAGTGTCCTTGGGCAAGACACTGAACCCTAAGTTGCTCCCAGTGGTCGACTAGCGCCTTGCATGGCAGTCCTGTCCCACTGGTGTGTGAATGTGACAGTGATTGGGTGAATGAGCTGATATGTAAAGCGCTTTGAGACTGTTTCAGTGTGGTGATAAAGCGCTATATAAATCAAGTCCATTTACCATTTTATGTGGGAAAATTAGTAATTTCATCATTATTGTGCCCTAAAAGTCTTCTACATATAAATAAAATACTAATTATGTCAGAAATCGACCATATCTAAGCAATGAGTGATAGATATCAGTACCAACAAGATCTTCATTTAAATTTCCTAGATGTTGTGACCAATTTCTATTTAATTAAGGGAAATACCTCATAATTTCAGGAAAATTTAAGGATTTTGTAAAAAATGTTAGTTTTTTTCCCCAACTGTTTAGCATTAACAATGACTGTAATTGTGCGATATAAGCACCGGGAAAACTGTGAACCCCTAGTGCAAATATTGAGTTTCATTTACACCAGGGGTCACCAACACGGTGCCAGTGGGCACCACGTAGCCCGCATGGACCATGTGAGGGGCTCTCAGGAGCTCTAGTCACCAATGACCTCCATCTAAAATCTGATTTACTTTCCAGGATTCAAACTCACAAAGATAAATACGTATGACTGATGTAGTTATTATTGAGTAAATACTGCTGATAAAGTTTTTACTTTCTCCTGCGGGCCGAATTGGAAGCTCCAAAGTGCCAGATTTGGCCCTCGGGCCAAGCGTTTGACACAAGATCTAAAACAGACATGACTTTAGTCCTCTATGCACAGGTTTGGACCCCTGTAGTCTTATTTACCTCTTGTATCTGATCTCTTCTTTGAACTCGTAGAAGGATCTCCCCCTGACCACCGTGGGTTCCTGTAGCCTACCGGGCTCTCCGCCCTCCTCCCCCGCTGGCAGAGCCTCACATGGCGCCTGAGGGACTGAAGGGGGACCCGGGTCATGGTCGGTCTGTGTGGCGGCGTTGGTCAGCTGTCGGCTTCGGTCTGTGGAACATATCGTTCCTACGCCAGCCTCTGTAAGTGTATGGAGACTGTCAGTTGTTTCCGTCAGTAGTGTTTGTTTATTCTCCGTTGGTTTGGACTCGTCCTGTCGGTTGTATGCCTCCTCCTGAGCACTGGACCACAGCCGCTCCACCAGCTCAGCCTTCAGTCCTCTACTATCCAGGCCCAGCTGGTTCAGTCTGCAGCGCAGCTCCACCACCTTTAACTTTTTAATGTCTGCCAGCCTCATGGTGACTGACGAGCTCCTCTGGAACTCAGAAATACTAACGCACGCCTGTTTACAGACAGATGGTACAGACCATCTATGGCGTACAGACCATAACAAGTTTAAGACGGAGTCCCGCGCTCTGATTGGCTGTGGACTGGTTCCTCTTCTTCTTTGTGTGTTTTTGGCGAGTGGCACCAAGTGTTGCAGCTGCATATTGCGCCCCCTACTGTATCGGAGTCTAAGAGGACCCATTAGACTAAACACCTTCCCACCTCTAGTTTTGCTGTCCCTCTCCAACATATCCTTCACTTCCTCCCACGACAGCTCCTTTTCTGCTCCTTTCACAATGACTTTGATCTTTTCGGTTTTCTGTTTGGCCTGCTCAGTACAGTTGATCACGTACGCTATAAATAGGACTAGTCTATCCTAAGAAATGTTCCAAAGGTAACTTCCTCTCCCTGATTGATCATCAATATTAGTTTTTTCCCTCTCCTAATGCGCTGCTTGCTTTGCTTCTGTTACCATTTTTCCAATAACCTCCCTCTCTTCTTTCCCCTTCTGAACTCTTTTCACAGCCTCTGCATAGCTGATGTCATTAAATCTTTTATTTTTCTCTACTTCCTCTATTTCCTTCCTCACCTCACATTTCCTGTCCATTACTCGATGTTCTCCTCCACAGTTACTGCACTTCAGCTGCACGTCTTCACTACACTCCTCCATCCTGTGATCCCACTACACTTTGGACACCTCTGTCTCCCTCTGCACACTGCAGCCACGTGTCCAAACCTCTGGTATTTGGAACATCTGAGTGGGGGTTACAAAAGCCGTCACTGGAAAGCTCATGTATCCAATCATTCGTTTCTGAGGTAGCACCACTCCTTCAAATTCAGTCAATATCGATCTACTTTCTACCCTTCTTCATTTCTGAACAGCCTCTTTATTCTTTTCACTCCTCTTATCTCCTTCTCTAATGTGTCCAAACTCTCCTCAAATCCAACCCCAGATATTACTCCTCTTGATACTCTGATCTCTCCAATCACAAACCTATCCAACACCTTAGTTCCACACACATTCCTAATTCTCATTGCTTTATCTTTCTGTACTTTTGTTTTACAAACAATCAGCAAACTCCCTAACAAACCTTACCATTTATTTCTCTCCCACTTTAGTTTTTAACTCTCGTTAATCCAAATGGACTGCACCTCAACGCCTCTATGTCGTCTGACTAAAGTTTTAACATTACCTAGAACCGAGTTTCTTACTTTTTCCTCCTCTCCACCCTTTCTCTGTCTTCACTACTGCTTTCCTCTAACTCCCTTTTTTTTTCTTTATTCCTGCTGTTCCATCATTCCTCACTGGGTTTCCATTCCCTCCTTTTCCCAATAGAGACCACTCTAAGTTTGATCTTCCTTCCCCATCCTCTGTCCGTGTCACCATATTTTCTATTCTTCTTCTTCTTCTTCTTTTTTGAGGTTTTATGGCGGTGTCACGGGCTGAGTTTACCTCTGTACTGAGATTACTGTATGTCCCTAACCACAAAAATAAATTGTTTCTTTTAGCAAAAATTCATTTTTCGGTAGTGCGCATGTGCGTGCATGCTCATATACAATCTCAGTACAATGTGAAATCAGATGACAGCGGTTAGCAAACTATAATACACCTTTTCGCCTGACGTCAGCGCTTAACCAACCAACTAACCAACGCGCGCCGCCATTTTAATTGTGGTAAACATTTGCCTGACAACAGCTATTTACTGCTGACATCACTGTGGAGATTTTGCAGTCTGGCTCGTATAATGCCCAAATTCTACGTAGTATTTGGTTGTCATAACGACGCCTGGCTGAAGGAAAACATAGCTTTTTACAGAATACCGACAGCAAAAGGCCAGAAACGGAAATTATGGATCCAAGCACAAATGTGCTTCATATACCCATTTATGTTTTAATTTAGGCTGTATTATTATTATTATTATATTATTAGCGGTGCTAGCCTAGCATAACCACATCGCGTAACAAGCCAATTATGACACAGGCCTATATAGACACAAAAACACATACATAAGCCTACCTTAAAGAATATATATAAAGATCCAAGCTTTTGTAAGTATTCATCTTCTCCATTGTGTAGACGCCAGGGCTGTTAATGAGCTAATCGTAAATAGCAGCTCATTGGAGATCTGGCCATGTTGTCGGGTCATTTTTCATGAACCTTGAGGTGCTCTGTATGGACATGATTCCAAACCAACCAGATGTAACGTCCCTTCATATCGGTGCTTGGCCTTTGGCTCTAATCTGCTGAAACATTCGTACAACCATTCTATGTGTATATGTGTGTGGGGGGGTGGGGGGTTGGTCCGTCCTGGCTCTTTTCAGGTGACTTTGGAGATCCTCTTTTTTTCCTATTTATTCACACTTAAATGTCTTCTGCTAACTTAAATCCCAGCACTCCTGACATGGGCCAGCCAATTCGTTTTCTTAGTTGTAATATACGTGGCATGGGCAGTCCAACCAAAAGGGCAAGGGTTTTTAGTCATTCAAAACTGCTTATTCTGACATAATTTTTTAACAGGAAACCCATCTTTTAGACTTAAAGATCATTACAGGCTCCGGTCTCCCTGGATAAGTCAGACCAACCATTCTAATTTCAATTCTAAAGCTAGAGGTGTTGCAGTTATGTTTAATAAAAAGATCCAATTTCAATCTACTGAGATTATTACTGATAAGGATGGTAGATATATTATAGTAGCAGGCGTAGTTATGCAAACAAAATTAGTTTTAGTTAATGTTTATGCACCAAACTTTGAAAATGTCAATTTTTCTAACCGATTACTTAGTAATATTCCTCATTTAAACACTCATTTGTTGATTTTTGGGGGTGATTTGAATTGTGTGTTTGACCCTGCACTGGATCGCTTTAGTCCCAGTTCTACACCCCTGTTGGCCATGGCTAAATCTTTTTCTGACTTTATGACCCAAAATGGGCTGGTTGACCCTTGGAGATCCCGTCATTCCTTGGTAAAGACGTTTTCCTTCTTTTCCCCAGTGCATCAGTCATATTCAAGAATAGACCTTTTTTTTGTGTCGTTTCCTCTGATTATTCAAATATTTTAATATCTGATCATGCTCTTTTGCATCTAGACATTCAGTTTTCAATGTATAAACCTACACCCCCTCTTTGGAGGTTTAACTCTTTATTATTGGCAGACAATACATTCTGTGAAATCATTTCAAAATCTATTAGTGACTTCCTGGCCTTTAATCAAAATGAATCCACTTCTAATTCAATACTCTGGGAGTCACTAAAGGCTTTTCTTAGAGGGCAGATTCTTTCATTCTCCTCCCACTCCAACAAGAAACAAAATGCCAGACTCACAGAATTAACATCTGCTATTGGTGACCTTCATCGAGAGTGCGCCTCTAACCCTACTCAATAATTATTTAAGAAGCGTCTAAATCTTAAAACAGAGTTTGATCTCATCTCTACCAGAAGTGCTGAATGCATGTTATTACAAACCCGAGGTAATTATTATGAACATGGTGATAAAGCCAACCGACTGCTGGCACATCAGTTAAAACGTCAGTCCACCTCGCGTCTTATATCCCAAATTAAAAATGATTCCAATGTTATTGTTACGGACCCTGCTGAGATCAATAAAACATTTAAATCTTTTTATTCATCCTTATACAAATCTCAGTTGCTGGTAATATTTAGAATGATTTTCATTTTAAAGTAAAAAATCAAACATTATAAAACCCCATATATTTGACACTTTGTCAATTTTCCTCTCTCAAGTCTCTCCTGTAGTGCCATCGCATACCCCCATTTGAGAGACACTTAGTGCATCATGGTGCCCATTTTTACCCAGGGGGCTACTGCACAAAACAAGGATAGGGGATAAAGCCTGGAAAAATTGGCTATCCTGGATAAACTTATCCCCAAGTCAGTTGAATGAAAGCCGGCCAAGTTTATCCAGGACCAGTAACCATGGTGATTTAGCCTCTACAGCTAACCTGTAACCATGGTGATTTAGTCTCTACAGCGTACCTGCTGCAGGGCAGGTTAACAACCAGGATAAAGTTATCCCTGTAGTGGCTCTGCTGTGAGAAACAAGTGTTTTACAGAATGTCCATGGTTTTTCTACATGTTTCTACACCCAAATATTAAAGTTATTTAATTTGTCAGTTGACTTTTGGTTTTAATCTTTTTTATTATCATAGTTTAAATAAAGATGGAAATTACATAAAAAGACTTGATTTGAGATTTGAGCAATGAAAGTGAGAAGGCAGACGGTTTATTAGGAATATTTTCCTTATTAATAAACACCAATAATAAAAATGTAGAAAAGATACAGAATAATCTGACTTTGTTCATTATGACTGCAATGTAACTAATATTATATTATTAATTCAATTGTGTCCTAAAAATAAGAAAATGGATACTGTACTGTTGGATCTGAAAGGTTTTACATTATTCTGACTTCACTTTTTAACTTTACAAAAACTATTAATTTCATTTATTTTTCTGTCAGGCCTCTGGCTAGTTTGTAATACTAATAAATCCTGCTTATGGAATTACTGTCAGAGGTTTGATTTAAACAGATTATAGGAGTTATTTTTATTTTATTTTTTGTAAAATTATAGATAGATCCTTTCCAGAAATCTATACATATATGTAACATACAGGCATGGTTTGTTCAGTGGTAGATTTCTTACCTCCCATGTGGGAGACCCAAGTCCAAATCCCAGTTTATTCACTTTAACTTTTTTTTTTGGGTGAATTTCCCCTCTGGGAGATCAATAACGGTGTATTCTAGATGCTGTAGTTCACAAGTACAACAAATTTCTTCTTTCATTTAAAAAGTATTTTATTCAATGATACAGATGCAAAAATATGAACATGAATGAGGGCAAACTGGAAAAAGGTAAAAAGCAGGATTACATACAAAAACATTTGATAAATTACAGTTAAATTCAAGTAACACCACCGTCTCATCTCCCATCACATTGTCTGCTCAGCAGTGTGTCATTGCAGCCGTTATGGACAACTCTGAGTCATTTTGTTTAAATACACTCATCAAAGTCTGTTTCTGGCTCCACAGAAAACAACAATCGCCTCCTGATTACTGAGAAGATTTTTCTGCTTCACTGCCTCTCTTCCAGCGGCTGCTTCCACACTTACTGCTTTATACTGAAAAGTGTGACAAGGAGAGCAGCGGTGCGCGTCTCCGTTACACAACAGATCTCTGAGGTCGTGCTCACACAGTGAGTGTGTTTCACAAACAGTGGCTCAGTCACTCTCTCACCACAGGCTTCACATAAAAAGCATCTCTGTGCTACATCTGAACATTAAACTCAAGCTTTTTCCTCTCTATAGGGGAAACTAAATTGCAAAATGTCCCAAGAAATGTAAACGAGCATGCACTGCAGTCACATGAAATTAAACACCAGGGGGGTATTTTATGTTCAAACTCTGAGTATGTTTGGGCTCAAATAAGGAAAACTCTGTGAAAGCAAGGTAAGTTATACTCCAAGTATATCACCATGGTAACATTCTCCATGAACTGAACCTGCTCACTGGCAGGTTTCGTATAAGAAACCCTGGGTTTCTATCTGGCTCCGCCCACCTGAACACCAGTCAGTCATGGATTGTCTGTTCATTCCAAAGCCGATCAATGGTGAGGCTCAAATAATTAGAGGTGCTCTACGCCACGAAAGGTGTTTCCGTCCAAGACTGGATTTTCGACAGCTTCTTAAGGAACGGATACCAATAGTGAGGATGCAGGAGGCATGGTTAGCATCCTTGTTGTATTTCATGAGCGAAAAACATTTAGTCTCTTTTTAAATCATTATTATTATCAAGGAGAAGGCTTTTTAAAGACTACATGCAAAGAAAGGTTGGACGACTGAGACTGATTAACATTTATATCAACACGTTAAAATTCAATGAAAATGCTCCTAAAGACTTCAACTAATGTCAAATAATGTTGAGGTAGTGGTAAGCTAGTGTAAAAGGGCGGGGCCAGATGCTAAAGGAGCCAATCAGACCTAAGTGAGAAATGATGACTGGAACTACACTAAGATTAAAGAATTGTTAGGATCAAAAATAAGTTCATTTTTCAAAGACGAAAACTATGACTAAATCAAAGCCACTCAACTCAAAACCTCCAGCAAGTCTTTGGCGAATCTGTGCTACATCTTCTTATTCACAGTAGCTTCATGTGACAGTGTATATTAGTACAAGCAACAGTAAGATAAAAGTGGGGGCTGCAGAATGACATCATCATCATCAGTGAAGAGTGGAGTTGAGCCTGAGGTGGTACCTCTGCTTTAGATGAGGAGGGTGGGTGTTAGTGGTGGAGGTGATGGTGAGCTGCTGCTGCTGGACAGACTGGATCCCAGTAGCATCTCCTTCTCTCGGAGCAGACAGGGACCAGTGAGGTGCTGGCTGTGGGAGTGGAAGAGACGCAGGAAGGACAGGAGGAACTGGGCCAGCCACAGAGACGTCACAGCCCACAGAGACGCCTGAGGACACAGCAGCACTTCCATTAATCTAACATTTGAAACTGCCTCTGTGTGCTACACCTGCCGAATCTTCTGGTTTGCATGTTCTCCCTGACCAGGGCTCGAGACTGCGACCAAAATGGTTGCATCTGCGAGTATTTTTTCAGTGTGCAAGTGAAAATTTTATTTGTTCGCCTCCGTGCGAGTGTGTATGGGTGACCGTATTTTGGACGGAGCGGCTGAGCACCTTGTCACGTCCGACAGAGTGCACTTCTCGCTCTCTCTCTCTCTCGCTCGCTCAGGGGGTGAGGAGACGGTTTGCACTCACGCAACATGGCTGCGGGTAATGAAACGGTGAATGTGTTGAGTATAAACACCAATGTGCTCCTTTGGAGTGCATGCGGTCCGTAAACGGACCAGGCATAATGAGCCCTTCACTGAGTGCACGCTCACATTGAAAGCAGAAGGAAAAAGGAAGAACGTGCCCAGCACCGTGATAGAACATACACACATCAGAATCAGCATGGAGGGACCAGAACTAATGGACTATGATGCCAGGCCAGATGATCAACTGTGGTTAGATTAGGGGGCCACATCCCGGCGGGGCGGTCTGGCTTGGCCTCTAGAGGGGGCCCTGGCTTTAAAGAACTGAAGCTCGTGGCGCGGGCGGCATCAGCATCTGGGGCGCCCGGGGGGGCTAGGTTGGGGTGCCTGGGGACTGGCGGGGGGACTCCCAGCGGCCCCCTGGTGCCTTATGCGGCTTGGGGTGTGGTCGTTCGCCCTGGGCGGGCTGCTCCTGGTGCTGCATCCATTCCGGGTCCTCCTGGCCTGGGGTCGGGTCCTTGCTGGCTCTGGGCTCACCGGCGGGTGCCCGCCGGCTGCCCGTTCGGCGTGGCTCTGGTCGTCTGCGGGGCGTGGGCTTTGGCTCCTCCGCTGGGGTCTCGGGCGGGGGGCTCTCTGGGCCCTCCCCTCGGGGGGCTGGGCGCGGGGGTGTGGGTGGTGGTGGGGGGGTGTGGGGCTGGGGGGCCTGGGGGTTGGGGGTTGGAGTCGGTGGCGTGGTGCGCTGGGTCCTTGGCTCTTTGGGGGCTTTTTGGGTGTGTATGGGGGGGGGCAGTGGCAGCCTCTCGGCTTGGGACCTTGGGGGCGTTCGGGGGGCTGCTTGGCCGTGGGGTGGTCGCCGGGGGCCCCTAGATCTCTCGCTCTTTCTGCTGGCCCGACTGCTTCTTCGGGCCCGGGGGCGGCTCATGGGTTTTGCAGTAGCGGCTCTTGGAATCACATTTGTCATGGACGCACTGGCCTCGGGCTGTGGGATAACACTCATACTGGGCTCAACCACAGACACGTTGTTCCCAAATACCTGTTTTATGTAACTTCCACTCACTTCCTCCTCTGCTCACAGCCACCACCATTATTCCTAAGCCGCACACTGGTCACCAGACTGGCTTGATAACACAACAATAAGCACAATATACACAACCACAATTTCACATCACATCACTTGAAACTTATTGATTATTCCCCACCCATTCGTTTTCCTATCTTGTATCCCTCCTCCCTGTTAACTCCCCCCCCCACCCCCCTCACCCTGGTGTAACACTGCCCTCTCTCTTTTACATCCTCCCTTTAATAAAGTATTTACCCTTCCCTAGGGAGGGCTGGTGATGGTCACAATTATGCAATGAAATAAATTCATTTATTTAATTGCAATAATAAAATATGCATTGCTGTTAAAAGATTGCACTTCTTGTAGTGTTAACCTTCAACAGCATGTGCAAACAAGGTGAAAAAAAAAAAAAAAAAAAACTGTGGTTTTCCCAGGGCAAGGGTCTGCAACCAATGGCTCTGGGGCCTAATGTGGCCCTTTGACTTATTTAAAATTGCTTCCTATAGCTTTAAAAAAAAACTATTGAAAAATAGTTACTTTTTTACAGAGGCTATTAATGAATTAATGACAAATAAAATCAAGATATAACAATTTGTTAACCTAAAATAAATCACGTTGTGCAATGACTCAGCACATTCCTACTTCACCTCCTGCAACATCTACAGACCATCAACTTTCCTGCACCTGTGGCTAACCTTAAGTTTTAAATCCCTGGTAAGAAACTAAACCAACAAAAACACTATTCTGAGATTTTACTTGTGTGGGAACAGATAAATTTAACCACCAATGTGTAGTTAAATATGTATGTTTTATGTGTGGCAAGAAATGAGAAATTAGCATGTGTTGATCACATGATCATGTGTTATCAAATTCAAGTTACATTTTGTAGCCTTTCAAATACATTAACTAAAAAAAAATGTTCTTTATAAAACATTGTGTTTATGTAAACTGAGATATGTAAGGATTTTAAGATGCAAGATACTGTTTTATTTATTGATGTCAATTTTATTTTATTGTTTTAACTGTTTTTAAGTTTCCATTTACATGATCAATATAAATCAAATTAAATCAAACATTATTCTATATAATTTTAACTGGATAGAATTTAATACACTGTATTGTCTTCATTGAGAAGGTATTTTTTTGCCTCCAGGAGGACTTTAATCCAGGTGAGATGAGGTTAAATGTTTCCGTGTAGAGTAAAGGTTGCAGACCCCTGACCAGGGGAAGAGGGTTAGGAGACCCCACTATAAGAGCCTCTGAATTTAATTCATGGGGTGAAGCAATGCAGATGCTAAGTTGGTTATGCTACTGTTAAGGTAATTCAAGTACAGCCTTTCTGCAAAATAAAAAAAAAAACAGAATACATGTAACCTGTTGTTATGCTTTGCTGTTATTTAAAACTTTTTGTTACATCTTATTTTAAAATTATATAAACTAAATTACCTGTTATTTCAGCCACTGCTTGTTGCAGAAAAACTTAATATTGACACTAAAACATTAAAACATTTTGCAAATACATCTTGAGTCTTTGTCAATCTTAACTTCATACAAAACTACGGTACGCCAGTTAAGTCAACTATTCATCAGCATGCGTGGCTATGCTGTAACATACTTGAAACTTGAAAATACCCATAGGTTAAGGTGGAAAGGAAATTATAATTGTAGTATACATGTAGATTACTTCAAAGACAGGATGAAACTATGGTTTCAATAGAGCATTGCATCAACACTAGCACCAAGTCCTAATCTTCCAGGTTTAAGACTAAAAAGTTATGCATGTGCTTAAAAAAGGTGCAGAAAAGCAATACTTAGTTGTCACTAAATTACAAACATTTTCCTTTAAAACAGTGACGGGCAAACCACATACTGTATGACAAAATACCTGTCATTTGTAGCAAATTTAATGAACATTTGTTGTACTTTATGAGTGTTTCCTACCTGTGCCAGACTGAGGTCAGTGTAGAAAGAGGAAGTGTCCACATCCAGGTGAAGAGCAACTAACTGGGAGTCTGCACAGCTGAATCAAAGGAAGGAAAAAGATCCTCAGTCAGAAAACAAGCCGTCACAGTTTTACAGTCTTAAACAAAGTGATCGATGTACCGTCTTCCAGCTAACCCAAATTTGGCATAATCAGGAACATCTCCAGCAACAAATAGGTGAGGTACCTGTAAGGCCGCATGTTGTTGTTGGTTACAACATCACACCAGGAGCTGAATCCCAGAGACATGATGATACTCGCGCCCCCGGAAAGGAAGAGGACGCACACACTGAGCAGCACAGTGAGGAATGATGAAAACAAGTTGCTGGATGAGAAATAACACAACCACAGAGCATCATTACACATGGTTCAATCACTGTTTGTCAGATTCAGACACATCTGATTTTTAATCTACTTGTACATCATGTCTCAGACTGATAACCCGTCCTGGATGTACCCTGTCTTTGTACTTGTTATGTTATAAGTGAACTTATTCATCTTGTTGATGCAAGCAGAGAGGCACTGGTGAGTAGAAAAAGCAGGGTTGACATGCTTGTTTATTTTCCAAGCTCCACATTTTACAACTATTTGTCTCAAGCTAAAGCTGACTTTGCAGCAGCAAAACATCAATCAATCTTTTATGTCTGCTTATGCTGTTCAGGGTCACAGAGCTTCTGTAACTGTCATATATATATATAAATATATACAATATGTGTGCACATATATTAGGATTTACATGATCAGGATTTTTGGACCGATCAGTGAGTTTAAAATAAACGATCACTGATTCAATCATATGAATTCAGGTTGGTTGTTTTAGGTATCGATCAAATTCCTTTGGTACTACCTGATACAGATTCACAAAAAATCAAATGGTGCCATGTTTCGGGACCTAAACGCAGCTTTGTGACTGTGAGAGAGTGGAAGAGCTGAAGTATTTCCATACAGGATCTGAACATAACATTTGCTTTCAGTCTGTGGGTGCGTGCGCCCTTTAACTGCAAACGAATGCCCTAGTGGCTCGACCAGTGTGCGGAGTGAGGGAGCGTATGTGAATGGAGCAGATCGATTATAAGCTGGATGCCATTTTTGAGTGATTGGCAAAATAAACGTTGCAGCTGTTGAATTAAACCAGAGTCCCATGTCATACTCAATGACTGCTGTAAAGCAAGGGAGATAACCCCCAAACTGAGGATAGCTTCAGCCCCCAGAGCGAAGTTGACTCTTCCGACCACGGTCTGAAAACGAGACAATTTTTGTGTTTTTTACGTGTATCGCCATCAGCCGATGCGGGCTGCTGTGTTCGCCGATCCGCATTATTTACAGAAAGCAGAAATATTTTTTTACTTGTTCTTGTTCTACATCACCTGTTTTTTTACTTGTCGTTCTACCTCACCTTAATTAATTTCAATAAATGTTCCTTTTTTAATTGAGACTCATACTATTTGTTATCATTATTGTGTAATTTTTATGATTTAAATTGAGGGAGCAAAAATAGCATCGGCTGCAAATATCGTATCAGTATCAGTCATCGGCTAAGGCTGATGGAAAAAAAATCGGTATCGGCCCAAGGCAAGGCAAGGCAAGGCAAATTTATTTGTATAGCGCATTTCATACACAGGGCAACTCCAATGTGCTTTACATGATGAAACATTCAACTGTTTAAAATCTATAAGAACATTTAAAATCATCAGTAAAATCAATTAAAATCATCAACAAACACATTACATCAACAACGTGACCAAAAATCTCTCTCTCAATCATACGCAGTAGAGAAAAAAAGCGCCTTTAACTTTGATTTAAAAATGTTCACATGTGATGCTGACTTCAGCTCTTTGCAGCATAACAACTAAAAGCAGCATCACCATGTTTACTGTGAGCGCTGGGCTCCACTATCTGACCTGTGTCCATAGATCTGAGAGACCTGCTGGGTTCATGCCTGACTAACATGTCACTGATGTATTCTGGACCAAACCCATTCACAGATTTATACACCAGCAGCAGAACTTTAAAGTCTATTCTGAGGCTGACTGGGAGCCAGTGTAAAGACTTTAAAACTGGAGTAATGTGCTCTGACCTCTTTGTTCTGGTTAAGACCCGAGCTGCAGGGTTCTGAGCCAGCTGTAGATGTTTAATGCTCTTTTGGGGGATTCCTGTCAGAAGACCATTACAATAGTCCAGTCTGCTGGAGATAAAAGCATGGACCAGTTTCTCCTGATCTTTATAAACCTTTCACTCTGGAGATGTTCTTTAGGTGGTAGAAGCTGTTTTTGTCATAGATTTGATCTGACTGCTGAATGGAAGATCTGAGTCAATCAGAACACCAAGGTTTTTGACTTGGTCTTTAGCTTTTAAAGATTGAGACTCAAGGTACTCGCTGACAGCAGTCCTCTTTTCTTTGTTACCTAAGACAATCACCTCCATCTTATCATGATTAAGTTGAAGGAAGTTTTCACTCATCCAGCAGTTTACTTTTTCTAAACAGTCACACAACACCTCAATGGGACCATAGTCATCTGAGTTCAGTGATAGATATAGTTGTGTGTCATCTGCCTAGCTCTGATAATCAACCTTACAGTTCTGTAAAAGTTGTCCTAAAGGAAGCATATAAAGGATAAACAGAAGGGGTCCAAGAACAGAGCCCCGAGGAACCCCACATGACATTGGTAATCTGTCAGATTCAAAGTTTCCAATTCTTACAAAAGAACTTTGCTCCTCCAAGTATGATTTAAACCATTGGATTACTTTTCCATTTAGTCCAACCCATGTTTGCAATCTGTGCAACAAAATTGTATGATCTACAGTGTCAAATGCAGCACTTAGATCCAACAGAATGAGAACAGATACTTTTCCTAAATCAGTGTTCAACCTTATGTCATTGATCACTTTGATAAGAGCAGTTTCAGTGCTGTGATGAGAACGAAAACCTGACTGAAATGTATCAAATATTTTGCTGAATTTTAAGGCCCTAAAAAAATCCATATTGGTTTATCCCTAGACGAGACACGGGAAAGCTTAACACTTTGCACGCACAAGAGCGTCATGGCTCCGCTTTTAAAAATGCGTTGCGGACAGAGCACTTGCAAAAAACATGGCAGGTCTTAATGGGAGCTAAACCATTTAATTAAGTCCCTGAACAGCAGCAGTGTTGACTACAAGAGAGTTGGAGATGAAGCAGTGGAGGCAGACCACGCTGGAACTACATGAAGCCTCCATCAGCATTAGCATTAGGAGCAAAGACATATTTCCTGACTGTGGCATCGCAAAACCCGCTGTTGCTTATCGTCCATATTCACAGGTGCACAGTGGAGGTTAGGCGCATACACACATGCACACACACAGGTGCACAGCAGATGTTAGGCGCATACACACATGCGCACACACACAAGCACACAAGCTTCTGTGTCCACCATCGCCCTGAAACAAACAGAAGTCTACGGTATGAAAGAAAAAGTAAATAGGAGAGCATCGTTCCACTCTAGGACTCTCCCTTTAACTTGCTCGGGCTGAACAAAGTTTTCTTTTTTTGCGTTGCCATGTCTGCCCTAACCCTTAGCCTTCATTAACCGAATCCCTAACCCAGGGGTCTGCAACCTTTACTCTCAAAGGAGCCATTTTACCTCATCTCACCCCGAATAAAGTCCTCCTGGAGCCGGAAAAATACCGCCTCAATGTATACAATACAGTGTATTAAATTCTATACAGTTAAAATTATATAGAATAATGTTTGATTTAATTTGATTTAATAAAGTAAATGGCAACTTAAAAACAGTTTAAAATAAAATAAAATGAATTGACATAAAAAAAAATAACAACAAAACCGTGTCTTGCATCTTCAAATTCTTACGCATTTCAGTTTACATGAAGACAATTTATATAAATAATGTTTTTTATGTTAATGTATTTAATGTATTAATGCATGATCATGTGGTCAACGCATGCTAATTGCTAATTTCTTGCCACACATAAAGCATGCATATTTAACCGGCACATTGGTAGTTAAAAGAATCTGTTCCCACACAATTAAAATCTCTGTTTTCTTCCAGAATAGTTTTTTTGTTGGTTTAGTTATCTTACCAGGGATTTAAAACTTAAGGTTAACCAGAGGTGCAGGAAAGTTGATGGTCTGTAGATGTTGCAGCAGATGAAGTAGGAAGGTGCACAGCGTGATTTATTTTTAAGTTAACAAATTTTTATATGATTTTATTTGTCATTAATCATTAATACCCTCTGTAAGAAAATAACTCTTTATTTCAGTATTTTTTTAAAGCTATATGGAGCCATGGCAAAGGACTCAAAGAGCCACATGAGGCTCCAGAGCCGCAGGTTGCAGACCCCTGCCCTAACCCCTTCCCAACCCCACTACATCCCTCCACCTGACCCAAAAAATGCCAAAATAGCTCCAAAGATGTAATAATTTAGTGAATTACACTTAACGACAGCCTTCATGCCACCATTTTCATTCTAATGACAGTGTAATATCAGCCTTATGTATAAAACTAAAAAAATAAAGTGTTAGCGAATAATGTAATGAGACTTTGACAACATTATGCACTTATTTTTTTTATCAAAACGTACACCCAATAAATGAATAAAATATGTCTAAAATAATAATGCCGATATATGTATATCATTTGAAACGTTATACATATAAACAAGAATCTAGAGTTAAAAGGTCCACTTTGGACCCATTGTCTGGCCGAAAATAGACCGCGGGCTGTATGTTTAAGACAAACAACCTAGTCGTGCTTTACTTCTAATGCTAAAACATGCGCATCCATGTGGATCGGTGGTGACGATGTAAACATGTGCAATGTGCGTGCATGCATGGTGGAGGTGACCCACTCGTCGTGTCTTCCATGCAGGTAGAGCAGACCCCTCCAGCACTGAGCGGCTCCGTACAGAACCGTGAAGATCCCCACGAAGGTGGCGAACTGACAGGCGGCCGGTGGGCCCCACTGATGCAGCACCAGCCTCGGCTCCTCCCCGGCCGGCTGTCCGCTGCTCCAGTATCCGCTGGAGAAAAGCGCGCAGCGGCCTTTGAAGGCAGAGCCGTTCAGAGCCATGGGGACGACCAGCAGCAGCCCCGCGGCCACACACAGGCCGTGAACCGCACAGTGAACTAGCAGCAGCCGCCGGTCCAGCTCCATGTCCACAGAATACCCGAACTCAGGTCAGTCACAGTCACAAAGCCGAGGAAACACTTCAAAGTGAACTCATCTCTGGGTGTGTCCCGATGCCCCGCCCCCCCAGTAGGAGAGTGGGAGGAGCGGTGGTCGACACGCACGAGCCGCACGTACTCCCAAGAAAGAGAAGAGCTCTCACTCCATCACACATCCAGAGACCACAATGCACCTCACAGAGTCACACTAAAAGCCCCACTGACGTTAGAACATTCAAATTAAAATACAAAATAATTCTGGCTTTACACTGCCACGTTAGTTTTATGTACTAAACAATTAAACACACAAATGCTGCATTCACATGAACTTTGTTTTACTTATCACTTTAGCCCAGCGTTTTTCAACCATGAGGTCGCCTGAAATGTCTAGTATTAACAACATAAAAAATTACTGATTAAGGTTATATTTTTCTTTTCTTTTTTAAATTGTATTTATTAAAAACAATCCATAATACCACAGAAATAAACGTACAGTGCAGGAAAAGGCAGAAAGCTCAAAGAGCTGAAATGATTATTATTGTTTTTCAAATTAAAACAAAAACACCACACACAATCTCAAACAACTGTATTCTATACTTTCACTTTCTCAAATATAAATCTAGTTCAAATAAAAAGCATTATAAAAATACCTGAGCTGGCACATATTGTCACTTAGTGCACTATTTCTGTCTACTCTGCATTTGTAACACTGTATAACAAATATGATTTAAAAAAAAAAAAAAACAATTTCAGAGAAAAATGTCTCTGGGGTCGCCAGAAATTTGTGATATAAAAATGGGGTCATGGATGGAAAAGGGTTGGGAACCACTGCTTTAGCCCAACTTCCCTTTGTTTACCTTGTACAATTTATTGTTAGTTCTTTATTTTCAATTATATTTTCTGTAAGTAGACCTACACTTTCCATTTGTCACTTCATTTTGTTTCCACATCACACGTGAAGGTTATGACAATATATTGTCTGTATACAAACTACTTCAATCCTTATTTCCATAGTGTCATTATACAGCACCACGCGATGCTGAATTTGTAACATCTAAAAGACATTATTGTCACTTTTTCAATTCAGGATGTCAAAGCAACTTATCAAAAATTATCCATGTTGATCCAGAATGCTGTAGCAAGAGTAGTGTACTGTAACCGAGTGATCTCACTTTATCAGTAGATAATCAACATGAATGTATAAATGAAGGGAGGTGTTCGTCCCAGAGATATATAACCATGTTAAATACCAAGATCGTCTGAGAACAGCCACCTGGGCAACTGCTACAACAATCGGTTTGTATAGAATTTCTTCACAAACTGTCATAATCATCTCAGGGAAGTTCATCTGCATGCTAGGTGATAATCATTATTCAGTCTTTCAGATACAGCACAACATTCATAAATAATAAAAACATGGCCTGCAATTTCTTTCAAAAGTACAAGGCACCTGTAACTTCTGCAGAAAGTCAAGGTATACACTTTGTTATTAAAAGTATTGGTTTTGGGTCTATCTTGTGACAACCCCAAGTGGATGTTGTTGTTATGGTGTGTGTGTGTGTGTGTGTGTGTGTGTGTGTGTGTGTGTGTGTGTGTGTGTGTGTGTGTGTGTGTGTGTGTGTGTGTGTGTGTGTGTGTGTGTGTGTGTGTGTGTGTGTGTGTGTGTGTGTGTGTGTGAGAGAGAGAGAGAGATAAGGTTGCTGTGCTCAATGATGGATATATGGATATGACCATGGATTGACATTGCTTTGAACTCACTGCTCCACTGCGCTCCTTTCAGTCCATGATTCAACCGTCAAAGTCTAGTGTCGTGTTGATGTCAGGCCAGAATTAGCAGATCAGATGCGTAATATACGCAGGATCACTGATGGCACAACAGTGACAGTGTGCATGACACAGCGCTGCTCAGACCTGTTGGATGATGGTCAGTAGTTAATCTTCAAATAATATAGACTGATTGACAGACTTGCTGTATTAACTCAGATCAATGGTCGATCAATAAGATGGTTTCTGTCCTAATCTGCTTTTTTTGCATGCACTGATCAGAACAAAGTTAAAGGACCAGACGGAGCACCCACATTAAAGGAGGTGGAAAAAAATATCATTAGGTTTTAAGGTTGTTGTTTAAAAAATGAATAAATAAATACAAATATGTTTATTTAGTTTTCTACATTATTTAAAGTTTGTGCAGCAGACAGAGAAGTCCATCTACCTCAAATTGAATTTCCTCAAATGTCAGTGTGCTTGTGCGCCCTGACGTCTCCACATTGAACGAGCAAAATGCTCATTTAAATAAGGGCCGTCTGCACCACTTCTGCATGTGCGCTAATCATTGTTGCAATCTTAATGAATTACGAGCAGCAGGTGAGGAAACTGCATCACTAAAGGATTTAGGGAAGCAACTGAATTACTACCCTTTATTTCAGATCTTTGTGAATCCACCCCTCAATGTGTTTTATTTTATGTGCACAGATGAAGAGGAAAGAGCATTTACAAATAATTCATCAATCAATTATGCTGTTATTATGTATAGGCAACTAATTTAACTTGTGCTTAAAACTGCTAAGTTACAACAAATCTTCGTGGTTCTACTAGTTCTAAGAAGTTAAAAGTACCTGTAATTGTGTGTTTGTTTGTCACACCTACAGCCTACCGCTTTTGGCATCAAGTAATAATGAGTTTTCACGATTAAAAAACAGGTGACCAAAGCCATTAAATCCTAAGGATGATCAATAAAGACACTGACAGCACTCTGAAACAAACTACTGTGAGCAGAGTGAGACGTCTTTGCTGAATAGACCATCAGGAGTACAAATATATCTGTGACATAAATAGCATGATGCTGCTTCTCTCCCTCCTGCTGCCCTAGTTATGGCTCTGACAGTAGACCAGCTGATCACACAGGGAGATCAATCAATCTGATTGTAGTGATTGCTGCAGTTTGAATTAATAGAGCAGACCAAACACGTTATATCACCAAAATAATACAAGTAAAATCAACCTTAACCACAAATCGACCCTTAGATGACGTATCAAGCTCAAGGCCCGCGGGCCAAATCCGGCCCTTTCGAGCATCAAATTCGGCCCGTTTGAAAAAGTAAAAATGATAGAAAAAAAACATGAAACATTTTGTAAATTACCAACTAATTCAGTTGTAGATATCTCAGCCCCTCCAAATCCACAATATTTGCCACGCTCAGTTCCCCAGTTCTTATAATACATCACAGCAGTCTATTTTTTTCACAAATTGTTGAAAGAACTCTCACGTTTTCCGAAATCCGGCAAACTTTCCTCAAACTAGTTCATAAATGATCCCCAAACCAGGATAATTTAAGTGAAGAGACTGATTTACTCACATACTTTGTTATTTATGCCTGGAAGTGCAAACCAGTTGTCCGTATTTGGCCCCTGAACTAAAACGAGTTTGACACCCCTGCCTTAGATTTTTTAAAGAAAATTGCATGTTAATAATACGTTTCCTAGTGGTTGTTACATAATTTAGAAAGATATTTTAATCATAATTTGGTCAGAAACATCCTTAGAAATCAACCAAGAACATTATGTGTTTGAACATATCTCTCCAAATTAGGTTAAAGAATAAACACAGTATGTGTCATTTATAAGTTACAGTGGGGCAAAAAAGTATTTAGTCAGCCACCAATTGTGCAAGTTCTCCCACTTAAAAAGATGAGAGGCCTGTAATTTTCATCATAGGTATAACTCAACCATGAGAGACAAAATGAGAAAAAAAATCCAGAAAATCACATTGTAGGATTTTTAATGAATTAATTGGTTAATTCCTCGGTAAAATAAGAATTTGATCACCTACAATCAATCAAGATTTCTGGCCCTCACAGACCTGTAACTTCTTCTTTAAGAGGCTCCTCTGTCCTTCACACGTTACCTGTATTAATGGCACCTGTTTGAACTCGTTATCAGTATAAAAGACACCTGACCACAACCTCACACAGCCACACTCCGGTCGGGAGCAGGTTTGACCCACGGACTGTGTTACTATGGTAACCAAGGTGTTTTCTCGTTGATTAAAACCCGGCTTAACGGAGCCGGACTCTCAGGTTAAACCAGATGAAACTCCCCTCAAGAAGTCACTTATTTGTGGCCCTGCTGTGATAAAAGTTGCCCACCTCTGCTGTGGTGTTTCATGAACTACCATAACATTTAGATTTGTGTTTATTAAAACCACATGAAATCAACTAAATAACCATTGTTCACAGAATGAACATTACATAAATAAAGATAAGTTGGAGTTAACTAACTCAGCTGCATTCATCAATACAACTGTCATTTGCAAAAAAAACAAACAAAACAAAACAAAAAAAACACAAATGCAACCAAGGATATTAAGTCAAAACATAATCCCATTACTTGTAGTAATGTGTGAGCATCACGAGGTACATTTTAACAAACAATAAAGAATAATAAAATGCCACGTTGAAGGTTCTTTGCTAAAGTGATTGTCCAAACAACAACACGACGTGACCTTCCTCTCTCTGATTTGCTCTTGCATTGACGAACATGTACAAAGCAATGGTAGAACTGGGACAACCAGTATGAGGAGGATCAACAGAAACTTTTCCCTTTTTCACCCAGACAAAGTAGAAAAAAAACCCCTGAAACTTTTTATCATCAGAACTGAAGCAATTCAAAAACATGAGCTGACAGGACTGGAAAAAGTACTAACCGGTAGTAGCCAGGACATCTATACGGCACCGATTGTAAAGTTGCGCATGCTAAAATAAACAGCAACTTTTTGCAACGTTTAGCAACAAACCATGTTTTTAAAAAAAAAGATATGTGGATTTTATGTGATGTTAAATCTAAATGTTGAATGCAAAATGCTAAATCTAAATCTCCAAGGTGAAACTAAATATTTAGCTAATATGCAAATAACCGGAAGTACCAATATAAGAGCTCATTCAGAGATAGATTTAGATTTAACATTTACATTTAGATTTAACAATTAGATTTAACATTGACATGTTTTAAGGAGAAAAGTAAATATTACAATTTCACAAATGTTGCTATAAATCTCGTCAAAAGTAACAAAAAAAAAATCACATACGGTTTTTTTTTTAACATGTGGTTTGTTGTTGAATGTTTCAAATAGTTACTGTTTATTTTAACATTCCTAGCTTTACAATCGTCACCTTGATCCCATAGACATCGATAGAAATGTAGAGTAAAAAGCAACATTTTTGGGGCGTTCCACGGTGACGTAATCTTTACTCTCTCCATGACGTCGCGCAGTGGCTGATGGGTAGAAAGGTCATCGATCAGCGATGAGAAGTAAAGCGGATTTTCTGCATTAGGATAGATTATCTCTTTGTTAATCCAGACAATGCAGCTGAATGAAACATTAATATCGCTAATGGAACATTACTGGTGTTTATTTCATCATAAAGACATCTTTATGGCTGCTGCTGAGTGATTTCGGGACTCTGGAGGTACCGTGGCTGCTAGCTGCTACCTGGCTAACAGCTGCATTGTTGTTGTTTTGCCGCTGGGTCCGTGGTCCTCCGGGCCGTGCTGGGCTCTGCACCGCCTGGGTGATGTGTCTCTGTCAGCTCCGCGAACATGGATGAAAGATCCGGCGGCCACCATCGACTCATAATCGTCCTGCTCATGGTGTTGCTGTTTGGGGTGCTTATGATCCAGTATGCGTGTCCCAGCAAGTCTGAATGCTACATGCTGCACCAGCTGGGCTCCTGGTTAGCCGTCGGCAGAAAGGCTGGCCCCGGATACCTGGGTACCGACCCCCAGGACGGGCTCCAAAGAGACCCGTACATCGCAGAGGACAGGGCTCTGGCCCGCTTCGTCCCCCGATTTAACTTCACCAAGGCGGACCTGAACCGGGTCGTAGACTTTAACATCAAAGGGGACGATGTGATCGTTTTCCTGCACATTCAGAAAACAGGCGGTACCACGTTCGGTCGTCACCTGGTGAGGAACATCCAGCTCGAGCGGCCCTGTGAGTGCCACGCGGGCCAGAAAAAGTGCACCTGCCTCCGACCCGGTAAGAAGGAGACGTGGCTCTTCTCCCGGTTCTCCACTGGCTGGAGTTGTGGACTCCATGCAGACTGGACAGAGCTCACCAGCTGTGTCCCGACCCGCATGGACTCACAAGAGGTTGCAAAGAACCTGCCGAGGTAGGTGAGACTGTTTAGGTCCTCAATCAACATGTGGGTCAGGACCCTAAAGTGAACATCCAACCAATCAAACATCGCTGCTGTCACTACATTTTGGGCGCTGATTGTAAAGTTGCACATTCTAAAATAAACAGCAACAAACCACGTTTGCGTAACTTATTACAATTTATTTTATGTTACTTTTGACCAGAATTACAGCAATATTTGTGAAATTTGTGATATTTTATTTTCTTGTACACGTATGTCATTGACATATATGTCATTGACATATATGTCATTAAATCTAAATGTTAAATCTAAATATTAAATCTAAATGCTAAATGTTTAAGTGCTAAATATTTAGTTTCAAAGGGGGTACTTACGTTCAAAAGTAAGAAAAAGTGGGTACTTACTTGAGCCAAAAAAGTTTGAGAACCACTATAAGGGACAAAGGACTTTTGTTAAATCATGTAGAATTGCTAACATCAACATCCTGATACATTGGACTTCTTTAAAGTGAATAATCTGTACAGCCTACATTAATGTTATTGAAGTAGGTTTAGAAAATGGTTCACAATATGATGTGATTAAACAATATTGGTTTCAAGCGATTGATATGATATTTAGAAGAGGAGAAAAAATATGAATTAGTTTATTCATTTATTAAATTAAAGTTAATTAGACTTTTAACTCGGGATGCCCCGATACAACTTTTTCATTTCTGATATGATATCGATATTGCAGCCTTGCGTATCGGCCGATATTGATACGGTATGATATCATCATGAATCATACTTACTTTTATATATATATATATATAAGTAATAATTACTTATTTTGTAATGTAGAATGTTAGAAAAGGCTTGATGAAGTGATGTTACTCAGAGAACAATAGTCAGCAGCAGTAGGTATGAGGAAAAACTGACACATTTATTATTAATCAATTGGTTACATACATTTTAACCTTCAACATAACATCTACATTATTCTACAATTGAATAAAATAAATAAAAAATGAATTGCAATAAATAAATTAAAAAATGGGGAATTTGAATTTGATATCCAATATTCATTTTCAGACTGATGTCGGACCAATATCGATCGAGACACCCTTACTTTTAACTCTGAGTTTTGTAAGTATCAAACTAAATACAAAACATATGATGAAACTTAAGTCCTTTTTAAAGTACTACTGACAGTTTCTGCCACTGTGAAACTAGAACCACAGCTAATATATGCTCACCATCATGACACCCTTTTAAAAAAATCTTCAAAAAAAATCAAACTTAAGGCCCGGGGGCTAAATTTGGCCCACATGAGAAAGAAAACATGAATGATTGTGTAGATTAGCACCTTAATTCAGTTGTAGATCTTTCAGCCCCTCCAAATGCACACTTACAATTAAACTCCACAATATTTGCCAGCACTTACAGTGCTCCCACATGTGGCAATTAGTAGGTAGTGCAACAGATTTTTAAAACATTGAGCATAAATAAGTGCATAAGTGTCAAACTCAAGGCCCATGGGTCAAATCAAGCCTTTTGGATCATCCAATTCGACCATGTTGTGTAAATGAAACTCAACAATATTTGTAGGAGCTCATGGTTTTCCCGGTGCTTATATCGCATTTTCGCAGTCATTTTAATGTTGCTTTTTTGATTTTTACTGTTGAAAAAAACTAAATCTTACAATATCCTTTAATTTTCCTCAAATTATAATAGAACATTTCATGAGTATATACTATGCAGATGAATGACAAAAGAATATTTATTTCTGTGTCTCAGAATTATTTAACCATGTTATGACGACAGAGACATGCTTTGACTTAGGGCTGAACGATATTGACCAAAACTCATATCTCAATATTTTTTTCTCAAAATGGCAATATATGATTTAAATCTAGATCATTTCAACTCTAAAGTCTCATCAAAAAGACAATTTTATGTTACATTTGCTGATGAAAAATGATGCACATGCACATTTATTAACAAACAGCTGCACAATGTTTGCCACTTTTGCCTTTTTCATCTATAAGGGACAGCACGTGTGAGTGAGTTCTGTAGTGTGGCTTGTTTAAAGAAAGGTCTGGGTTAGGACACACTCAGTGATCGTCTAACTGAGCTTTTCATGCTGTTCTGAGAAGTAAGGAAAGCAGCGACTCCTGAAACAAGTATTTTAATACAAAATAAGCTATAAAATATATATATCTCAAAAATATGGAAAAATTGTTAAGAGTAACACTGTTTGACTATTGACTGTACTCGTAAAATAAATATAGATATATCTTCATAAAGGCGATAGAGCTGGGCAACATATCATGATTCAAGATATATTGATTTTGGTGATATAGAAAATGACAATATCGCCTGTGTCGAGATACATCTACAGTATATATTTTTTAACTTGTTTTCATTTATACTATCACAGTACAAATCACATCATAAATATTTAACATTAATCTTAGAGTACAGTCAATCAGTGTCCTTTACAATTTTTCCATATTTCTGAGATATATATTTCATAATTCATAGAAATAGAAAAGGAAACTTAACAAAATAAATGCCTAACTCAGACTTTCCCTTACACCAGGAGTCTGTAACCTTTACTCTCAAAAGAGCCATTTTGCTTCATCTCACCTGGATTAAAGTCTTTCCGCAGCCGAAAAAAGTTGTCCTCTCATAAAGAGAATACAGTGTATTAAATTATTATTTGATTTAATTTTGATCAAGTAAATGGCAACTTAAAACCTGTTTAAAATAAAATAAACATCAAGAAATAACAAAACAGTATCTCAGTTTACATGAAGAAAATGTTATATGAAGATTTTTTATTTTTTTTTCAATGAATGTATTTGAAGGGCTACAAAAAGTAACTTGAATTTGATAACACATGATTATGTCAGTCAACACATGCTAAATGCTCATTTGTTGCCACACATAAAGCATGCTTATTTAGACGGCAGTCACAGCACATTGGTGGTTGAATGAATCTGTTCCACACAATTAAAATCTCTATTTTCTTCCAGAATAGTGTTTTTATTGGTTTAGTTTCTTACCAGGGATTTAAGACTCAAGGTTAGCCACAGGTGCAGGAAAGTTGATGATCTGTAGATGTTGCAGGAGGTGAAGTAGGAAGGTGCTGAGTCATTGCACAACATGATTTATTTTTAGGTTAACAAATTGTTATATCATGATTGTTAACAGATTGTTATATCATTTTATTTGGTGTCAATGTCATTAATCATTATTAGACTCTGTAAGAAAATAACAACTCTTTATTTCATTTTTTTTTTTAAGCTATAGGGAGCCATTGCAAAAGAGTCATAGAGCCACATGAGGCTCCAGAGCCACAGGTTGCAGACCCCTGCCCTAAACAAGCCACACTACAGAACTCACTCACATGTGCTGTCCTTTATGCTGCGTTCACACCGGATGCATCACGAAATGTCCGTACGTCCAGATTACATACAAAATCAACGGATAGATGCGTCCCAGATGCAAAATCTTTCCAGTGTGGCGTGGCGGTACGATCCACACGTCAAGAGCGTTGGTTGTGCGAGCGTGCTCTCGATTTTACGCACATTCGCAAGAGTTGAAAATATTGAACTCCTGCTGTTGTTTCGCATGACGAAAGCCAATCAGAGTCTTTGTTGATGATGACGTCAGGCCGTCAACACAAACACTGGTCTGTTCACCCATTCAACCATTGAGTAGAAGTTGTGTGTGACCACCTGGAGCTGTATGACACGATCTTTATAACCGGGACCGGATTAGGAAGGATTAGGTGTGGAGGAGAATCAGTGAGGAGGTGGTAGTAGCAGGTAAAAGTTCTCTCTGTAGTTTTCATCTTTAAAGTCAGCACTGTGTTAGGATAGCATTAGCCGCTAATCACACCGGCTTTTTTCACTGGTGGTTTATGTTTATGAGAGGAGACAGTGAAAGTCACAGAGTTGGATGTGTCGCTGGTGGGCGGGGCTTTGCTTCAGATGTGCGTATAATGCGAATGGGGACATTTTTTGATCCTGCGGTACGTTTCGTGTGGCAGATGCGTCTGGTGCCGCAGAAGACGCATTCGGTGTGAATGCAGCATTAGAGGCAAAAAAGCCAAAAGTGGTACATATTGTGCAGCTGTCTGTTAATAAATGTACCTGTGTGGCATTTTTCATCAGCATATTTAACCAAGAATTGTCTTTCTGATCAGACTTTAATGAGTTAAAAAAAAATAATCAAGATTTATATCGTATATTGCCATTTTAAGAAAAAATATTGAGGTATGAATTTTGGCCCATATCACCCAGTGCTAGTCATTATCTATTTTGCCAAAATAGAAAACTGGATATACAGTATATTGCCCATTCCTACTTTGACTGACTTAAAGTTTTCTGTTTATATCCAGGAGGAACTATTATTACATTACCATCCTAAGAGACCCCTTGTCCCGCTACCTGAGTGAGTGGCGTCACGTCCAGCGGGGGGCGACCTGGAAGGCCTCTTTACACGTGTGTGAAGGACGCTCACCAACCCTCTCAGAACTGCCCAACTGTTACCCAGGAGACGACTGGTCGGGTTGCTCCCTCCAGGAGTTTATTGACTGTCAATACAACCTGGCAAACAACCGGCAGACCCGCATGCTGGCCGACCTCAGCCTGGTGGGCTGCTACAATGTCTCCACCATGAGCGAGGACGAGCGGTGGGCCGTCCTATTGGAGAGCGCCAAACGCAACCTGAGAGGCATGGCCTTCTTCGGCCTCACGGAGTACCAGCGTAAAACCCAGTACCTGTTTGAGCGAACGTTCAACTTAGAGTTCATTGCACCCTTCACGCAACTCAACGGCACACGCGCCGCCAGCGTGGACGTCCCTCCCCAAACGCAACACACCATCCTTCAACTGAACAAATGGGACGTGCAGCTGTACGAGTACGCCCGCGACCTTTTCCTGCAGCGCTTCCAGGTGGCGAGGCAGCAGGAGCGGCGGCAGGCCAGAGAGCGCCGTCAGCAGGAGAGGAGGCGCCTGCGTGGCAGGGTCGGTGTGAAGCAGGGTCGGCAGCTGAAACCCACGGAGACGCCACACGCCACACACAGCCGTGCAGCAGAAATGGAGCTGCAGCAGGAAACTGCTGAGGACGGAGACAATACTGACATGCTGCTCCCAGACTGGTGGGATCTGGAAGAGAATCTGACCATGGACGACTATTTGGACAATGTCGAGCAGTGGTAGTAACAGTGAGTGAAGGACAGAAAAGTGTCTTAATTTGAGGTGTGCCAACTTCAGCCTTGTCTGTTTCATCAGATTATTTTCTTTTAAAGCAAGCCTTTCATATTTTTAGTTTTAAATGAAACGAATAATTAATTTATTCTAATTTAATTGCTTTGCCACAACTGACCTCTTTATTGGGTGCGCTTGCATCTGGAACACATCTAAACACGAGTGTTGTGTCATTGGAACAAAACGTTGGATTTGTTTTTTATGTTAAAAAAAAAAGAAAAGAAGCTGTTTTCTATTTAAAACAACACTATTATGTTTATTGATGATCTAAATGTTTGCCAAAACATGTCTGAAATGTGCACACTTTAAAATGTACATGCATTTTTAAATGTCTTTAAGGAGAATGACTTTCATAGATACCTCATAGAGTAGCATTGACTGATAACAGCACAAAACACTAAGTTTATCAGTTGTTGTTTTTTTTTAATAATTAAATGGTTTTACACTTCTTGGTCTTTGTTTGGCTCTGTGTGAACATGCAACTCAAGTTTACAGCAGTGGTTCCCAAACTGTTCCCAGTCCCGTACCCCTTCAGACATTTACCCTGAAGTTATGTACTCCCTAATCCTAAACACTTAAAAAACATTATAATGTAATGTCAGATACAATGTAGATCAAATTTGTCGCTGAATTTTACGTATCCTGTTGAGGAATAATAATCTGCAAGCACACAAGAAAACATTTTATTCAGAATTATTAGATTTATTTTAATAATTAGCCTAATGGCATTTTTAGTAAGAAGCAATCTTTTTTTTTTTTTTTTTGGAGAAAAAAAAAATTAACAAACATTTGTTGATTGAACATATAGCAGTAATACACCATATTCATCACGTTGAAGTTGGGAAATACAACTCCCTACAACTTAAATGAGTAGAGCAGAGGGAAAAAAAAATATTTAATCGATCTTGAATCAGTTTTATTGAAATTTTCCTAAATCACTTCGTAGGTGCTGAATTAAGATTTTTTTTACTCTCACCTCAGTAGTCTTGTGCTATAGGCTGGCATTAGCAATGTTGACTACTGTGCCTGTGCAATGCGAGAGCGCATTCAGTTAGGGCTGCTCAATTAATCAAATTTGAATTGTGATCAGGATTTTGGTTGCCATGATTAAATAAACCTGATCATCTACAATATTAACATTTATAATACAGGCTCTGCACTCTGTAATAGTGTATTCATTCAGTTAGCCTTTGGTACCCTGGGTTCATTTTTAAAAATTATAATTCTTATTTAAAGCTTAATTTTGCACTGTGAACTGTACACATACTGTTTTTTTAAGGTAGTGTAATAAAACTTTTTATTTTAACCAAATATAAATAATTGTGATTACAGTATTGTTGAAAATAATCGTGATTATCATTTTGGCCATAATCGTGCAGCCCTACATTCAGTGCAAATATGGTGGATGCAGACAAAGCTCTGCTGGCTAAGCCGCCTCAACTTATGTCAGAAGTTTGGAACCATCTCATCTATAGTCAAGTAAAATTTGAAAAATCAATCAATCTTTACTGAATCAAAATCGAATCATGAATAATTGATTCAAAACCTAATCAATAGGAATCAAATCTATTCAGGAAATTGGCCATGATTCCCATCTCTATTAGTGAGAATGGTGAGGTTGAGAGGATGCACAGAACTCTGCAATTTTTGGATGAATTTGAGAGAGTTTGAGTCTTAAATCATTCTCCATGCAAAGTCTTGTTCTCTATTTTGTTTTCATGCTTATCAAAGCTGAAAATCCACTTTCACACAAGTACATGGTGGCAAAGGGCATTGAGCATGTTTGGCTAGTGCTAAGCAATGTAGCTCCTGTCAGATTAGCATTTTTTCTGTCACTACCACTTATATAGGCCAATGTGTAATTAGTGGCAATGCATGGAGGCTCCTGACTGCTGATAGATTTATATTCTAGTTTCCAATGTTGTCACGCTGTTTTTAATTTTTATTAACGTACCAGCTATGACAGTTTGTGTACCCCTAGGGGCAGTGCCGGCTTTAGGTCTTTTGGTGCCCTTGCCAATAACAATATAATTATACTGTACAAACATGATATTATATGGTACAAACAATATACTTATACAATATAATATTATGTTGTACAATATAAGTATATTGTTTGTACAATATACTATCATGTTTGTACATTATAAATATTATGTTCATACAATATAGTGATCCAAAATATATTTTCCCGTGTGGCAGCTCTATGCTTCCGTACAAATGTTCTGAGGCAACAACAACAACAGTGGGGCAAAATCCAAAAGCAATGCAAAACAGTGCAAACAAAAGTTAAAATAAAATGTAAAAGTTTCAGTGCAAAAGGAAATTTCTACTTCCCTGTTTGGTTTTACTAGTCAGTAACAAAAATCCTAAAACCAAAGAACACAATGTGCAAACAACACAGAATTTTATAGAATAGAACAAGAACTACTACATTTGCAAAAAGCAATGCAATGATGGAGATAAAATAAATCAAAGAGAATTAAATAAAATAGCATAAATATGGGCAGAAGATTGGTTGTAATTGATATTTGATTACAGAATCTCTCCTGGTTCTTGTCACACTGGCCTAAGCAGGCCAAAGCACAGGCTATCTTAAACGATCACTAACATCACCAATGTTGTCTAAAACTTTACAAGTCTGGACTTAATATTAATATTCATTTAAGAAAAAACATGTACAGTGACTGTAAAGGGTGTGTTTCACATTTATTATACCTTTTGGGGGTGCAATTCACACCTCTGATGATGTAAGTATGAGTCAAGCACAAAAACCTCATAAAGCCTCATATACAGAGAAGAGGCAGCAGGTGTGTGTGGATGTTTGTAGAAATTGGGGGAGGACGTAATTTACCTTTGCTTGTTCCAGATTAAATTGGCTCCTCAATGTAAGTTACTTTTCATCAAAAACAAGTAAGTAAGTAATCTGTAATTTGTATAGCACCTTTCACAGACAGAAGCCACAAAGTGCTTCACAAAAGTGGAACAATTCTAAAAGTGCATTGTGAATGCTAAATTTAGGTCAGCTGATTCAGCCTGAGTCTAATCCAATGTAAAGCAGCCAAGGCTGCATCCATGTGTTCATTTCTTGCCTGGATTTGGTGCATGAAAAAAAGGTTTACGATACATTTACAAAACACTGAAACACCAACAGGGGGAGCTGTAATTTAAAAAATTTTTTTTTTATAATATAATAATAATAATAATATTCCCCATTGATATATGGGCTCACAGATAACCCAATGTACTAATATTTGTGTTTTCATGGTTTTCTAAGGGCAGCTGTAGCTCAGATGGCTGAGCAGAGCGACCAATCAGTGGGTTGTTGGTTTGATACCCGCTTCATCCCCTTTATTGCTCTTGTATCTTAAGATTGCCAAATTGCTTTTCATTAAAGTCATAGACATATACAAGTCACTCCATAAGTTTTGGAAACGCCCACTCAAGTCATGGAGCTGCAGATATAGAAGCTGACCTACACAAAACATATGTCTTATAATGAGAATATGACATGATGTCATTAAACTCAAAGTTCAATTTTAATAAACTGTTATTGATATCTGAAGTTGTAATAGCTATTATTTGACAACCATTATTAAACTTATCGGATTCCTGTAGCTGCTACTGCAGGATAATAATGATGACCATTTTCTGACCCGCTTGCTTTATTTCAGGGTTGTGGGGTCTGATGCTGGTGCCTATCTCCAGCTTTCTTCAGTCATTACGTGGGGGGTACCATTCATCCAGGAATGGGCGTTGCATGATAACTCAATACAAATATAAACTAGAACTGCAAGCAGTTATGACAGGGGGCCAAGCCTTCCCACGCGACTCGACCCCCGGGTTTCGCTGAGCCCGTGGAAGTACGTCATGAAGGATGACGGGCTCGTGGCGAGTGTCAGGACACAGGCCAACGTGCCATTTGCTGTGAACAGGTGGATATTAAGTTTTGGAAGATGTGATTTAAAGTGTGAAAGTTACAGGCCAAAATGCATTTGCACCCATTTTAGCGCCACCTAGTGGTGCACTTTTTGGTATGGGTGATCTGTGTGCTCTTCTATGGTTACCCCGTAAATTTCACAGCCCTCAACATATTGCTTCTGCTGAATTAAAGGTTTGTTTATTTATATGTTATGATGTCATTAGCCACACCCACTTTGACCAATTTGCGAATAACTTTGAGATATCGCCTCAGGAGGGACCCAAGATCATACCCTCCAAATTTGTCTATATGTTGTGCCATTTAAGAGATACAAATATTCGTTATTTGTAGTGCCCCCTAGTGGCCTACATCATTCAAATTTGGTGCATTTCCTCACAGTCACATGCCAACCAAGGATCTCAGATTTGGTGTTGTTAGCATTTATTCTGACCGAGATATGCAACAGTTATGCATTTTTATTGCTAGCTAGAAAAATGTACTCAGTAATTATTCGCGCATATTTTGAGCCAACAAAATTATTTTATCAACTTTAGATCAAGTCCAACTGAAGACTCTACGCGCCAAGTTTCATGCCGATTAAACAAAACCCCAAGGAGTAATTTGAAAAAGTAGGTTTTTGATATGTAGTGACTTAAAAAGAGCAGTGTGCTGTGGGAGTGGACGTGGCCTATGTCAGAAGATGCGACTCTATATGGGAACAAGTGGATATGAATTTTATGAAGATGTGAATTGAATTGTGAAAGTAAAAGGCCAAAATGTTTTTGCAATTATAGCGCCAAGTTGTAGTGAGTTGTATTTCACAGTTTCAGGGTGATCAATATGCTGTATTACTGCGATATGTTCAATTAAGACAGACTATCTTTATTCAAACTTCATTCAAACTTGAACTTTACAGTACAGATAACAATGAAATGTCGTTGCATTGGCTCATATTGCAGGATAAAAACAGCAGCAACAAAACAAATTTACTTAAATGTTTGGTCAACTTGTTTTTCTAAAACAAAGAAGAAATAGGTTTGTTACTAAAATTGCCAGTAGGTTCAATTATTAGATGAATCAAACAAGTGATAATTCTGAATAAGATGTTTTCTTATTGTTGTTTTTTCCATTATATATTACTCCTCAACAGGATGGGTAAAATTCTGAGAAGAATTCCCTCGTAGGGCTAAACTGCATATGACATTACATTATTACCAAGATGGCGCCGCAGATGGTTGCCTCGGTACTGCGCTCTCTTGTAGTTGTTGCGTTTTTCTTTATTTTTGTAGTTTCTTGCTTCCCTTCTCTGGTCTCTTTCACCAGAGAAGAACTATTACACGTAGGACAGTCCTCTGCTGATCTTTTTTCACCGGTTCTCATTGAACCAGAAAGTTATGCAGAGATTCTCACCGGAGGAGCAGCAGCTCTCTATGGAATTTGCAGGAGACGCCGCAGACGCAGACGCAGACGGGGTAAACGAGCAGGCGCTCTCATTAAACTGAGGCAGCGGGGATTACGCACTGCGCTTCCATCCATTCACCTGGTGAATGTCCGCTCTCTGGCAAATAAAATGGATGAACTGCTGCTCCTAAACACCAGAAACACGGACTTTTGCAGATCCGCCGCCCTGTGTTTTACTGAAACCTGGCTCAGTGAACTCATCCCGAACAGCTCTCTACATCTACCGGACTTTCAGCTCCTCAGAGCGGACCGCGTAAAAGAGCTCTGTGGGAAGACGAGGGGAGGCGGAATATGCTTTTACATTAACAAAGGTTGGTGTACAGATGTCACAGTGTTGAAGCAGACGTGTAGCCCTAATCTGGAGAGTTTTTTTATAAACTGTAAACCATTTTATTCTCCACGGGAGTTCTCCTCGTTTGTCGTGGTCGGTGTTTACATCCCACCTCAGGCTTGCGTAACAGAGGCGTTACAGCACCTGGCCGACCAGATAGCAGACGTGAAGAAAAAACATCCTGACTCTTTGCTAATCATTCTCGGGGATTTTAACAGAGCAAATCTAACCCACGAACTCCCTAAATACAGACAGCATATAAAGTGCCCCACCAGGGGTGCTAACACACTGGACCACTGCTACACTGCAATAAAGGATTCATATCACTCTGTTCCCCGTGCAGCTTTAAGGCTCTCCGATCACTGTCTGATTCACCTCATCCTGACCTACAGGCAGAAGTTTAAATCTGCTAAACCTGTAGTAAGGACTGTAAAGAGGTGGACAGAGGAGTCAAAGCAGGAGTTACAGGACTGAGAAGCTGAAACAAAGCTTCTCAAACAAAGATCCTTCAGAAGTGTGGAAAGGCCTGCGTGAGGTTACCAACTACAAGAAACCCTCCCCCCACCCTGCAGGTAACAAAAGACTGGCTAAAGACCTGAATAGTTTCTACTGCAGGTTTTCACACCCACCCCCCAGCTCATTAGCATCAGCCCATCACCTGGACTCTGCCCTTCCTGCTCCCCCTACCTCACCCTCTGTCCCCCCACCTACCCTGAAGATCAATGAAAGAGATGTGTGCCAGCTATTCAAGAAACAAAAGATCAAAAAGGCTCCAGGACCAGACGGAGTATCTCCCTCCTGCCTGAAAGCCTGTGCTGAGCAGCTGGCCCCCATCTTCACAAGGATCTTCAATACATCACTGGAGCTGTGTGAAGTACCTTCCTGCTTCAAAAGCTCCAGCATCATCCCAGTCCCAAAGAAACCTGCCATCACAGGACTCAATGACTATCAACCCATTGCTCTGACGTCCGTAGTCATGAAGTCCTTTGAGAGGCTGGTACTGAGCCACCTGAAGGACATCACAGGACCCCTGCTGGACCCCCTGCAGTTTGCCTATCGGGCAAACACGTCTGTCGAGGATGCAGTCAACATGGGACTGAACTACATCCTGCATCACCTCGACTCCCCAGGGACCTACGCTAGGATCCTGTTTGTGGATTTCAGCTCTGCGTTCAACACCATCATCCCGGACATCCTTCACCAGAAACTCACCCAGCTCACAGTGCCGGCCTCCACCTGTCAGTGGATCACCAACTTCCTGACTGACAGGAAGCAGCAAGTAAGGCTGGGAAGCATCACATCTAGCACCCGGTCACTCAGCACTGGCGCCCCTCAGGGGTGTGTTCTCTCCCCACTGCTATTCTCCCTCTACACCAATGACTACACCTCAGGGGACCCCTCTGTGAAACTCCTGAAGTTTGCAGACGACACCACCGTCATCGGTCTCATCCGGGACGGGGACAAGTCTGCCTTCAGACGGGAGGTGGAACAGCTGGCTCTTTGGTGTAGTCAGAATCATCTGGAACTGAACCCTTTCAAGACTGTGGAGATGACAGTGGACTTCAGAAGAAATCCCCCCCCCCCCCCCCCCTTTACCATTTTGAATAGAAAAGTGGCTTCCGTGGACTCCTTCAGGTTCCTCGGATCCACAATCTCACAGGACCTGAAGTGGTCCTCCCACATAGACACAAGCAGGAAAAAGGCACAGCAGAGGATGTACTTCCTGCGTCAGCTGAGGAAGTTCAACCTGCCCCAAGAGCTGCTGATCATGTTCTACACCTCCATCACTGTCTGGTTTGGATCTACAACCAAACTAGACAGACACAGACTACAAAGGATAATTAGGACTGCAGAAAAGATCATCGGTGTCGATCTGCCCTCCATCCAAGACTTATACCTGTCCAGGGTCGGGAAACGGGCAGGTAACATCACTGCAGACCCCTCACACCCTGCACACAATCTGTTTAAACTCCTCCCCTCCGGCAGACGCTACAGATCACTGTACGCCAAAACAACCCGCCATAAAAACTGTTTCTTCCCCCAGGCTGTCACTGTGATCAACACTAAACAGTCAAAGAGTGTCAGACCTGGTTCTGTGAAATAACCCTGGAACTAAACATAACAACCCTGGATCAACCTGTCACTGAGAATGTTCATGTACATACTATTTAATTTAAATGTTCTCCTGCACTACTCATCAATGCACTACTGCACTATTATCTTATTATTATATTGTATTATTATTTTTATTTTTTATTTTTATACTATTATTATTATATTATTATTATTATTATTATTATTATTATTATTATTATTATCTTGTTATTTTATTTAGTTTTGCACATTCTAGTCTAACTACTGTTTATATTTATTATTATTTTTTCTAGTTGATTGTTATGATTTAATGTTTACACTATTAGAGAGAGCACAGTTCACTAAGTCAAATTCCTCGTGTGTATAACATACATTCTTGGTCAATAAAGTTGATTCTGATTCTGATTTTTTTTTTAAGAGTGGAGGAGTAGGGGGTACATGGTTTTATAGGTTAAATGTCTGAAGCGGTACGGGACTGTGAAAAGTTTGGAAGCCACTGTCCTATGTAACATTTTGGATTTTCATGCTCAGGGTTGCGAGTTCGAGTCCCGGTTACCTGATTTTCTGTGTTGTTTTTGCTCAACTATTTTCCTATTATAGTGTTCTTTGGGTTTAGAGGTTTAAACCCACTCCCTGTTTCGTCAGTGTGTTTACTATGGTTGGGTAAAAATGCAATACAAGATAGAGGAATTATTTAATTCAGAATTTAAATCGGAATAAACCAGCCACCTAATTCAGATTTAAGTTTAATTTAGAATACAATTTGCATTAGGAATTAAATGTTTAAAGATGATTTAACTTTTATTCTGAATTAAAGAGGAATGAATGCTCCCATGTAAACATTGCCAGTGACAAAAAAAAAAAAAAAAATAATAATAACAATAAAAACAAGAACTGCAAGCAGTTATTAAAGGGGGCCAAGCCTTCCCGCGCGACTCTGCCCCCAGGTTTCGTGGAGCCCGTGGAAGTACGTCATGAAGGATGACGGGCTCGTGGCGAGCGTCAGGACATAGTTTTGGAAGATGTGATTTAAAGTGTGAAAGTTACAGGCCAAAATGCATTTGCACCCATTATAGCGCCACCTAGTGGTGCACTTTTTGGTATGGTTGATCTGTGTGCTCTTCTATAGTTACCCTGTAAATTTCACAGCCCTCAACATATTACTTCAGCTGAAATAAAGGTTTGTTTATTTATATGTTATGTAGTAATAAGCCACGCCCACTTTGACCAATCCCGATTCACTTCGAGATACGATCCCAGGAGCGACCCAAGGTCATACCCACCAAATTTGGTAAAAATCAGTTGTGGCATTTAGGAAATATACATTTCTCATAATTGCAGTGCCCCCTAGAGGCCTAAGTTATTCAAATTTGGCTCATACACCCACAGTCACATGGCAACCAAGGACCTCAGAATTGGTGGTGTTAGCAAATATTTTGACCAAGATATGCAACAGTTTGCATTTTAATAGCTAGCTAGAAAAGTTTACTCGTTAATATTTTGCGCATATTTTGCCCGAACAAATTTTTTTTTGCTGAACTGTAGAACAGGTCCAAGTGAAGACTCTACGTGCCAAGTTTCACGCTGATTGGACAAAACCCCAAAGAGGAATTTGAAAAAGTAGGTTTTTGATATGTAGTGACTTACAAAGAGTAATGTGCTGTGGGAGTGGGCGTGGCCTATGTCAGAAGATGCGACTTTATGTATGAAACATGTGGATATGATGTTTTTAAAGATGTGAATTAAACTGTGAAAGTTAAAGGCAAAAATGTTTTTGCAGTTATAGCGCCACCTAGTGGCGCAATTTTTGGTATGGGTGGTCTGTGTGGTCTTCTATATCTACCCTGTAAATTTCACTGCCCTCAACAAAATAATTCAGCAGAAATAAATGTTTGTTTATTTATGTGTTATTATGTTATTAGCCACGCCCACTTTGACCAATCTTGAATAACTTTGAGATATCGCCTCAGGAGGGACCCAAGATCATACCCTCCAAATTTGGTAACAATTGGTCGTGCCAATTAAGAGATATAAATATTCGTTATTTGTAGCGCCCCCTAGTGGTCTACATCATTCAATTTTGGCGCATTTCTTCACAGTCACATGCCAACTAAGGATCTCAGAAGGACATCGCCCTACCTTGCACGGCTTAGCCTGCAGCACCACTTTTACCCAAGGAAACATAATAAATATAATAATGGAAATCCTTACGATTACAATAGGGTTCCTAGCACTGCTGGTCCTAGGATCATACGCAGGCTTGGCCCCCTAATAAAGGGAATTGGAGGCTTTTATAAGACAAACTAAGAGCTTAGCCTTTATCAACGAACACACTGTCAATCTTTAATTAAACACAGAAAATAAAGATATGCTGCAGGCATTCAAAACTAAAGTAATTATTAATTATTAATACACGGAATTTACATTTAAAATTCAAAGTAGATAACCTCAACTTCTGAAAAAGCTTCATAAAAGAGCTTTTATCTTCCTTAATCTAATTAATGATCAAATAACCCACTCGAGAGCCACTACATCCACACGTTAACTGTAAAGTGTGTCCATGTCTTACACATAAAGTCTTAGAAAATCATTTATTGATTCATGATGATTATGATTACTGTACATGTGGGCCAGTTTTGGTTTACATCAATGTTAACATGCCATAATTCAGCTAAAATGCCGGATCATTGCCTGATGCGGCCCACATCTGTATGCTATTTGGGTAATGATGACGACTTTTATAAAAACAGGCATGATGATGATTATGATGATGATGATGATTTTTTATAAAGGCAGTGCTGATGATGATGATGAAGGCACACACACACACACACACACACACACACACACACACACACACACACACACACACACACACACACACACACACACACACACACAGCCTGGGTTCAGCTCCTCCCATTGCTCAAACAGCGCCCCCTGTCTGTAGTCTGGGCTCCAGCCAACCAGTCAGTGTGTTCACCTCCAGCTGTTCTCTGCCCGTTTCTCTGCTGCTGCTGCTGCTGCTGCTGCTGCTCACCTTGTCTCCTTCTTCTTCTTTTTCCCGACTTGTTTCCATTTGCTGCTCTCAGCTTCTCTGTATTTAATCGCGTCTCTGCCGCACATACCAGGACGACGCGTTTGAGCAAATTAACCATAAACAGACACTTAGCCGAGGGTCAAACAGAAGAAGAAGAAGAAGAAGAAGAAGAAGAAGAAGAAGAAGAAGAAGAAGAAGAAGAAGAAGAAGAAGAAGAAACCATAAACAGGTAAGATAGGATGTTTTTCTGCTTCTGAGTCGATGTAAAAGGTAGATGTGTTTCTGTGTTTATTTGCTCCACGTTTGTTGCGCCTGTTGCAGGTGTTTCATACAGTGACAGGAGGATAACGACATTTACAGTTAAGTGAACATGCTGTGGGACAGTGTGAGGCTCACATATTCACACATAAACGCTTATATTTATGGTGTGTGTGCGTGTGTGTGTGTGTGTGTGTCAACTGTAAGCATCGGGCGTGTTTTTATCTTGGCCTCATTTGAACTGGAGAACTTCAGTAGAGCAGGTTTTATTGAACAACAGAAACTGTACTGACTTTACAATAGCAACACTTTCGTAAATGTTACAGTGTGAAACTGAAAAAACGGATTGTAACACTCACATCTTGAGAGGGATGGCAGAAGAAGACTAAAAACTAGCAAATAAGCAGTCCACATTTGCAAAGATGTAAAGAGTACTGATACAGGTACATCTAAAAAAATTTGAATATCATGAAAATGTTCAATACTTTTGGTCACTCATTTCAGAAAGTCAAACCCATATGTGATATACACCTTTTCGCGTTGACATCAGCATCCGGGACATTTGACCTAGTAACGTCATTTTAAGAGGGGTATGCTTTAGCTTGACAAACCTCTATCTACGCTAATTTCCGCGGACAGCACGAAGGTTTTACTCAATGTCAGTGTCGTATATTTCAGCAGATTAGAGCCAAAGGCCAAGCACCGATATCAAGAAAATCTGGTTGGTTTACAAAACTTTTTTTTTTTTTGTTTTATTCCATTCATCTCTCTTCTGAGTTGTTTCCTGGTTTTCTTCCCGCTGTCGGCACCAATCTCACGAGAACTACCACTCAGGCCATTTCAGGTGGCAGTTCACACGAGGCAAGTGACAGCGTTCAGTTTAGTAAGGCAGAGGAGTGTTTTTATTTATCTTTTAATTATTATTACATGAAAATACCGGATATTTACAGGAAAATACTAATACGGGACAATGGCGGGAAAGAGGGGTAAAATACAGGTGTTTCCAAGCCAAAACGGGATACTTGACAGGTATGTTTTCCCCCCTTTTTTTCTCTTTCTCACGCCTGACCAGCGGCCCACGTGGTCTGCCTTTGCCTGTGACTCACGCAAATGCCAACAACCGACAGGCTTTATTCCGATTCTTTAAGTGAGGTTAACAATGTCAAAAACGACGGGAACAATTATATTTGTAAAGATCATAGTTAGGTCTAAACCCAGCATGAAAGCCCTCTAGTTAGGCCTAGCCCTGGCTAGCTAACTAGCCATAGACATTTCATTCATTGCTGAATCAATTGCAGTTTAAATATAGGCTAATTCATAATCAATGTCAGGAAAGAAATTAGATCCCCAAAATACACAATCTACCATTAACAAAATGTCTACTGCAAACATGCGACCACTTCGATTTTGGGCTCCATGGAGTTCTGTCGTCGTTTGTTTCCCTCAGTGCTTGGATCCATAATTTCTGTTTCTGTCCTTTTTTTGTAGGTATTCTGTATAATGATATATTTTTGTTCAGCCAGACGTGGTTATGACAGCCAAATACTACACAGGATTTGTGCATTCTACGATAAAAACTTGCCAGACTGCAAAATCTCCACCGTGTTGTCAGCGGTCAATGGCGGTTGTCAAGCAAAAGCGTACCCCTCTTAAAATGGTGGCGTGTGGGTGGGTTCAAACAAAAGGTGCTCTGTCCTGAGTTGTTTAACACATCTAGATGTAAATACCATAAAATAAAAGCTGGAATTCTGAACTTTTGTCTTACATTCATGTTTTGATCTGAAACCCAAAATGTCTTCAGTATACAACAAAAATAAAGGAATTGACCTTGTTGTTCCAATACTTTTGGAGGGGACTGTCTTTACACCCATATACATATACATTGAATACATACAAATATGCACATGTATACACATACAAATGTAATAATGCCATCTTAATTACTTTCTTTGTACTTTTTTCCCTCAGCTGCACATTTATACTGTTCCCTAGCCTCACACCAAAAACAGAAATAAAAAAGTTCCATCTCACTGTGCACACTGTAACAGCTTTGAAATTAGTGTGAGCCTTCAGATTGCAGCCCTCCTTTCTTACAGTAAACATCTTTTGAATGTTTACAGGCAGTTGGTTGTTTTTGGCTTTGTGCATCTTGCTGAAACCTTTTATTCAGTGATGTATCTCCTTAAAAAAACCGTCAGTATTTAAAAGGTTGAATTGTTTCTTTATATGAGCATCAAATTAAAAAAAGTAAAAGTGGTATTAAAGCCATCCATCATGCATTTCTATCATGCAAATGACATTGAGTAGGGGTGGGCGTATATCGAGGTTCAAGATATATCATGCTTTCCATTTTGGTGATATGGAAAATTACAATATTGTCTATAATGATATATTCTTATCTTACAGCTTTATTGTAATGATCTATTTCTCAGAACAGCATGAAAAGCACATTTAGATTGATATTTGAGTGCGTCCTAACCCAGACCTTCCCCTATACATCCACACTACAAACTCACTCACACGTGCTGTCTCTTATGGTACTCTGGTCCGTTCGGGGAATAATTGTGCAAATTTGTCTACAAGCATGACATTTGGCTTACTTGCAGTTTTTGACCTGCTGAATTAAAATCTGGTGGGAGCCGGAGCCAATTTTCAATGGGGTTGCTATATTGGACAATTCAAAATGGTGGCCATCCGAAAACAGGTTTTTCTGTTACTAGCCAACCAAAAGTCACATAATTAAAATTAAAAACACATTTCTAAGAGTCTGGACATCAGGGATTCTAAATATTATGCATATTTGACAATAACCTCGACTGGCATCACCATATTGAATTTTCCAATTTGGTAATGCCACCCGTGAATATTTAACATTGAACATTTACAAACAAAAATATCATAATTCTACAACATCCCAGATCAAGGTATCCTTGATTAACCAAATCTACTGTTTGTTAATAAATGTGACTGTGGGGCATTTTACATCAGCAATTGTAACCAAAAATTGTCTTTCTGCTAAGACTTTTTTGAATTCAAATTAACGAGACTTGTATCATATATCACCATTTTGAGACAAAATATCAAGATATGGGTTTTGGTCCATATTGCCCAGCCCTAACATGTACCTGGTCTGTCTTTTCAACCCATTAATTCCAATCAGGATCTGAGAGAAAAATGCTAATGAGCTATTCAATGCATCATCTCAAACAGACTCCTACAGGTTTGTGGACTGTGGGAGAAAATAGATTGCATACCTGAAGAGTACATGCAAACTGCTTGGGAAGACTGTGTGTAGTTACTCCTGAGTAATCGCCCTGATATGTAGCTGCACAACCTGAGTCAAGCCTTTAAAGCCTTTAAATGTCCATAAATATATATTCAGTAACAGTTGTGTAGTTTATGAAGAGAATAAAAATAGAGTAGTTTTAGATTCAGGATTGTCAATAAGCCTTTTCACACTCTCGCTTTAGTTCAGTTCTTCCACATTAGGTCAAAGGTCAAGAGAAATAAACTGGCCATGGCTGGGAAGTGAGTCTGACAGAGTCAGAAAGACCAAGTTAGCTGCTAAAGCTAATGCTACACACGAGTTGAAAATTCCAGTTTTGCATGACGTTTCAACAGTGACCCAGATTATAGTAGATTTTGTAAACATGAATTGGCTGATCAGTGCTGTTTCACTTAATCAGAATCAGAAAATACTTTATTTAAATAAACTACCAATTAACAAATCCCATGAAGTTTACTGAGTATACGAAATAATTTGATCTGTCAAAATAAGTAAATGCATGGTGGTAGTTTTGGCAAATTTATGTGTCCTGGCTACACTGCTTAGGGTCCATAAAGTTTTCTAGGTATATTACACTGGTATGATTTACAAAACTAAACATGATAAAAGGCCAAAATAATGGTCAGATTCAAGTGATTAGAAATAGTACAGTATTTTCTCTGTGTATTTTCACCATCTCACATTACCACTACCATAGATATATGTTTATTTATAATATTAAACAATATATATATATATATATATATATACACACACACATTAAGCTAACCACAGATTATGCCAAGACATATTATTTTTTGAGACTCCTCATCCATTAAAAACAAATCGAAAATCAGGCTCCAAGCCTCGTTGCGTACACATAGATTATACCTACCAAATTTTAGCCCGATTCATTCTCGAATAACAGAGGAATAGTGATTTTAACTAGTGTACAGAACAACAAGAAGAACAAAGTGAGTGGTGTTTTGAGTCCGGTAGACCGGCCTAATAAAAGTGCAAATATTCAATTAAAAGGTCGCGCATGTGCACTTCCAGAGTGTAACACACACACACACACACACACACACACACACACACACACACACACACACACACACACACACACACACACACACACATATGCTCATTCACCATGGCTCAATGTGTTGAAGCTACCTGAACACACACACTGCATGTGATCCAGATAAATGCATTGCCATCATTCCGGCTCATTAAACAGCATAACCAGTTGAGACAAGTTTTTCCTCCCTCCAGGTGTGGACTCTGTACCAGTTTGGCTCGTTTTTCTTTACCTAATATAAACACAGATAAACCGACAAGCGCACTCACACACACACACACACACACACACACACACACACACACACACACACACACACACACACACACACACACACACACACACACACACACACACACACACACACACACACACACACACACAATCACTGGCCCCAACCTTTAATGGTACAGATAAGCAACAGTAACAAATCAAACAGTGACACTGTGTTATTGGCCAGGCTGTAACATCTGCAGTTTTTCCCTGCAGTTAACTTTCATTATGTCACCTCAGGATCGTAAAAGTCTGAGCTCCTGACCTTTATTATTATAAGATAAGATAAAAGCTGCAGGGTGTCTGAATTCCTTCTTCGAAATGAAACGTAAAGTACAATTTTCAGCTTTTCTTGCAGTGTTGATTTCCACTGTTTTCTCTGTGTTACGTTTGTTGGTGGAGCAGTTCCTGTTGTACTAGTGCCTGAATGGGAGCTGTGGTGATTCCATGAGCTGAAAGGATTACTCATACTTAACCTAATTATTTTGTTCCTTCCATCGAGGTTGGTGCTTTTACTTTCATTATGATTGATGGCTCCTTCAGCTCAAACTGTTCAAGCAGTCACCTGCTCTGTTTGAATTTGTCCTTGTCTTTTAACTAAATGAACTTGGATCAGAACTAGAGTTGCATTTGCACAAACGAAAAGGGTTTATGTGGACTCACCTGGGCTTTAGGGATCAGGGAAACATTGTCATTAGGATGAATATGGTATCATTAACTGTCATTAAGTGTTTTGGTTTAGGTGGAGGGATCTAGTAGGGTTAGGGTTAGGGGATAGGGCAGGGGTGTCAAACTCATTTTAGTTCAGGAACCAAATATGGAGCAGTTTGATCTCAAGTGGGAAAACTAGTCATTTCAACATCATTGTGCACTAGTTTACACTTCTACGTATACATAAAATACAGGAAACCGACCATATCCAAGCAATAAGTGACAGATATAAGTCCCAAAAGCATCTTCACTTTAAATTTCCTAGATTTTGTGACCAATTTATATTAAATTAAGGAAAATATTTTGTCATAATTTAAGGAAAATTGAATGATTTTGTTAGAATTTTAATTTTGTCATTTGTTTAACATGAAAAATGACTGCAATTGTGCAATATAAGACAAACTGTGAGCACATGCAAATATTGTTGATTTTCATTTACACAATTATTCATGTTTTCTCAGTCATTTTTGCTTTCCTCTGTGGGCCGAATTTGGCCCCCGGGCCATGAGTTTGACACGTGGATTAGGGTAACGAAGGGTTACAGTTAGGGTTAGGGTTACAAATTATACCTAATAACAGCCTTCATGACACCTTATTCATGCTAATGACAGGTGTTATGTTATAATAATGTCAGCCTTTATGTGTAAATCTTCAAGTAAAGAGTTACCTACAACAGTCCTGATTGTTATGAAACGGCCTTGGACCTCCACCAGACCTCTAGAGGTATGCTGTGGCTTTTTTAGCCCTCTCTGATGTGCTGGGTTTTGACCCCTTAGCATTTGGGACCTTTCTGTGTGGAGTTTGAATGTTCTCACATGCTTGTATGGGTTCTGTTTTCCCTCAGGTAGTCAGGCTTTGGCCCACAATCCAAACATGCCTACAGGGGTCAGTGGTGTGTGAACGTGGGTTTGTGTGCAGTTAAGGATGTACTGATGTGAGCGAGAGATACCACACCCCTACTGTGTACAGAAATAAGAAACTTACAGAGGATGTATAAATGAACATCATCATAATGGTTGGATCTTCAAAGAACTTTTCACTTGGGCTGGGCGATATATCGTGTTCTAAGATATATCAAGTTTTCTTTTTTGGCGATATAGAAAATGGCAATATCGCCTATATCAAGATATATCTAAATGTTTGTTAACTTTATTTAGACAATCACACAGTACAAATCACATCATACAAGTATCTAACATTATTCATACACTACAGTCACACAGTGTCCTTCACAATGTTTTCTATAATTCTGAGATATGTATTTGTATAACTTATTTTATATTAAAACACATGTTTTAGGAGTTGCTGCTTCGTTACTTCTCAGAACAGCATGAAGAGCACAGTTTGATGGATTTCTGAGTGCGTTCTAACCTAGACCTTCCCCTAAACAAGCCACACTACAGAACTCGCTCACACGTGCTGTCCCTGAGAGGACAAAAAGTGGCACATATTGTGCAGCATCTGTTAATAAATGTGCCTGTTTGGCATTTTTCATCAGCAAATTTAACCCAGAATTGTCTTTCTGGTCAGACTTTATTGAGTTAAAAATTATCTCACCATTTTGAGAAAAAGATATTAAGGTATGAGTTTTGGTCCATATAGCCCAGCCCTACTTTGCACCTTCTTATTCACCGTCTTTTCTTTTTGAACATGTGTGCATTATGTGCTCCGCCCTTTTTTTCCCAAGGGCTGGGAACTTTTTAAGCAAAGGACTGTGTTTACAAAGTACTGCAGTAGTTTATTGGTGTGATAAAACAGTAATTTTGACAGTTAGTAAATCATGATAAATATTTAAGGGCAACGTCCTTACTTGCCACTTAATACTGTAATAAACTGTAATAAAAAGATAGACAAGATATTTACTTCACAGCTCTACTCCCATGGCAACACCCACTCATGAGTAACTAATTAATAAAACCCACTTCCTGTTTTGTGACAAGCTGATAACGGTACCTGCTGGTGTTGGAGTAGACATGTATTAGTTGCCTTACTCAAACCTTGTGTGTTCACAAAGGCACAGACCAAGAGAGGCTTGGTGAGGCAGGAGGGCGACACTCACTGCTGTTTGAAGGAAAAAGGTCATTCCTGTATTTTTAAAGGCAGCAGGTGCAGATTTCCAGGGATGCTGTAATGGCAGCTTAGTGCAGGAGAGGGAGTGAAGCAGCATGTTGATGTTGCAGCTCGGTTTATTGCCCAAGTGCATCATCTGGTGGCGTGTTTGACACAGACCTGGATCTTTTCTCCCAGGTAAACTTAGCAGATCCCTCCTTTCTTCTGTCTCTGTATTTGACTCAGTTCTGTCTTTGTTCTCCTATTGGAAGGCGGGTGTTTTTCACTTTAGTCTCCTCCTCCTTCCTTTACTCTACTGCAGTGCCTTCTCCTGCACTGTGTATCTGCATACACCCAAATACACACACACACACACACACACACACACACACATGCTTCCAATCCCCCCGCCGCTTCCTCCGTCTGTCTGCCACCATCAGACGTTGCGACTGATACCATCCCTCCTCTTCATTTTTATCTGCACCCCTCCCCTTCTGCAGCTTTCTGTTGTGCGTTCACATCTTTCTTATTCATAATAACTTCGACATTACCCTCCCATAGAAAGATAAACACTACAATCTTCAGGATGTGTGTGTGTGTGTGTCACCTCTGTGATCAGTATGCACTCAGTGACCGCCCACGTCACTGCTCCTGCTGAGTGCACTGTGTGTGCATACTTCCTACTTCATCCTGCAGTTTTTCCTTTGAAGTCCCAGTTTGACCAGCAGCGTGTGTCTGGGCCTATGGTTTGTTGTTGAATTGGTAAAAGATTGGTAAAAGATTGAGAAACAAGGACAGAGTCATAGGGGAGGAGCTGCACTTCAAACTGCTCATTCATTGGGTTGTGATGCACCCACCTGCCTGTAAAACTCCCTTTGATTGGCTGCCTTGCCCTGAGAGTTGTGCTTCTCTCCCTTTTCCTGATTCCCACCCTTTAACATTCTACCTGGAAAGCATGGGGCACCGACTCAAGGACACGCTGCTCACTGCACTCTGCAATATGATGGATGTTTAGTTACCTAATTACTTCCTAATGCATGTTTCTCAGGCAAAGGAGTGATATCCCAGTTCTCTCCTGTAGTCTCTCTCTGTCCTCTCTCCCCCCTTTCTCTTTTTTTTTATCACCTAATCCAAGCATCGCTTGCCCTTTCCTCTTCAGTGCTGCCTCCCTCTCTCCCCGTTTGTTTGCCCTATCTCCGCCTCTTCAGCCTCGTGGTCCTCATCCTTTTTTGTTCAATGATACTTCTGCTGCTGTTTTAATACTTTAACCTGATGTTTGAATGTTTTTGTTTGGCAATCCACAGCAGGCGAGGAGGTGCAGCAGGATGAGAGTGAAGAAGGAAGGATGAGAAACGGCTGAAGTGAGAAGAGGTCGTGAAACTCCAAAGTGCCTCCCACAGGACAGGACCAGGATCAGTTTTTGGCCTTGAATGCAGGTCAGAGCTAAGCATCCATCACTTTACTGAGCTGCAGAACCGACTTAGCAGAGCTGAGCTCTTGTTCCATCATTACAAGGACATCGTCTGTAAAGGTCTGCAGAAGTCTCAGTACTCAGTGTTTCTGTGTAGAGCGACAGCTTCAGCCATGCTGACGTCAGCGTCAGTCCCTCAGTGGGTGTGAGCAGGAACAGGTGAACACACACACTTAGCAACACAGCCAAGCATGCTGGAGTGACGTCCGTAGAGCGGGCCTCTGTACTCTGACCCTCCTCCATCTCACCTCTCTCAAATCTCAGCTGCCACTATTCCCAGGAAGACCTATTAAACATTACCACAATTACACACACCCAAAGGACTCACTGCTCATTCCCACTGAGCAGAAGACCTTTTGTTTTGCTCTTTCATCTGTTTTTTTTTTTGCTGAGGATTATTTTTTTCTTTCAATCTCCATCATTCTCCCTCAGCTTCACAATTTTTTGGGGTTTGTTTTCCTTACTGCTGCAGCTCAGAGACTTGGAGTGTCCCTTATGGCTATCAGCTATAACATGGACCGGGACACCAAATGGCTGACCTTGGAGGTGTGTCGTGAGTTTCAGAGGGGAACCTGCTCACGCTCAGATGCAGAGTGCAAGTTTGCTCATCCCTCACGGAGCTGCCACGTGGAGAACGGCCGAGTCATCGCCTGCTTCGACTCACTCAAGGTAACCTCAGCACTCCTTCCTGGTTTGGTTAGCAGTGCATCCTTCTGGTCTACGTCATGCTTGTTACAACTCTTGCACTGAGTGGTACAAAGTATGTGTTTCCACTATCAGGGGTTTTGATATTAACTTCTGTTTCCATAGCCTGAAATTCTGACTTTGCACCTTTAATATTAGTGCGCTCTGTGGAGCAAATAAGCAAGCCAGCATTTATGGAAACAGAGGATCTGTTAATATTCATATCACACAGAGCAGTGTTTCTCAAATGGGGGTACGTGTACCCCTAGGGGTACGTGATGGCATTACATGGGGTACTTGAGAGAGAGAAAGTGGAAAAATAACAAATGAAAACGTTAAAGATTTGGGGTTTTGTAATGTTTATTCTTAGTTAAAAATTATAATAATAATGGTGGTGAAAATGATCTTGATTAGCATTTGAAATAAAAATACAAGGGTCAGTCTTGGTCCCACACCATGTGGGAGATAAAAAAAAAAAAACCTATAGAAATATATTAATTCAGGATGCACTAAATAGTGTTCCATTCTAGTTGTTTACAATGGGTTTCTTTCAAATGTGTGTTATTCATTAATTCCATTATTGTGCTCTATGGTTGTTTAGTTGTTAGAATTCTGAGCACAATGAAGTTGGACAAAAATGATGCACAACACAAGTTATGCATCATTGGGGGTTCAGACCAATTAGTTTGTCTTTAATAATCTTCCCTAATTAATCAAAACCAGTGTTTATATAAATCATTACAGTGTGTCAACAAGAGAAAACAGAACATTGATGACTAAATTAACATGCAGTGATGCTACAGAATGTGATACACACAGTTTTCTTGTGTGAACACTTCACAGCAGAATACACACTAATGAGGAGACTGCATCTCTCTACTTGATGTGTTGACTTGTAATGTTAGCATCATTAGCATTTTTTAACAAGGATTATCTTCTAAGTGAAAGTGCTAGTGTATTTTACTGCAGATGAAATCCTTTTTAAACAAAATGCATGATTTTTTTCATTATTAATTCAGGAAGCCAAGGCGTGTGTGTGTGTGTGCGTGCGTGCTTGTGTGTGTGCGTGCGTGTGTGTGTGTGTGTGTTTAGGCACTACTTTTTGTTAAGATTCTTTTTTAATGAGCTATTTTGTTAAACAATTGCTGACACTTCTCTGTTTTTTGGCTTCCCATTGCTGCCACATTTTTAACACCATCTTATTTTATGGAAAAAAATAATTCTGATATCAGGTAATAAAATTGCCCGGTTTGTCTGTAATCTTTAATTGGACATTGTACATTCTGCCTCCGCAGGTCATTCGGTTTTTATTTTGCTCTTATTTCAATGCCTTGCACATGGCGTAACAAGGATGAGACGCCCTCAGCAGGGTAGTCTAGCATCATGGCTGAAGCACACACATTTCTGGAGAGGTACAATTTGAAAATGTTTCCCCTTCATGCTCAGATAGTAGATCTGAGCAACAGTTGCAAATAGACATTCTGCTGCAAGGATTCATTCTGCCTTATCGATGTGAACCCTATTTGAGTTATTATGAAGAAACCTGTGTAATAGATTAACTGGTGAGTATTTTAACTGGTGAATGTCATTTGTTTGCATTGCTAGTTGCTGCAGAAATGGCAGATCTTGCCAAAGAAGACCAGGGTCTTGTCGATGTCGTGTTTCTTTTATTTATGTTGTAAAACCCTTAAAGTGTAGTGTGTGCGCAGACCTTTGTGTGCACTAGCTGTGCTAACAGAAGTCAATCACCAGTTAAAGTATCACCAGTAAATCAATAACACCAGGCTAGCATGCAGCAATTATTTCATACAGTTTTTTTTTTCTTCAATGTTCTCATGTACAAAATTATATAGGCTAACATCGTAACACATACCCTCCAGCGCTCAAGCATGGGGCAGGTGAGTCCTGGTGGGTTCAAACTGACAGGATAGCATCTGGTTTCCTAACCCTAACACCAGATTTCCACTGGATGCGTAACTACGCCGTAACGTCGCCGCTGTGTAACTGCAGCGTAATTCACTGTCCATCAATCCCCACCGCCTCCGTCTGTGATGTATATCTGTTATTGCAAGGACTCAGGAGATCCTGCTAATTTGCTCGTAATCGCACGATGTTGTGACTTATGAGCAAAACACTGTGTCCTTTGAGGGGAGTAGAAAGAAATCTATTCTCCTGCCCTGTAGATCTTCCGCTTTTGTGGAGATTATTGTGATTCAACTATGTATTAGTGCAATATTTACATGTGAAATACAGTCCGCTGCCACCCTATCCAGGGTGCACCCTGGCCTAGTGCTTGAAGAAAAGTGGATAAAGGCAGCAACAGACTCCTGCCACCCTGAAAAGGAAGAAGCAGGTCGGAAAATGGATGGAAATACGATCCACCTTGAACACAGAGTATTTCATTTAGAAATGTGTCTGTGTTTAGTTTAGTTTAGTTTAGTTTATTTGACAGGGACAATGTACAAAATTCATTAATCTTACGAAAAGATGCTTTGTACTATGCTAATTTCCATCTGCAGTCCCTGTTCAGGTGCACACAGTATTATAACATTACATTACAAATAACTGTCAGTAGTACTAACAAATACATTCAATATTAGCTAAACAGTAATCATTTAAAATTAATCAGATGATTTATTTTCAAGAATCCATCACTACTTTGTGTCCCGCACAGGCTTATCTTTGTTGGATTTATACAGCACAGCTCTGGCGTCCGGCAAAAATAGAAGGCCTACATATCTATTGCAGAGACATGACAGAGTAGTTACGTAGCTGTGGTGGACCGCATACGCATGTGCTGGAAATGGACACATTGACTTTAAAGGGGGGGTATTGTGCCTTTTTCAATCACATAGTACCATTCTACAGTACACTACAATGATGATGCAACCTTATGTTGGTCTGTAAATGCAGTAAATTAGAATAACTTCCTTGAAGAACTTTGCTCTCGCATCATGGCTGTATCAAACGTCTTGAAATAAGCCTCTGTCTCTTTAAAGGGCCAATGTTAAGCTAAATCAACTTTTTTGTGTTTTTAAACATCGTAAAAGTGTTTTTTGGGCTTCATACACATGCCAAAGTGTTTTTTTCATTGATTCCCTCAATCGTTAGTTAGAGGGTGATTTGCTCCTTTCTTACTGCAGGGCACTGAGCTGGAGAAGCCGCGCCTCCAGGAAGCTCTCTGCCGTGATTGACATGACACGCCCACGAAGGTGAGCATTTCAGTTCGTCTACGCAGTGGGTAGGAGCACGGGTCATCCTCTGGCCCTACGTCACGTACGGGGAGGAGGAAGTCAGTGTCCCGTCTATAGACACGCCCACTCATGAATATGCATAAGTGGGATACAAATCAGCTCGTTTGTGTAGAGTTGCTCAGAGAATGACTTTTCAGAGGCTAAAACTCTGGAAAACAGGCGAGTTTGGGAAAATAAACCTCAAATACTATGTTTCTGGGGTTCTTAGAACAAATAGAGATGGGTGAAAAATAGCATGACATGGGACCATCACTACATTACTGCATCTCCTCCACATGCATTGAAACTACTATTGATCTTCGGTGCATTTTATTTTGACTATTGGAAAGGAGCTACACTTTACGAACAATAGCCACGCAGGATATTGTGAATCCGTACAAATTTCTTCCTGCGTCTGACCCAGAAAGTGACTTTGAAGACGAACCTGAGAGAGTTCAGTGGCAGACGTGTCTGCTTAGTAATATTAGACCTTCTTGTCATTAATAAATACATAAATATACGTAATTTTGAAGCTACATTTTTCAATTCAGTAATATATAATAAAACTATAATAATTTATTTTCTGTTAAAAGCAACATTAATAGTTAAAGTCCAACCATTTTTGACAAATGGTCTCATTTTTTGGAAGACTAAAAAGAGGGCAGTTGTCTTGGCATCCAAAGGTACATTTCTTCCATGAAGGCATTTTGTAATTTTGAAAAGTGTCTTGAGTACGATGAGCTCAGGAGATGTGCAGTTCCACCAGGTGTTAGCTGTAGTATTGTATTGACTAGTGATGGGAATCGAAAACCGTTTTTTTCTGAAAACCGGCTCCCAGTAATCCAATTCCTAGGAATTGTTTGTTTGCTTGTATTTCAATTCCACTTATCGGTTCATTTTACGTCACAAATACATAACGATAAACTCCTCCAGGTCCTGTATATTGTGTTTAAGCTAGCACCAAGTGAAGGTCCTTCCGCCATATGGTTGTTTGCAGTGACGTGCCATGAGCACTAGGGTAGGGTAGGCAGAGCGTCAATACCAGTGACAATTCCATATGTTTCTTCTGGCAAGTGTTAATTCAGTTCAATTCAACTTTATTTGTATAGCGCAATTTACAACAAAGTCATCTCAATGCGCTTATCAAAATATAAAATTCATAATAAGTAAGAAAAAACCCAACAAGATCCACATGAACAAGCATTTAGCCATCTACAGTAATAAAATCCACATCATAAACACCATTAAAGAAACATAAACAATTATTTAATATAGCCTCCATACTCTCCCAACAAGATATATCTCATGACACGGCAGCACATCCGTTGTTTGTGTTGGAAACACAGAAACACGGAGAAAATGACAACAACAACAACTCAGAACGGCGTCAGTGAGGAGCATCCTTCCTTTCACTGTAGAAAATTCGAACACTTTTCTGACCTTACCTTTGCTGAAGGTCTGGTAGTTCAGGTGTTGTTCTCCCATCTTTTAAAAGATGTCATTTTTCCTAAAAAAAGATTCTTTATCTTCTCTAGCGCTGTCATCCTGACTGTAGTGTTATCCCGCCCACTAGCTAGAGAACGTAGCAGCAGCGGTCACGTGGGATCAATTCACTAATGCACTGTGAACTTACGTATAGCATTTAGCATAGTGCGATTACGTCCAAAGGCAGCGTAGAGAGCTGCCTTTTTACGTAAATGGTTGTCATCTTGGGGAACTGACTGCACATATGCAAACACACAAAAAAAACGGTATCGGAACAGAGGCAGAGCAGCAATGTGCTTTTGAGAAGGGGTGTGGCCTCATCCTGCCTTCCAGCGGTTAGGAAATAGCGATGTTTAGCGATTTGGGCTATGAAAAGCACAAAATGCTTACACTTTCAAACTTATAGGTACTGTAGGCTGTCAGAAATTGAAAAATAAATAATTTATAATTATATTATAATTAAAACAAATAATTTAAATATCAATTCACCCTTGGGTAGGCACTGCCTACCTTGCCTACCCTGACTGCACATCACTGGTTGTTTGCTGTCCACCGCAGAGAATCCATCTCCTCCACCCACAGCTGCGCTGTCCTCCGTGCTCTGTTTGTAGCATCTCTGTTGCTATGCTAGTCACTTCTGTTCAGTTCTGTACACTCACGCTAAAGTTGCTTCATGCACGGATTTTTTTCTGAAAACAGCGGACTGGTACTGATTGTTGTCTTTAGTTTGCTCTTTCACACTGGTTCACACTCAGACACACACACGGCTGATGATGTCACATGTAACAACGGGGATGGCGTCTCTGAAGGTCCATTTATAGAAATGTAAACAAAGGCTAAACTAGAGCTTTACCGTTTAAATACATAACAATAAGTGCAGCTGTACTTTTGGTTAATATGGTCTTTTTTTACACAATAACTATTTGTTTTATGTCTGAATTTGTTTTGGATCAACTTCAAAAGGAGCACTGTACATATCCTCAAATGTTTGTTGCCAAAATGTGTCATATGTTGTAATAATAATCATAATGATAATAATAATTCATCAATTTCATATAGCGCTTTTGTATATATTATTATCCAGTGAAAACAATCTATACCTGGTGGACTAAAAGAGAGCTGATATCCCTGCAGGAAATTAAAGAGACAAAGCTAATATAATAAAGAGTTAAACAAACAAATCAATTTGTATTATTTAATTCCCTCACCCAATGAGAATCGATAAGAGAATCGGTAAGGAATCGAATCGATAAGCAGTAACGATAATGGAATCGGAATCGCTAAATTCTTATCAATTCCCATCCCTTGTGTTGATGCTGTGCTGCTACCTGCTCGAGATGCCGGGGAGGAGCGCTCTGCTGTGGAGCGGTGGGCGGTGACGAATGGTTTTTAAAGATTATTCAAACATACATGAATGAGCCAAGGCAACACTCCAGACATCTTTTTAATGAGGGAATGACATAGTAACATGATATAAATATTGAAAAGTCGATTTTACATAATCCCCCCTTCCCCCTTTAATGGAAATATATCAGTTCTGTGCTGTTACACATCCAGTGGAAATTGGGGGTTAGTCAATGTGTATCCATGCCGAGACTCAGCTTGAGTACCAGAATAGCTCTGAAACAATCTTCACTGAAAGTATCATCGCATAGCACTGAGTGCTTCATGAATCAGAAAAATTGGCTTGAGTTCGCTTGACCTGTAGTACCCATTCACGAGTCTTCTTACAATTAGCTGCTACACTGTATCAAGGCATCTTTAAGAACAATTGGTGTATTGATAATAATGATAATACTATCTAACTCCTTCCTTAACTCCTCGTCAGTGTTACCTATTGTCGTGGTGAAAGTGGAGAGACCGTTCTGGAAACTCTTTGCGCATCAATACATACAGTATCAGGTCATTTTCTGAACAGCACAATGGTAATCCATCAATTTTGTTGGCGCACTGTTTAGGGCAGGGGTGTCAAACTCATTTCAGTTCAGGAACCAAAAACAAAGTAGTTTGATCCTAAGTGGGCCACAGATTTTAGGCGGGAAATTGAGCAATTTCAGTATTAATGTCCCCAAGTTTGTACTTTACACGACGTATAAATCATACATAAAGTATGTAAGGCACAAACAATATCCAAGCAATAAGTGACAGATTTGTCTCTTTTTAATTTCATTGATTTTTGTGACCAATATTTTACAATTTTGGGGAAATGATGTGATATAATTTGAGGAAAATTGAGTTCTTTGAACAGTTTAAAATTTAAAATGACCACAGTCATGCAAAAGCATGGGAAAATTGCCTCTCAATATTGTGGAGTTTCATTGAATTTGTGTATTTAGATATCTGAGATATCTAAGCTGATTGATCTACAACTGAGTTAATTAATAATTTGAACATACATTTATTTATTTTTTAAAAAAAATCTTTTTAACCTTCTCTCGCGGGCCAAATTTGATGGTCTAAAGAGCCGGATTTGGTTGTGTTGTTGCATTTAGCATCGACATGAAAACTAGACAAATAGACACTTAAAACATGTATATTAGAAATATTATCTACACATCCTGGTAGCCAATCATCACTCAGTTATAAATTACATTAGGCATATTGCCCAGCTGTTTTAAAGCAGACAGGCTAACATTTATATATAATTGTATCAGCAGGTCAGCATGTAGATGTCAGATCATTTATGGTCCATTTAGCTCAGGCATTATTTTTGAAGTTTCCTCCATCTTTGGTCTTTCATGACGCTGCTGCTGTCTCATCTTCCACACACACACATCTCTGCTCACACAACAATGACACCTTTCTTTGACAATAAGCAGCTCAAACCCAAGAGCAGGCTGTTGCTGTGCGCTCTTGTTTGTGGGGGATTTTGCTGAAGAAAAGTAAGAGCCAGACGAGCATCCATCCGTGCAGTGGCTGTCTCCCTTTTATTGAGTTAGAAATTTATTATTCGGCTATTTTTCTGCGTTAGGCTCTCCAGAGCAGGGGGGAGATGGAGAGGAGAAAGAGAGAGAGAGGGGGCCCTAGCAACAGCACAGTAGTGCGTACCCATTGGATAGTTTGATCTTCCTGAGTGGCACGGCTGTTTTTAGCTCAGAGCAACAGCCTGGCTGTGCACTGACGGAGGGGAGATGCTTTGTACTAAAGGCCACAAGAAAACAATGTAAGCCAAGCTTCGCTGTTTGAAGCTCAGAGGGGGATTTGTTTGTATTGGAGAGAGAGAGAGAGAGAAGGTGACATCTTTATTTCCATCAGTCCAGGAGTATCAAGTCATCTTTAAACAGTGGTTGTTCATTCACGAATGGCAGTTTTTTTTTTTTGTGGAGGTCTGAGGAAGCCACTAAAAAGCATCGTGCTTGGTTTCCATAACAGCAAATTCCTTCTTTCTCACTCTGGCCCCATCCTTCCTGCTTGGTTCATTTCATGGATATATCTTCTCATGATTTCCCTCCTCCCCAACCTTTCCAGATTTTCTCCTGGTTAGCTGTTAGTCCCCCCTCCATTACTTGGTCCATATCTGTGAAGTATCCCGTTTTGGCCGGGAAACTCCTATATTTTATCCCTCTTTCTCGCCATCGTCTCGTAGTAGTTTTTTAAAGATGAATAAATAAAAACATTCCTCTGCTTCTCCAAACGGAATGCTGTCACGAGCCTGGTGGTAACTGCCACCTGCAGTGGCCTGGGTGGCAGTTCTTGCTAGATTAGTGCAGACACCGGGACCAAACACGGAAACAACTGAGAAGAGCGATAGATGGATGAATGAAGTCGTTCCTGTAAAAAAAAACAAAGAACTTGTGTAAATACCTTGGAAAATGGGACAGAGTTCACCTTCCTAAAGAGCATCAGGATGAGACACAGTTACACATTCTGTTAGATTAATAACTCAGATTTTAGCATCTCCCACAGGGGAAGGAACGACGTAAGTCACTAGGAAAAATCAGCCAATCACAAGCCCCACAAATATAGACTTCTCCTAAAAAGTGTTAAAGAATGTAAAGTCTCCAACAAATGTGTCTAATAAGTCATTAGTGAATACCAGAGAACCACATGAGAGAGCATGAGAAATTATAAGAAAATATGTAATAAAATAAATGTTAATGTCTAACTTAAAGACAAGCAATGTGAAATTAACAGTAAATATACAATGTGTTGACTTGTATATAAATTGTAAGTATATTAAATAAACACGTGCTTCATATACACATTTATGTTTTATATTTAGGCTGTTTTATAATTTAGGAATTAGGGCTGGGCGATATATCGAAATTTAAGATGTACCGAGTTTTCTGTTTTGGCGATTTAGAAAACGACAACATTGCATATATATATTGCTTATTAGTATCAAAATACTTGTTTTAGGAGTCGTTGCTTTTACTTCTCAGAACAACATGTAAAGCTCAGTTAGATGGATTACTAAGTGCATTCTAACCCAGACCTTCCCCATAACAAGCCACACTACAGAACTCACTCACACGTGCTGTCCATTACAGGTCAAAAAGCCAAAAGTGGCACATATTGTGCAGCTTTTTGTTAATAAATGAGCCTGTGTGTCATTTTGCATCAGCAAATTTAACCCAGAATTGTCTTTCTGGTCAGACTTAATTTGAAATAAATGTATCGAGATTTATATCATATATCACCATTTTGAGAAAATATTTTGAGATATGAGTTTTGGTCTATTTTGCCCAGCCCTAATAGGAATGTTCACAGCATTTCATTGTAAATTGTATTTAGTAAGTGGTTGATAAGTGGCTATTTTACATTTCTTGTACACTTGTCTTAGTTGGGGTGGTGGGACGGCTCATAGTAGGCGACAGAAAATTTCCTGCATTATCAATTTGCAGTTAGTGAAGAAATACTGAACTTGTGGGTTTGATGGGATAAGTGGTCAAGCACTGGTTTTCAGTGGGTAATTGTTCATTTGCAATGAGGGAAAAAGGATATATGCTTTTATTCTGAAGGAAATTAATTTATGTAGCAGAGTGTCTGTGAGTGCCTGATGTTTTCAGATCTTTTCAACGCATGCGCAAAATGCGTCTACATCTGGTCGGCCGATTTGTTTAATATGTAAAAGGTTGAAACCCTGCTCTTTACAAATAATTTGTTTGTGCATTCTAAACCTGCTGCCAAGTTTTCCCAAATTATTGGATTATTATTTTTAGTAAATTCTGATTTCTTTATTTATTTTTTATTTTCTGTTTGGTTTTTAATTGTGAATGTTGTGTATTGTGTTTTTGTATATATCGTCGTGGTATTTCCTTTTTGTCTTTTTTTTTTTAAATTAACAATTAAAACTACACAAAAACTGTCATATATTTACATATGTACTATTAAAATAATTAATAATTACATTCAAATCTCACGTCCCAACACACGAGGAGCCAATGCAGAAATTTTTAAAATGGGTGTAATGTGTTCTCGCCTCTTGGTCTTTGTCAGGACACATGCTGTTGAATTGTGTAATAGTTGTAAACTTGAAATACTCTTTTTGGGAAAACCAGAAAGCAGGGCATTACAGTAGTCGATTTGACTAGTGATAAAAACATGCATTAGCGTCTCTGTTTTGGCCAGAGAGAGAATGGAGCGGACTCTGACTATGTTCTTCAAACGATAAAAACCTAATTTTGTTATATTTTTAATGTCAGGGATAAAAGTGAGCCCAGAGTCGAGAACAGGGTTCCTTGAGGGCCGGAGTCCTGAGACTTTTAGATGCCTCCCTGCTCCAATACACCTGGTTGAAATCAATGTGAGGTCATCAAGCTCTGCAGAAGCACGATAACGATCATTCGATTCAGGTGTGTTGGAGCAGGGAGACATCTAAAAGTCTCAGGACTCTGGCTCTCGTGGACTGGAGTTGAATACCTCTGGTCTAAAATAACACCCAGGTTTTTAACTTGTATGGAGGGAATTAAAGATGCTGTTTAAAGAACTAAAACTTCAGTTTTGTCCTGATTGAGCTGGAGAAAGTTTTCTGCCATCCATGATTTGATATCTAAAATACAAAATACAAATACAAAAAGAGCGTCCATTGGACTGGTGTCATCAGGAGACACGGAGATATACGGCTGTGTATCGTCAGCGTAAAACTGGAAGTTGACTCCATGCCTCCTGATGAAATCACCAAGAGGCAGCATATACAGATTAAATAAAACAGGGCCTAAAATTGATCCCAGAGGCACACCACATGTTGTTTTATGGACCTTAGAGGAGACAACATCCAAACTTACCATAAAAGTCCTGTCTGTGAGGTAGGATAAAAACCATTTGTGAACAACATTAGAGAGGCCCACCAGGTGTTTGAGTTTATTTAAAAGATTGGTGTGGTCTACGGTATCAAAAGCGGCACTGAGGTCCAGTAGAACAACATTTTTTTCTCTTTTTGTGTCCAGGTTATCCCTAGTGTCATTTAAAAATCTTCAGGAGAGCAGTCTCTGTGCTGTGGTATATTCTAAAACCAGACTGGTACTTTTCAAAAATATTAAAATCAGCTAAAAAATAATTCAGTTGAACAAAAACTACTTTTTCAAAAATTTTGCTTAAAAACGGTAAGTTGGAGATTGATCGATAATTGCTCAAATCATTTAAATCTAAATTGCTCTTCTTCAGAAGGGACCTCGCCACTGCTGCTTTAAAAGATACCTAAAGGGGTTTCCTGATCCAATACTCTTCAGCTTTGCCTCTTCAGTTTACATCAAACAGTTTTTATAAAGACAACAGTGATATGGGTAAAGTTTAGTACACTGTGGCAGTGTTTCTCAAATGGGGGTATGTGTACCCTTAGTAGTACACAGTGGCACTACAGGGGTACTTGAGAGTGAGAGAGAGTTTGGAAAATTAACAAATAAAGTGTCAGTCTTGGTCTTATTTTAATTTTATTTCACCCGGACGGCACATTCATGTTCACCCAGAAATGAAACCTATTTAGCTTTTGACCTCAAGGTGAGGGTGCGCGAGCGAACCATCTATATCTATTTCACTGCACAGCTCCTCACAGCGGCGAGCTAGAGTCGTGTGTGTGGCCAGAGCCAATCGCTGTGCACACAGCCAAGCAGACACGGACTGCAAACACACTACTGAGAGAGAGGAAGATACTTTAGACCGGAGAGGTGGGAGGGGCATCTGAGCAGCCGCGGTCACATTGATATACTAGCAAAGCTCTCATGTCTCACTGATTTGGCCTGATGTGAGTCACTGATGTGCCTGCATGTGCTCGGCTAAATTGCGTGCGTGTGTGTGAGCCACGGAATAGCAAAAATATGAAAATGACTCAAAATACACAAAACTAAATATTTACACAAAAAATGCACAAAATGACAAGAAAAATGCACAAAACTACACTAAAAAAATAGAAAAATCACAAAATGACTCCAGAATCTATAATGATACAAAAAATGCACAAAAAGACAACATCTTTTTTAAAATTAAAACAATACACAATCTTAAATAACTGTAGTTCTATACTTTCACTTTGTGAAATATAAATTTAGTTTGCCAGAAAATCTTGATATCAAAATGGGGTCACGATCAAATAAAGGTTAAGAACCACTGCACTAAATAATGTCTCGTTCGTTATGCTCTATAATTTTTTTTAAATAGTTTTCTAATTTGAATATTTTTAAATCCAAGTTAAAGGCACTCTTTTTCTCTACCGCGTATGATTGAGAGTAGGGTGTGCCAAAATATGGATACGACGATTTATCGCAAACACAATATATATATATATACTTGACACACAGAGATAATGCAGTAAACAGTACAAGAAGAACCACTGTGCAGTATACACTTTGTTTTACTTGGCTGTCATTCATGTGAAATTGATTGACAATGTTTTGTAATTCCTGTGAAATGGATTCAGGGCAGTCGAAAAAATTCTGAAATTCTTCAGTGACACAGATATCGTAATGTATCGTGGATGAAATTTCCTGTGATATAGTGATTGTCGCAGAATTGCTATATCGTGATTATATCGTTATCGTGGGCAAAAATATTGCAATGTATTGTATCGCGAGGTACCAGGCGATACCCAGCCCTAATTGAGAGGGAGATTTTTAATCCTGTTAATGTTGTTTTAATGTTTTTATTGCTGATTTTAAATTTTTTAATGTTCTTATTGATTTTTTTTGTATATTCTGTTTATTACAGTTTTAGTTTTTTTTACAGAAACAAATACACAAATATTACACAGTGAACAAACATTAATACTGCGACAACAACAATAATAGAGCTGCGAGACAGGGCCGTATGATAAAGTATGTGGCATCAATAGCACAGTGAAGTAATGCAACATTTACATATTTGTCCATTTCGTTTGGTGACATCTACCAATACAATGTCCAAACCCAAATCAACCTCATGTCCTTTGTTCAGTGATAAAAAAAAATCAAATAAAATTACATAAAGTTACCAAATTAAATCCAGATTATAACTGAGTCCCAGAAGTTCCAGTGGCTTCCTCCATTCCTGCAGAAAAAGATGTCTTTCCATTGATGCAATGTCCAAGTTTTTCCAGAGTCACAACCTCTGAGATCATGGATTTCCACACAGAGATAGAAGGAGGATCCTCTTCAACCCACTTTACCATTATAGCTTTTCTTGCTCGCATTAAAAGCGACTGGATTACATTTTCATTATTTTTTAGAGAGGCAGGGATCTTCCCAACCAGACACATAAATGGGTCTACTGCCACCTGTTGACCTGTTGTTTGATAACACTTAAACATACTGCCTTCCAGAATATTTGGATTTTTTTACATTCCCACAAACAGTGCAATCTGGTGCCTATGCAAGATTTACATTTGGGGCAGTTTGTTGAGGTTCCTGTTCTGTACTTACTATAAATATGCAGAGAGATGTAAATATGGTGCAAGATATTATACTGTAATTCTTTACATCTGTTGCAAATCAAAATTCCGGAAGGCAGTCGTAAGATCTCATCCCAAGCATCATCATCTATTACACATTTAAGCAAAGTACACCAGGATGTCCTTACGCATGACAATTTACTCAGGTTCAAACTCAATATCTCAGAATAGAATTTGGATATGAAGTGTTTTTGTTGCTTACACCTGATAAAAAATCGATCCAGTAAGTGTGAGTCGTTTGGGATTTCCAATGAGTTGTTCTTCGTATACACAACGTGGCTGACCTGTAACAATTTGTAAAAGTCATTATTTGACGTATAATACTGATCCTTCAATGACTCAAACGTTTTAAATTTACCATTCTCAAAGAGGTCAAGGATTCTGACAATACCCACTTTTTGCCAAAGTATAAAGTTTGGTCCTGTTCCCTGTGGTGAGAGCTCGGTATTATCTACCAATGTTGTTAAGAGGGAGAGGGGATGAGTGTTATTTTCACACATTTCTTCCATGCCCACATTACATTAGTTATCAACAGGTTATTTCTAGCTGTGTTTTGGAATTTCCTTCAGGCTTTTGCCCAGTAGATTCACTGGAGAGAGTGGTTTACATAAAAATTATTCTATGTCTAACCAGGGGGAGTCTGAGCTTCTATTGACCCAAGCTGAGATAATCCTGGCTTGTAAAGATAGCACATAGTATTCTATGTTAGGAAGGCCCCATCCGCCCTGCTCCCTTGGAAGTTGTTATCTTGCAAGTTTAACCTTTGGTTTCCTGCCATTCCAAATAAATTCTGATAGTGCTTTGTTTATATTTGCAATGTCATTTGTACCTAAATTTACTTGATGTGGGATATAATATTTGTGGAAGGACGTTCATCTTGATGAGGTTGATTCTACCCAGGAATGATACAGGGAGACTCTTCCATCATGTTAACATTTCTTAGACACTTTTAACCAGAGGAGTAATATTTTCTGAATATAACTGATTGAGCTGGGGGACAATTCTAACTCCTAAGTAATTAAACCCAGATGGAGTCCAACGAAAAGGCTGAATATAAGATGGTTCTGTTTTAATGTCATTATCTAGGATCATTTTTTCTGCCTTATCAAAATTGACTTTATATCCAGATATTAAGCTGAATTACTTTAAACAAGTAGTTAAAGCTATTAATGATTGAGAGGGTTTAATTAATGTCAGAATATCATCAGCGTACAGTAAAATTTTATGTTGTTTGGTGCCAATCGTTACTCCTTGGATATCAAGGTTTTGTCTGATAGCCAACGCTAATGGCTTTATAGCCAGGGCAAACAATGTAGTGGGCTTCCTTGAGCTGTACCGCTTTTCACTTTAAAGGGAACAACAGACCATTTGTCAAAACCGGAGCTGTCGGTGCTTTATACAGTAGTCTGACCCACCTCAAGAAGCCACATCCAAAACCAAATCTCTTCATTTCTTCAAACAGGTATTCCCATTCAATTCTATCAAACTCCTTTTTGGCATCCATAGAAACAACAGCACCCAGTGTTTTGTTAGTTGTAAGATGATGAATATTATGAAATAGGCGTCTAGTGTTGTGATAGGAGTTTCAACCTCAGATAAATCATGTTTGATCTGCATCCACAATTGTATTTACAACATTCTCCAGCCTAAGAGCCAGTATTTAGAGTATTTATTATTTATCAGTTATCCACGTTATGGAGGCTGGACTATAAGAGGAGCACAGCTCTGGATTTTTATTCTTCCTTGCTATTAGTGTTATGTTAGCCCTATACATGGATTCAGGGAGCACAGACTCCTCATGTGATTTATTAAAGACCCTTAACAGAATTTTGTTAATTTTCCCCTTCATCATTTCAAAGTCGACTGGGAAGCCATCTTCTCCAGGACATTTCACCGACTGAAGTGTGGCTATAGCTTTATCTACAGTATTTCTAATATGGGGATTCCAATCGGTCAGACTGATCCTCTGATATTTGTGGAAAACACAAGTGATCTAAAAGGCTTCCTGCCCCAAGTCTTTCCTCATCAATCTCACTACTGTACAGTTTAGTGTAAAATCTTTTGAAGCTCTCATTAATTTGACGATTATTAGTTTGTCTTTGTTGATTTTCATCCTGTATAGCTGATAAATAAGATTTGATAGGTGCATTCCTTGGTAGCCTTGCTAAAAGGTGATTTGGTTTGTTAGCCAATTCAAAAAAATTTTGTTTTGTGAATAGTATATACCTTTCAGAAAAGTTGCATCAGATTTTGTTGTGTAATAGGTTTCCTCTAATTGTTTTACTTTCTTTTCTATTTCCAGTTGTTTGGAAACTCGCTCTTTCTTCCTTTGACCTGTATATGATATAATCATACCTCTCGTATAAGCTTTATATGTGTCCCACACAATTCTTGGATCAGCTCCATGTTTATCATTCATTTTTCATCCATAAGTAGGGTTGCATTCATTCTCCAGGAGAATGAGCATTCACTTGGTCTAGGAGGTTGCATTGTCATTACCACAGGGGCATGGTCTGAAAGAGCAATGAGGTCTATATCTGCATGTTCAACCAAGCCCAAGAGACATCTAGAAACTAAAATATAATCAATGCGTGTAGTGGACAGGTGGCGCTGAGAGGGAAATGTATATTGTTTTGAAAGTGGGTTATAATGCCTCCATATGTCTACCAGATTGAGTTCCTTATTGATATTTAAAACAGCCTTAGCATTTTTAGATGTATTTGCATGAGGGAGGAGTCTATCCATCATTGGGGATAGCGCGCAATTAAAATCATCCCCAATTATGATGTTGGGACAATCCATATCAGGTAGATGGCTAAGTAATGATGCATAAAATGCTTCATCCTGAATATTGGGGGCATAAACATTTCCTAATTCAGTAGTTTCACCATGTAGTACCCCTTTAACCAAAACAAACCTGCCTTCAGTGTCTTTAAAATAGGCTGTAATGGTAAATGAGAGGTTTTTGTGCAATAAGATCACCACGCCTCTCTTATTTGTTGAAAAGAAAAGAAAACTTGACAAACCCATTCCCTACAATATTTCTTGTGTTCTTCATCATTCAAATGTGTTTCTTGGAGAAAGACTATTTGAATCTTGTCTTTTTTAAGAGAATTTAGGACAGCCTTCCTCTTCACTACAATATTAGAGCCCCGGATATTCCATGTACTTATTTTAATAAAGATTAACACCCAATTATATTATGAATTGTTAGTCACCATCAAGTTTAACCATTTTATGTGGAAGAGGCCAGTCTGCAGCTCCAAATGTAGAATAAAGTTTCACAAACAAACATAGAAATGTGTTCTGAGCAAAACCCGAACAAGCCCAGAAGCACTACAAACATTAACACATAAAGAGAGTGCATTATGAATGTAAACCTCAGAATAAAACTTAGAAGTAAAAAAATAAAAATGAATAATAATATTAATATTAATAATGAAATAAATGTACCTAGATGTACTGTTAATAAAAAAAAAAAAAAAGCACAGCTATGGGGGTCAGAAGCAACAAGGGATAACAGCTTCCCCCGCAGGACTGCACATGCAATTACCAGCATATCACACAGTAAGAGAGAAAAAGGAAACCTTGAAATACAGAGCACGCATCTTAAGGCATGAAGCACATTGTTTATGTTGCATTTAGGTCATACCTGGAGCTGTCCAAATGTGGTTAACCAGACAATCAGAGGTTATTCAGATGCAGTCATTTTGAAGACGTACGTAATCATCAATTTCCTTTGTGGTGGAGAATGAGGAGCTGGTGCCGTCGGGATGGAAGATTTTGATGACAGAGGGGTACAGAAATGAATATCTTATCCCAGCTTCTCTCAGCAGTTTACGAGCATTGGTGGACTCCTTCCTTCTCCTCCATAGAAAAATCCTGGTAGAATGATACATTGCTGCCGCTGATGCTCAGTGTGCATCTGTTTCTGGCTGCTTGCAGGATTTTCTGTTTGTCAGTATAATCATGCAGCCTCACCAGGAAGGCTCTTGGCCCCTTTTTACCAGAAAGTCTTATCGGTGGGCCCGTACGGTGGGCTCCGTCAAGCTTAATGCGGTCGGTGTGCATACCCAACACGACTGGTGTTCACTTTTCAAAAAACTCAACCGGTGCGCGGCCCTCCGTGCCTTCGTTAAGACCAACATTTCTCAGGTTCTGACGTCGACTTAGGTTTTTGAAGTTTTCCAGACGATCCAATACCTTCTGCAGCTCACCTTCCAGAGCTTTTACCCGGGGTGCTATTGCCACCAATGTGTCCTCGAGGTCTGAGATGCGCCGCTCGGCCGTTCCCATCCTCTGTATTAAGCTGTCGAGCTTCCCCGAGAATTTGCTAACCGGTTTAATTATGTTGACCAGTTTGCTGTCCAGCATCTTCTCTATGTTTGCAGTAACACAATTCACTATAAGCTGGTCTCGTTGTTTGCTTAACTCTTCGTTGTTAGCAGAGACAGGCACATGCACTGCTTTATCCTCCTGTTCCAGCTCTTCGTTCGGGCTATCGATAGCATTTGTAGAATTAGCTTTAGCTTCCCTTTTCCGTTTGTGTTTTTTCTTCTTGCAAGGTCCAGGGTGCGCAAAAAATGCATCGAGTGACATGATAAATTTATTGTGCACCCGATGGACCTCTCCATTGGTAAGAAAATATTTGAAAAATAAAGTTTATAGCAGTTCTTCAGGGAGCCGACAAGCTCACGTCTGTTCAGGTGTGTGCATCACGTGATCCCGTTCTTATTAATTTTTAAGCTGTTGAATGTTTTCTGTTGAACTTTTTGATCATGTTAAGCACATTGAATTGCCCTGTGCACAAAATGTGCTATACAAATACATTTGCCTTGCCCTGCCTAAGCAAATTGCTGCAGTCAGACAAAGTAAGAGAAAAAGTATACTTGAGCCAAAAAAGTTTGAGAACCAATGCACTATGGTATGGCCACTGTTTTGAGCAGTTCAGCATGCACAGCGTACCTCGCGGCCTAGCTCTGTAATTATTCAGGGTGTTCAAAAAGTGCATTGTGAACGCAAACCGATGTGAAACACAACCCACACTGTTACTACTCCCTGATGCAAAGCTCTAGCCTTTTGTCAAGAGGCAGCATACAAATACGTTTTAAGGCTACTGTGTGACGTAATCTAGATCAGGGGTTCTGAACTTTGGGGTCAGGACCCCATTTGGGTTCGCAAGCCAGATACCTATTTTTTTAACAACTTGAGCCTATTTTTGCCTATTTTTACCCCTTTTTTTGCAACTACACCACAACTTGCCACATATTTTTTGCTCCTTTTAATGCATGTTTAAATGTCTTTTCTGCACATTTTTTCCACTTTCAAGACATTTTCAGTTCTTATAAACCCTTTTCACCACTTTCACACCTAGTGTCACGTGTTGACCATTATTGTCACTTTTAAGCTCTTTTCACAATATTTAATGCTTATTTTTGCCAATTTAATTGCATTCATGATTTTTCATGCCCATTATTTGCCAGTTTAAACTCATTGTTCTTAGTTTTTTAATTACATTACCCCAACCCCCCCTCCCCAATTTATGCCACTTTTAGGCCAATATTGACCCTTATTACTACTTTTTCTGTCCGTTTTTTGGACAGCCTTAACTAAGTATTGAGTGCTGTACATGATCATACTTTTCATGTTCTTTCTTTTTAGTGGGCTAACATTTCTAGAAATCATTTTTTTTGTATCAGTCAAAAGTAATATTCTAGTTTTCTTAGATACTGAATTTGGGATTTTCATTAGTTGTCAGTTATAATCATCAAAATTAAAAGAAATAAACATTTGAAATATATCAGTCTGTGTGTAATGAATTAATATAATATACAAGTTTCACTTTTTGAATGGAATTACTGAAATAAATGAACTTTTTCATGATATTCTAATTATATGACCAGCACATGTATATTGTTAGTGTTATGTAGAAACACAGATATAGTCATTTTTAAGAACAATTGAATCTATTTTCTTAATTTCGGAGCCTGTTTCCAACGAGGAATTTGCTCACACAGCATTTTTCTCAGCCTATCTATAATGACCATAATAGTTTTGTTACAAGTTGCCAAAACCTCATAAACTAATTTTAAAAAGGCATCTATTCCCTGGTTACTGTCAGAGGTGTAAAGACTACTGATATATTCTACTCTAGAAATACTGGGACTTGAATGAAATTGTACTGAAGTACAAGTACAAAGTAGCTCAATTAAATAGTACTCAAAGTAAAAGTTACTAGTTTCTTTCACCCCCACATTTAATTTTGGTAATAAATCTTGACATGGTTCCCTTGCATACAGTAAACATCTCATGTATAAACTTAAAAAGCAAGAAACCAAATCTTGCAGAATTGAAACTTAATTTATTTTCCGCAAAGACGTCAAAGGTTTGTCAAAATATAAAATCATGTTTTAAAATAAAATAACACCAATGTGTTTCCTCCGGGTACTCCGGCTTCTTCCCACAATCCATAAATATGACTGTTAGGTTGATTGGAGTCTCTAAAATACCTGTAGGAGTGAATTTATGTGTGAGTGGTTGTTTGTGTTTGTGTTGCCCTGCCATGGACTGGCGCCCTGTCCAGGGTGTACCTCCGCCTACCGCCCAGTGTGAGCTGGAGACAAGCACCGGCAAACCCCTGCGACCCTGAAAAACAGGAACAAGTGGGTCAGAAAAATGGATGGATGGATGGATGGATAACACCAATTAATTCAATTCAAACTAAATACATACTCAGGCTCTAAGTATAGTTAAAACAGTGCCATGCCAAATGTGCCATGTGGGTAATAACATAATAGGTAGAAACCCCAACCTGAACCATAGAGAGTGGCGTTGATCAGAAATGGAACGACTAAAAAAATATGGATTGAGCAATATGGAAATTAAAAAAAAATAATCACAAAAAATAATAATAAATTACTTCTTTTAAAACTTACTTAAGTTCAAGTACATTTACTGATTTAGAAATATACTCAAAAAACTACAAGTACCCATTAAAGCAACTCAATTACAGCATCGTCAGTACTTGTAACTTGTTACTTTCACCTCTGGTTACTGGTGCATTGGACACAGGACAGGACAAGCTGCAGAAACATATAAACAACACACAACTAAGACATGGAGGGTGTACCCATGATATGATGAGGGGTGATAATGACATGGCTAACAGGCACACAGGACACAGAATGTGTTGAAGCTCTGCTGTGGATACATGTTAGTCACTGCAGTGTCCTTCGCTCTACGGGTACTAAACCCTTCTTCACGATCCCTCATCATCCATCAACGTCAGTCTCTCTGCACCATGACGTCACTTTCTCCTCACACTGTAGTTCTCCTTTGTGGTAGTGCTGTGACAGCTGCGTGACTCCATGGTGAGCTGCTTTAGTGTGCGGATGTGTCTCATCTGCAGAGGCAAACAGCTGCTGTCCACCCAGGGGTTTAATGAGGGCTGCAGTTTCTCCTCTGTGTTTGACTCTCAGTCTTCATGCAGCACCATCTTCACCTTCTTCACAGGCTGACAGAGAGGAAGGACACTGATGCAACAAAACTCAATAATCAACTGAATTTAGATAAATGGCTCCAATCTAGCATTGGACTCTTTCCACTCCAGTTTGTGGATGTAAGTCAGGTATGAGCTATTACAAGGTTTACCCACCTCAACTCCTTTCATCCTAGTCACACCTTTGTTTTAATACTAATCATGTTTTTAAACAAGGCCTAAAACCCATCTTTTTATACAAGCTTTCTAAATTATGTTTTATTGATTTTATTCACTGTTTATTTAATTATTTATTTATTATTGCTTTTATCTGTTTTTTTCTCAGTTCCCTTGTCTGTAGCACTTTGAGATTATTAAATGTAAAGTGCTTTACAAATTATTATTATTATTATTATTATTATTATTATTATTATTATTATTATTATTATTATTATTATTATTATAAATACAACTTAGTATAGTTATTGTAATAATATTTATCAGTACAAGAGAGAGAATACTTGTTGTTTATAGATAGAGGTAGACTAAAGGCATGTGACCGTGACCTACTCTGTTCAGTGTCATTGCAAAAGATTAAACAATGTAGTCTATGCATGTTACGTCTCTGTCCACATACCTGTGGTGCTTCTGTTATTGACTTCTGGGCCCTGTACTATGACGCTGGATAAACATATTTGGGCTATCTCTCAGTTAGCTGGACCTGACCAAACATTTGGAATCACTGATCAGATACATCTCCTTATTGCCTTGAACATGTTGTGTGCTGCGTTATGTACTACTGTTTGTTTCCGCAGAGGCATGTGCAAAGATCTTGCAGTAAACAGTTATGTCACGTGAATGACGAGTAAACAAATAACCATGTTTGTTTTGAGTAATTTTACTGTTGTGCAAGTTTGCTTCATTGCACAATTAACCTTTTACTACAGTGCCCTTATAGTTCAACCATAGCTTTCACTTTTCATATATTAACCAACTACTTTTCCTTGACTGGACCAGGCTGGGCTGGTCATATAATGAATACAGTAGATTGTTGTCACACGTAGCACAGCAGCTACTTGCCACAGATTCCTTAGCTGCTTTAACAGTGCGCTAGATCTCTTGGCAGCCTCCGAGGCCAGATTCCAAAGACTCTGTTTTGGAGGGACACTCAGTTCTTGGTAATGTGACCATCCATGTTTTCTCCACTGTTCTCACTGTGCTCCTTGGTTAGTCCAATGCCTGGGAAAGTTTTCAACACTGGCATGTTTACCTAATATAACAAAGCTCTTGATGAGTCATTATTAATAATGGCAGGTGTGAACCAACAGCTGTGTAACAAGCAAGAATATGATTGGTCTGTTCTGAATACTTCCTCATTATACACTTTATCCTTTAAGTGTTTTTTAACACTCCTCTGTTCAGCATTCCATTAGTTTTTTCTGCAGCAATGTATTTTTAAAATGTGTGCATATTAGAAATATTCATTTAGGAAAATGTTATTATCAGCAAGACCTGCGATGGACTGGTGCCCTGTCCAGGGTGTACCCCCGCCCAGCGCCCAATGAGAGCCGGAGTTTGACACCGGCAGACCCCCGCGACCCTGTAAAAAAACAGGAATAAGTGGGCTTGAAAATGGATGGATGGATATTATCAGCAACTTATATCTGAGGAAAAGATGATTACTTTTGACATTATACTAGGTTAATTACATTTATGTAGGTATAGAAGTGTAGAGAAATTGGTGTGCTTTTTTGGGTGGATGGGAGTGGACAATTCCCAGAAGATACATGATGATAAGCACAACTTCCATTGGGATGACAAAGCGAGTGGCAAACTAATAACAGCTTTAAAATAATAATAATAATAATATAAATTAGAAAGTTTGTCGTTAGAATTGTTTTTCAGCGGATGTAAGTTAAGTTATGAAGTCAAATGTATCTGTTGATTACCATGTATGATCAAATTGAAAGTATACTGTGTGTATATATATAGTATGAAATTGTTAAAAGAGCAAATAAAAAAAATATTATTTGGTGCTGACATTGCTTAATATATGCACCTTATTCTCAGAGCCTTCCCTTATAATGAGTGTAATCAATATATAATAATAAATATTGAGGGAGAGAAAATGTCAAACCCTCAAAGACTTCAAGAAAGTGATTCATGGTTTTATCTCATCTTGGATCGACTATTTTAACAGCCTCTATTCTGGGGTCTCTGAGTCTCTGCTGTCCTGGCTTCATTTGCTCCAAAATGCTGCTGCCAGCCTCGTACAGGTCCTATATCATACAAATCAACTTTTTTGAGCCTTTAACCTTGTTACAATGTTGATTTCTTATCAAAAACACCCCCAAAGTATTATTGGGCTTCCTTCCTGCATCTCTGAGAAATCCTCAGTAATCCTGCTCTCTGAGCTGCTTCTCTGCCCTCTTCTGAAAAAATGACTGGTTCAAATGCTAGTGACGTCACTAGAATTATGAACCGCCCCCTCCAGGAAGTGCCTGCTGCCGGTGCCGCGCCTCCATGGTGAACACTGTAGTGTAGGCATCCAGGGAGCAGACATCGTATCGCCTTTGACTTGATCTAACGTGTTTGTGACCCAATGCAACGCAACGGTTGAGGTGATAAACAAATGATTATCACCTTAAATGCACTATTCCTGTATTTAATAAAGATGAGGAGGAGAAGAAAGTTAATTAGCAGCCACCATGCATGCTGCCTGTTACAGCCGCTCTTGCTTTTTTCATACTTTTTCAACCTTTCCCTCATTTTAAGTTATTTTTCTTCAGTTACTTCCTCATTTTGACTTGCTTGCCTACAAGGCAAGGCACGGCAAGGCAAATTTATTTATATAGCGCATTTCATACTCAAGGCAACTCAATGTGCTTTACATGATAAAACATTCAATTGTTTAAAATCAATAAGAACATTTAAATCAATAAGAACATTTAAAATCATCAGTAAAATCAATTAAAATCATCAGTAAAATCATCATTACATCAACAACATGACAAAAAATCTCTCTCTCAATCATATGCACTAGAGAAAAAAAGTGCCTTTAACTTTGATTTAAAAATGTTCACATTAGATACTGACTTCAGCTCCGCTGGCAGTTTGTTCCACTTCTTTGCAGCATAACAACTAAAATCAGCATCACCATGTTTACTGTGAACTCTGGGCGCCACTATCTGATCTGTGTCCATAGATCTGACAGACCTGCTGGGTTCATATCTGACTAACATGTCACTGATGTATTCTGGACCAAACCCATTCACAGATTTATACACCAGCAGCAGAACTTTAAAGTCTATTCTGAGGCTGACTGGGAGCCAGTGTAAAGACTTTAAAACTGGAGTAATGTGCTCTGACCTCTTTGTTCTGGTTAAGACCCGAGCTGCAGCGTTCTGAACCAGCTGTAGCTGTTTGATGCTCTTTTGGGGGATTCCTGTCAGAAGACCATTACAATAGTCCAGTCTGCTGGAGATAAAAGCATGGACCAGTTTCTCCTGGTCTTTCTGAGCCATTAAACCTTTCACTCTGGAGATGTTCTTTAGGTGGTAGAAGGCTGTTTTTGTGATAGATTTGATCTGACTGCTGAATGTAAGATCTGAGTCAATCAGAACACCAAGGTTTTTGACTTGGTCTTTAGTTTTTAAAGATCGAGACTCAAGATAATTGCTGACAGCAGTCCTCTTTTCCTTGTTACCAAAGACAATCACCTCCGTCTTGTCATGGTTTAGTTGAAGGAAGTTTTCACTCATCCAGCAGTTTACTTTTTCTAAACAGTCACACAACACCTCAATGGGACCATGGTCATCTGGGTTCAGTGATAGATATAGTTGTGTGTCATCTGCATAGCTCTGATAATCAACCTTACAGTTCTGTAAAATTTGTCCTAAAGGAAGCATGTAAAGGTTAAACAGAAGGGGTCCAAGAACAGATCCCTGAGGAACCCCACAGGACATTGGTAATCTGTCAGATTCAAAGTTTCCAATGCTTACAAAATAGCTTCGCTCCTCCAAGTATGACTTAAACCATTGCATTACTTTTCCATTTAGTCCAACCCATGTTTGCAATCTGTGCAACAAAATTGTATGATCTACAGTGTCAAATGCAGCACTTAGATCCAACAGAATGAGAACAGATACTTTTCCTGAATCAGTGTTCAACCTTATGTCATTGATCACTTTGATAAGAGCAGTTTCAGTGCTGTGATGAGAACGAAAACCTGACTGAAATTTATCAAATATTTTGTTGAATGTTAAGAATTGACTCAGTTGGTTGAAGACCACCTTCTCAATGATCTTGGCCATGAATGGAAGGTTGCTGATTGGTCTATAGTTAGCCAGTATAGAGGCATCCAGTGTTCTCTTTTTTAACAGCGGTTTCACAGCAGCTACTTTCAGGGATTTTGGTACGGTGCCTGATTGGAATGAGCAGTTAATTATCTGACACAAATCAGTGACAATTGACTTTACAACAGTTTTAAAGAAGTTTGAGGGTATTGTGTCAAGGCAGCACATTGATGGATTCAGCTGCTGAACAGTCTCCTCTATTGTTTTTGGGTTCACTGTAATAAACTCTAACATTGTAGTTGACTCATCCCTCAGTGGTTGAAGCTGTTCAAGCTTTTTGTGATTTTGCTGGTTTGTTCTGATGTTTGACCTTATTGATTGTATTTTTTCATTGAAATATACAGCAAATTCATTGCATTTTCCAGCTGACAGTAATTCAGGGGCTATCTGATCTGGGGGGGTTGTGAGCTTTTCAATTACAGAAAACAACGTGCGAGAGTTGTTGACATTTTTGGCAATAATTTCAGAAAAGTATTGCTGCCTTGCTTTGAACAAGCCATCATTGAATTTTCGCAGACTTATTTTGTACAGTTCTAGATGAATTTGGAGTTTTGTTGATCTCCATTTACGCTCAGCTCTTCTACAGTCAGATTTCAAATTCTGCATTATCTCAGTCCTCCTCCAAGGTGTTTTCTGTGTGTTTGGTTTTCTCTTAGTTTTGATTGGAGCCACCACATCTATGACACTTTCTAATAGTTTTTGTTTGATGATGGATGCGCTACTTTCCTAAAGCGGACTTTGCCGAGCGCAACAACACGCTCACATTGTTTACACCAGGGATCAGCTGATGAGGCTGAAGCCGGCTGACATGCAGACCAGATCGGAGAATATCCCCAAAGAGATCTGGAGAAGGACTCATAGAGGCTGCAGGGGAGGTAAAAGACAGCCAACTAACAAAGCCAGGCTGAAACAGCGGAGGCTTATGAACAAAAAACATTTTAAACCAAGTATCCCCTCGGTTACCATGGGCAACGTGAGGTCGCTGGCAAACAAGATGGAGGCGCTTACGGCCCTAGTCCGGAGTCAAATGGAGTATCGGGAGTGCAGTTTAATGTGCTATCTCGGGGGACTTAAATCACGTTAATTGCAATAAGACTTTTCCTGGTTTCACTCAATATGTGAGTTCTCCAGGGGAAGACTTTGGACCTGCTGTATGCTAATGTTGCTGATGCATACGGCTCCTCTCCTCTCACCCCGCTGGGTTGGTCAGACCACAGCCTCATTCACCTCAGCCCCTGTTATCTGCCCCTGGTGAAACGCCAGCCTACGACCACGAGGACAGTGAGGAGATGGTCGGAGGAGGCGTTTGAGACACTGAGAGGATGTTTTGAGGCTACAAACTGGGATGCACTCTGTGAATCACATGGACAAGATATTGATAATAAACTGGACTGGGGGAGGAACACTGACTCCCTCTACAGGAAGGGCCAAAGCTGCCTCTATTTTCTGAGATGGCTGAGGTCCTTCACCATCTGCAGAAAAATGCTGAGGATGTTTTATGAGTTTGTGGTGCCGAGTGCGATCCTCTATGCTGTTGTTTGCTGGGGGAGCAGACTGAGGGTCACAGACACCAACAGACTCAACAGACTCATCCGCAGGGTCAGTGACGCTGTGGGGATTAAAATGGACTCTTTGACAGCGGTGACAGAGAGGAGGAGCCTGTCCAAGGTGAAGGCCATTTTGATCAATGAGTCCCACCCACTCCATGACGTGCTGGTCAGTCACAGAATCACGTTCAGCACCAGGCTGATCCAACCACGGTGCTTCACAGAACGCCACAGGAAATCATTCCTGCCTGTGGCGATCAAACTGTATAATTCATCACTGTAACCTCACAGCTTGATTGTTGTAAATATCTAAATTATATTTGGATTATATTTGTAAATATCTGTATCATATTTGTAATATTATTATTATTATTAGTATTATCTATCCTACTTTATTTTCTAATACTGTATTTTGTGTGTGTATTTGATCGTTTTTATTATTTTATTTGTGATTTTTTTTCTATGGCTGTAACATAAGCAATTTCCCCCTGGGAATAATAAAGGAATTCTGATTCTGATTAAAACTCTGAGTGTTTGAAGCTGATGCTGCTGGATGAACACACAGCACGGAGGCTCACACAATAGCTGCTTAAATATCCTTCTCAGAACATGTAATGGGCAGTTTATTGGCTGAAAACAACAACAGTGTGTGGATAGCAAAAGACAACCACTTTGGTGATCACTGATCTGCCTCAGAGTGAGTCATGCAGGCATGTATAGACACACCCACTCATGAATATGCATAAGCAGGCAACAAACAGCCCGTTGGTCAGAAAGTCACTTTTCAGAGGCTAAAAATTTGGAAAAAAGGCGAGTTTGGGAAAATAAAACTCAAATACTATGTTTTTGGGGTTCTTAGAACAAATGGAGATGGGTGGAAAATGCATGATATGGGAGCTTTAAAGCTGCAGTTTGTAAGTTTTTGTTTTTTGTTTTATTTGGTCAAAAATCCATAATCATCTTATTATATTGTATTGCATACTGTAATCCATTGCATTCTGAGTTTACAGTGAATCTCTTATCCTTCTCTTGACCCTGTAAATTATTTTTAGTAATATAGGAGCATGATGCTGGACTTCAGAGATCTTTTTACCAACAGGGCAAGCCCATTAGCTGTTTTAAGCATTACTATTGGCTGCTAGAGCTGCTAGTCTATGCGCGTATCTGAGTCGTGAAAGTCCCATGGCATATCTTCCAGCTGATGTCTTAGACAAGTGGTTTTCAAACTTTCTCTTACTTTTTATTCCAAGTATCCCCATTGATGGACTACATTTAGCTCAATATACTATGAAAAAACAACTATAGGGCATACTGAAGGAATGAATGAGTGATAACATTTTAAAATAATTTAACTTTGTAAATTAGTGGAATGAAACAGTATTTAGCAGAGTGGTTTCCAACCTTTTTTGGATTATGAAACCATTTTGATATTAAAAAATTGGAGGTGACCCCAAAGACACTTTTCTCTTCTTTAATTCGTGTAAAACATGTAAAACACTGATTGAGTGCCTCCATAGATTTATTTCTGTAGTTTTTATCATTTAGTGTCATCTACCCCCTGGTGTGGGATGAGACTGACCTTTATATTTTCATTTCATGTTCTAATCAAGATCATTTCATTTCCATCATCATTATTATAATCATAATTTTTAACAGAAATTAAACATTTTTTTTCGCTCTCTCTTTCTTTTTCTCGAGTACCCCTTGTAGTGTAATTGTGTACCCCCATTTGAGAAACACAGCTCTAGAGCTCCTTTGAAGAGGCCTTATGATGTTCAGTTTTGCTTGTCAAGTTTGCCTAAATAGTTTGACCAATTCAACGTGAGTTCTTTTCTGTTATTTTTTTTACATTTTTTACTCCTTTTCAACCACATTTGGTGTTGTTGCACTGGGGAAAAATGGATTCAACTGGGAAGGCGCACTCCAACGCGTGCCTTCACCACAAGCTTCAAAATCTTACACATCGCATATCCTCAATCCTTATGCAGCATTTGGAGGCTGAAGCATACTAGAACTTAAAAAGTAAAAATTGGTATTATTCTTTATTCTCAATGCATAGGTAAACAAAATGTACTTTGCTAGTTTGATGAGCTGATGCATTGATAGGCATGGCCCTTCATCAGTTCTGTCTTCTTTATCTCTTCCTCAGGGTCGCTGCACACGAGAGAACTGTAAATACCTGCACCCACCACCACACCTAAAAACACAGCTGGAGATCAATGGTAGGAACAACCTGATCCAGCAAAAGGCAGCGGCAGCCATGTTGGCTCAACAGATGCAGTTCATGCTGCCTGGAGCGCAGCTGCAGCCCATTGTGAGCAACGCACACGCATGGCACCACAAAGTAGTTCACACTGGAGTTCTGTCATTCATCCAAACATCTGAGTTGAGCTTTGTGAGCATACAATAAATTAGGAATGAGGAGGCTGGTGATTTATTTAGACACAGTACAAGAAAAGAAGGTATGTGACCCCTTAGAACATCTGTCAAACTCAAGGCCCGGGCATCCAGTTCAGCCCTTAGGAGAAAGTAAAAATGACATAGTTAGCATGAATTATTGTGTAATGTAAGTATGGCTTTTTTAGAGGAGGTTCTGGATTTAGACACATTTAGAAATCCATCTAACTGTGATTTTCATGCTGTTCTGAGAAGTAGCAAAACCAGCGACTCCTAAAATGAGTATTTTAATACAAAATTAGCTAAAAAATAAAGATATATTGATATAGGCGATATTGTTGAATATAGTTGAATATTATGATATTGTATCTCACTGTTGTAAGTCCTCTTCTCTTGGCACCAAATCTCTTTACAGTGGTGATTGCTCCACCATAATCTGTCTCTCTCTCTTTTGTGGTATTCCTTTCCTCCTAGACAACATTCCCAGTGACAGCCTCCTCCCTGGCAACGAGTCCCAGTATGGTGTTCAGTCCATATCTGAGCCACATGAACCCAGCTGTGGGTTTGATGCCTGAGCTTTTGCCAAGCCCCCCCCTGCTGGTCCCTGGGAGTCCCACCAGCCTGTCAGCTGGGGGTAATGGCACTTCTATGCACAAGCATGTGCGTACAGACAAACTGGAGGTGTGTGGCCTGCTCTCTGTTGTGTTTCTTGTTCCAAAGACTGATGAGATAATCATGGGTGGTGTGTGTGTGTGTGTGTCAGGTGTGTCGGGAGTTCCAGCGTGGGAACTGTACACGCGGTGAGAGCGACTGCCGCTACGCTCATCCGCAGGAGGCCGGCATGGTGGACTGCAGTGAGAACTCAGTCATTGTCTGCATGGACTACATTAAAGGCCGCTGCAGCAGAGACAAGTGCAAGTACTTCCATCCTCCAGCTCATCTTCAGGCTCGGATCAAAGCTGCCCAGCAACAAGCCAGTCACAACAATGTCTCAGCATCCTTGGTGAGTATTCCTCATCACTGAGGCAGGAACACAGTCTGACACCTCTTTTAACCCTCGGGGCACCTTTGAGGACCAAACATGTACCTTCTGCTCATTGCGTGTTTTAAACTCTCAATATCTCATTAGGTTTTAAGACTAATTGGATGAACTTTGGACAGGATTTTTCTTTTATTGTCATGTTCATAATTCCATGGTCACTTTTAATGCAGGTGATATAAAATGTACCGACACTCTTTGAGTTTAGGACCGATTTGGTCCCATTGTCTCCCATTATAACCACATATTTTGGATAACCTCACATATACAAGTGGATTCCCAAAAATACCTAATAAATCTAAGCCTCTACCTTCAAAATACAGGGGGATGAAAGCCCCACCCCCCACAGCCACAGCAGAGCTTTATTATATAGAGTTTTATTGGAGGACAGTTATCAGTACCAGGCAAAATGCGTGGCAATAAAAAAAAACTGCAAAGGTCTTGATGTGTTGGGAGTGGCGTGAATATGGTTGAGAATATATTTTGTGTGTAAGTGTGTAAGGCTTGTGTAAAAGTCGATTAACAAAAGGCAAATGAACTGGTTCATCAGGGGTTTGTGACAAAAAGGGCATAAAAACTACAATGAAAACCTTTAGATTTATGATTAGGTCTGAATTTCTGATGTGAAAAATATTTATATATGAAATTTCTATTACACTTTTAAGAAGGGTACCTTTGTGGTACCTATGGTGTTTTTGTCATTTAAAAAGAAATGGTGTTTTTATGACAAAAAGGGCATAAAAACATTTAAAAAATACAGAAATATGATGAAAACTTTATTTCTGTGGTTAGGTCTAGAGTTGTTGACAAGATCTGTTGTGAAAAAATGGGGGGGAAATGATATACATTTTATGACAGTTTTATGAAGGATACCATTTTGGTACCTAAGCTCAAAGAGTATAACTTTTTTCAAAGGTGATATTCAAAGATATTCAGATAAGTGCTAGTGCTGGGACGGGTTTCATCACATTTTACATACTGCAGAATAGTTACTTGTCATGTAATTACGGAGGCAGAGTTTCAAGTAATCAACTTGTCTTGCATGTACAATACTGTACATGCTAGACAAGTTGATTACTGGTTACTTGGACAAGTTTCTTAAAAAAATATCTGTATGCGTCCCTGCTGTAGGTGCAGTAAAGTGAGACTTGTTACATTTTAGTGATGTTCATAATAGCTACAATCAGGATTTGCATTGATTCAGACCAGACAGCATCTTTTTTTGGTGAACTTCAGCAATTTGATGCATGCTGTTTTTCAATAAATGCAGTTCATTTGATTGATGGCAGAATGTCAGAGCACATTTATTGAGTGAACCACAAGTTAGAGGAGAGAGCAGTGTGAACATACACAAGTCAGTGTGAACTAGGATAAAAAGAAAAGACAATACCAATAATCAGAAACTAAAGGAGTTATAGCATCACACTGACTGATGCTGTGCTCTGTTACATTTAATTTGGTGCTGTGAGGGAGGCTCAGGGTTGTGGGGCAGTTTGATGTTCCAGAACATCAACACTGACATTAAAACAGTCAGGTTTTGAGCTTGACCTCTGAGCCTCCTACAGCTCGTTACTACACTGCCCCCTAGTGATTTGAATTAACATTCTTAGTTTCATTTATGGTTTCTATTCCTATTCATATGTTTTTGCTTTAATATAAATGCCTGTAAGCTGTGAGAGATTTGAACTCACGCACATTCAGACAAATCTGGACGAAGGTGAAATTAATCTGTGTTGTCTGAAAGCAGCTGCATTGTAGTTCTCACACAGACCTTTTGAAAATGATTTGCCTTGAAAGCTAAAGGGTTATCTAATTTTTTATTTTATTTCTATATCAAGGTAATATGATGTACCTTATAATATGAAACATACATAAACTAGAAAGCACTCAGAGGGCAAGGCCACTACGCCATAGCTGTCCCCATAATTACATTGTCACCTAAGTGTTAGATTCAGGATATTGATGCAGATCATTCTCATAATCTAATAATTTGGTCCTTATCCCATTTTGAACATTTCCTGGAAATGTCATCAAAATCTGTATATTAGTTTTTGATTTAGACTGTTCAGACAAATGAATAAACACAGGCAAAAACACAACCTCCTTAGCGCAGGTAATCAGGCTTTGTCAGGCTTTATATATGTATTATTACCTATACCCCATTATTATGGAGTATAGATGTGCCAAAGTGATTGATATCAAATCTGGATCTTGATGCCAATTGAAATGTATTTAAATAGCTGTCCTTTAAAACTACATACACTCATAAACCTATACAAAGCTATATTTTCAACCACCTAAACATGTCTAATTATTCATTTTCAGAAGTTCTTAATAACATAGGATTGCTAAATTTCTACTAATGATGTGTCATAAAATGCTGTAGTATTCATGTTAAGTGTCATTATAAAGTTTGACAAACCTTTATACAATACACAGTAAAAAAATACCTGGTGTCGTGGGGTGAGGTGTTGTAGGACCCAAATGCAGAGGTTGGAGGAGGCAGTAATGGATTCAAACAACGTTTCATAAAACTCTCAAAATCCACAAAGTACAAAATAAAGACAAAGCAAAATGACCTACTCATGACGGAGACTAGAAAACGATAGGAGAGGACAGACGTGACAAACTCTGACCAATCTGTGTCCAAATAAGTAGTTTGCAGGGACGACCGTGGGTTTGAATACCGCTCTAGCCAAGTCATTGTCCTTGAGTCCTTGGGCAAGTCACTTTACCCACATAGCTTACCACCACTGTGTGTGGAGTGAAAGAGTAATGCACATTAATGTAAATCACTTTGAATGTCTATGAAAAAGCGCTATATAAAATCCAATGCATTATTATTATTATTATTATTATTATGGAGGCCAACTCAGAAGTGAATCACACCTGGGTGGAAAACAGAAGGGAACATAATCCCTTTCACAGCTCAACCACTGACTTGACCTGAGGGATGAGATGAGCAGAACTTTCAGAGAATGAAATCAGAACTAAACACTGTGGCTCAGGTGGTAGAGGGGTATTCCTCTAATCGAGAGTTTGGGGGTTTTATCCCAGGGCTATACCTGTCTGTGTGTCTTTGGGCAAGATACTGAACCCTAAGGGTGTACTCACACTGGCAACCAGGGCCGTTCCTAACCAGCTCTGTGCATGTGTGAAACCATGGGGGGCCATTGTCTGGCCTGCGTAGGTGTGAACTGCACCGCAGGGGGGTTAACGGCCCGATGGTCCTGCTAGAAGAGGTGGTCCAAACAGCGTGCCAGATTGGCACGGTTGGCCGCGCATGCGCACGCACAACTCGACTCGACCCGCGTGCAAAATGTGATGACGTTGGTACCGCGCGACGCTTTACGGCACATAAACATCCGCATTCAGCAAAGATAGCGGTGTCAGAAGTGCTCGTTAGCCGATGAAAAGTTCAGAGTTGGCGTTTCCTGATATATATGAACAACACCACAGAGAACTCATGGAGGAAGAGGACAACATGACCGTCAGGACTTCTCTTTGTTCAGCCGACGGCGGGACAGTAACGGAGTGTAGCAGCTCATCATCAGGTCCGGGTATTTCCGAGGGTATAAATATACATATAAACACATATTACTGGTATATTAACCCATATAAACCAGAAAATATGGATATGGGACATTTTACTGCTGCAAATGTGTAACATATTACTGGTATTTTGTGGACAGGACACATGTGGTTGGCTATTATATAACCCAGAAAAAAATGGAAATTGGACATTGTACTGCTGCTAATGTATAAATAATATAAATATATATATGGTGTTTGAGTGTTCTGGGACACATACTCACAAACTCTGTAGAATGAAAACAAACACAGTGTCTTGGGGAGCAAAGTGTAGTGTTAATTTATTCATCTAAATGTAACCAAAAACAGAACATCACAAATACAAGCCCAAATAAATGAAATGTCTGAAAGAAAGGGTAATAATTTTCCAAACAAAAATCAATAAGCCAGAAATAAAGTGCAACCTTTTGCAAAATGTAACATGAACCTTAAAAACAAAACATTTAAACATTGGAAGTACAAGGATGGGAATATTATGACAGCAGAACCTGGAACAATACTGCAAATTGTTGCAACTATTTATTTATTTTTAATCTTATTTTTGTTTTCTTCTTAGGTCGTGTCTTGTTAGTGCACATGTGGCAATACCAATTTTCAGTATGTGGAGTTCCTGTTAGTCCTGCACAACTATAATGAATTGCTCAGAAATCTACATGTGTCCTGTTCTCAAAATACCAGTAATATGTTACACATTACACAGCCGTAAAATGTCCCATTTCTATATTTTTTGGGTTTATATGGGTTAATATACCAGTAATGTGTTTATATGCATGTTTATACCCTCAAAATTACCATGGAATTTTGGGTTTTACTCGGACCCCTCATCATCACGTCTCTGCAGAAGAAGACCCTCCACTGCACCTCAGCACTTTAACAACTCACTAATTTCATAATTTAAATACACTATTTCTACCTTTGTTTTTCTGTTTGCATGTCGTTTGTTTTGTATTTAGTAAAATGGTTTCTCCAACAGTTGGTTAAATCTACACATTTATACTGTATATAATGCACATGCAGAATGATGTGTAACAATAATCAGTAAAATTAGCTATAAACACATTTTGTAGAACTAAATATAAGGTTATGCTGTGAACAGAAAGAAAGGAAGACGAGCCAGATAATTCTAAACTTTAGAATATAATACAATCATAACTTTTAATCATAAATATGACTCTTCTCAAAACAACAAACTTTGATATATTTGTCACACAATATCTAAGCTTCCAGTGAATAATTTACAAAAAAAAATTAAAAAAAAGTGAACTTGATCAGTGAACTTTTTTTAAATTTGTAAATTATTCACTGGAAGCTTCTCTGGTGGCGTGTGCAGTGGTTGTTATTATTATTATTGTATGAAGCCAACATTACTGCAGCTCGGCACATCATTGTTGTTCTGTTAAAGTATTTTTATACAAAGACTTAAAAACAATCTGAAATTAGTGCTGACTCAAGTAAATCACCTTTGTTATGCATTATAACAATCTGTTCCTTAAGTCTCTAAATTATTGAAACAATTAAAAACATCTAAAAAATAAAATTACAGAAAATTAAATAATCATTTAATATACATTTCAATAAATAAGTGCATCCCATGTTGACTCTGAGCTTTATTCTGTCTGTTGTCTGTAGAAGTGATGGGTCTAAACCAGATGATGGAAACTAGATCAGCTCATGGTTTTAATGTCCAGGGAGGGTTGTGTCCACTCTGCATGGACTTAAAGAAGAAGAAATAAAAAAAAAGAGTTAGATAATGTCATGTTCATCAAAAGGAAAACTGAAAGTGATGGAGATAAATATGCTCAGATGGACACACAGACACACAAAGTTTAAACAAACACACAAATACTCTGTCCTAAATTGTCTCACACATTAAAAGCATCTATTTACTCTTATATTAATGTACACAAAGACTAGCCCCACAAAATCAGAACGACATTTATTGATCCAGAAATTAAACTGATCTTACCTTTATAGGCTCAGTTTCCTCCTTTGTTTTCAAATCCATTTGAACCTCCATTCATGGTGGTTTTTATCGTCAGAGAGAGTCTTTCATTTTTAATAAATCCACCGTTATTTGGTCCGTTTTAATCTTTCTTTCTCACTCACTTGGTTCTCTCTGTTCCTTGTGTCGATTTCGTCAAAACAAAGCAGCATCTTTAATGTTTCCGTTACGTGTGAGTAAAGTTACCGCAATGTACCGACACTGGCTGTAAAGAGCAACTTATTATCTTTCATAAACTGGTGGAATTTCTCCGATAGAGTAAATATGAGCAGAGTTATGGTCATTTAAATTAACGTGATGCGTTCAGGGGCCCTGGGAAACCCAGTCTGGGAAAAGAGCACGTGTCTGGGTAAATCTTGGTTTATAGTTACCCAACGCAACAGAAAATATGAAATTAACAGAATGTGCTGTCAACAACAAACCCAGAGTCGCTTAATGGTGACGTAACGCCATACGTGTGTCATAAATTAACGTGATGATGTGTTTCTCTGTGGGAACCGAGTTGAGCTGGTGATCACGTCCGTTCTACCGTGTCAGAAAAGGGACAGGGAGGGGGGGATTCCTGCTGTGAGCTTGGAACGGCCCCAGTTGCCAGTGTGAGTACACCCTTAGTTGCTCCCATTGGTCGACTAGCGCCTTTTGTATGGCAGCTCTGTGTGTGAATGGGTGAATGAGCTGATATTGTGAAGTGCTTTAGGACTACCTCGTTGCTTATAAAGTGTTATATAAATCAAGTCAATTTACCATTTAAAGAAATGCATCAATATGTGATCAAACAATGAATAGAAGTGAAAGAGCCCAGAACGCAAACAGAAAAAGAGCTCCAAGACAAAGGAGATTCTTATAACCATATACGCATATAAATCCAAAACAACATCTATACATCCCATATTGTCACACATTTTTGATGTAGAAAGACTTAAAGAACAGGAATGATTTATTAATTCTCTCTCTTCTTCTTCTTCTTGTCTTCTTCTTCTTCTTCTTCTTCTTCTTCTTCTTCTTCATTCTGTCTTCTTTCTATTCTTTCTTTCTTCTTCGTTCTCTCTCTTCTGTCTTTTTCTTTCTTTTGTCTTCTTCTTCTTTTCGTCTTCTTCTTCTTCTTGCTTCTTCTTTCTTTCTTCAGGCTTCTTCTTCTTCTTCGTCTTCTTTCTTCTGCTTCTCTTCTGCTTCTTCTTCTTCTTTTTTTCTTCTTCTTAGGTTTATTTTTTTTGTGGTTTCTACTGCACTTTTTACATTTTTTCTTATCCAGATAATGAGTGTAATTTAGTTTTTGATTTATTATGAATTATTATATTACGTAACAGTAAAAAAAATGGCTTTAGCCAACCTGCTGGATAATAGGATACATGGTGCACTGGTTCGGTCCAGGGTTCAGAACATCACTGAGATGGATGCTCCATCTAGCTTCTTTTTTAGCTTGGAAAAAAAGCATGGGCAGAGAAAAGTAATTCACTCTTTGCTCTCGGACAGAGGGGAGGATCTGGTAGAGCCTGCCCAGATACGAAAGCGAGCTGTGGATTTTTTCTCATCACTTTTCACCAGTGAGTGCAATGACAGTGACCCACTAGTTGAGGAGTTCTGTGGTGTGCTACCTCAAGTCTCTGCAGAGACTAACTCGCTGCTGAGCTGACCTCTACAAATGGAGGAGCTTGCTGTTGCACTGCAGAGTATGCAGGGACGGTGGGCCCCTGGCATCGACGGCCTGACGGTTGAGTTTTAAATGGCCTTCTGGGTCTTATTAGCTCCGTGTTGAATGAGAGTCCTGGCCTCAGGCTTGCTACCACTTTCCAGTCGCAGACTGTTGTACCCTCCTTCCAAAAAAAGGAAGTCTGCGATAAATAAAGAACTGGCGCCCTGTGTCCTCCGATGTACGGATTATAAAATCTTGTCCAAGGCATTGGCGAATCGGTTGAAGAAAGCTATGGAGCAGGTCATCCACAGGGACCAAATCCTATGTGTTCCCGGCAGGTCCATGGTGGACAATGTCTCCTAATTCGAGATGTTTTGGAGGTGTCCAGCTCATCAGGTACTGGTCTTGTTTGGTTTGGTTTTACCTGGCTCCGGGAGGAACATTGTTTTAATCGGCTTATGCAGATGATGTCATTGTATTTATTAAAAATCAAAAAGAAGTGGACACTTTAACACTCTGTCTTCAGCACGTGTGAATGGGACAAAAGTGAAGCCCTTGCGTCGGTAGATGGCGTGGCGGTCTTCCAGTTATTCCTGGGAGCCTATCGTGGAGGACTGATGGCCTCATGGTCTTGGTGTCTTCCTTGGCAACGAGGGCTGACGAGGAGGAACTGGGAGGGGGGTTACTGAAAAAGTAGTAGGGAAGCTTCTAAAATGGAAACGGTTGCTGCCATACATGTCATACAGGGGCAGAACCTTGGTTGTCAACAACTTAGCAGCTTCACTCCTCTGGCATTGTTTGGACTGTATGGACCCTCCATCACGTCTTTTAGCTCAACTACAGACAAAACTTGTAAATTTTTTCTGGGATGGTCTACATTGGGTGCCGCAGGGAGTGTTGTTTTTACCTAAAGAGGAGGGGGGACAGGGCCTCGTCCACTTGGCTAGTAGAACAGCTACCTTTAGATTGCAGTCATCCAACGGTTCTTAAATGGATCAGTAGATCTGGTGTGGAGAGCGGTAGCCAGCTGCATTTTCAGATGGGTGGGGAATCTGGGACTGGATGCTGCACTGTTTTTAACTGATTCTAATTTTTTAAAACTAAACGGGTTGCCTCTCCGTTCTGGCTGTTAAATGAACCTTTGATTTATGGGGCCAGGCTTGATGTTTGCAGTGTTGACATCACTGTGTCGAACTGGGACTCTGACTCTTCGGCAGTTGTTGGACAATGCAGGACCGGCGTTGTTGGACGTCCAGACGGTGGCCTGCACGCTGGGCATTCGGTCCACAAGGGTGGCTAATAAGGTGCTGGAGCTCTGGAAGCAGAGACTCCTTATGGATTACAGTCACGGGACCGTACCTGACCACAGGGATCCTTTCCCGGAAATCCACATCAGTTCATTTCTCTGTGAGCTGACCGGACCCCTTTTAAAAGACTGCAAGGACACTGACCTACACACCGCTGGTAAGAATTTTCTCTACCAAAACTGTGTGAAGGCGATAAATAAAAAATGTCTGTGTGACAGAGCATGATAAATTTGGAGGAGATGGACTGGGTCCACAGTGGAGGGTGTTTCTACAAACTCCCCCTCAGGAAAGAACAGCCGACCTCCAGTGGAGAATTTTACATGGCACAATTGCTACTGGTGCTTTTCTTTCTGTACTTAACCCTGCTGTGTCGAACCTGTGTCCCCTCTGTCTTGCACGGGAAACAGTTTTCCATGTGTTTAGTGAGTGTAAGAGACTTGCAGTGCTCTTTGCTCCATTAACAGAGATTTTTGGTCTGTTTGGAGAAACATTTAGTGTAAAGAGTTTAATTTATGGTGTAGGCTACAGAAAAAGTCATCATGAAAAGGGGAAGCTGTTGAACTTTGTTCCTGGAGAAGCCGAACTAGCTATTTATGTAACATGAAAAAACAAAGTGGAAGGTTAGCCAGCTCAGGAGGCAGCCATGGTACTCTGCTGTAATATCAGGTGCCGACTGAGACTGGAATTCAGTTTTTCAGTTTACAAACAATTTTGATGATTTTAAGAACATTTGGTGCTATGAAGACATACTCTGCACTGTAATCAGAGACAAACTGACGTTTTTCTAGTATTCTGTTGCACTAAATGTCTCACTAATGTCTTTTTGGTTTTATTTATTTTTCTATTTTTTTTTAAAATTTATTTATTCCTTTTTTCTAGGTCTGTAAATGTGAATATATGCAAATTATGTAAATAAAGTGTGTTTGTAAAAATCTTCTTCTTCTTCTTCTTCTTCTTTGTGGGTTTGTTATGGCGGTGACCAATCTAGTACAAATCTAATTCTTCCTCATCTTACATTTTCTATCCATACTTAATAGGATGCCAGGCATTACAGGTCAAAGTCAAATCAGTCATAATTATGATATTGTAATGTAATGTTCTGCATGTAGTTTATTCAACAGGTGTTATGGTTTCCCATGGCCCTGAAGGCATCATTGTTACGTGCAGCTTTCTCTGCCATTGTTCGTCTTTGTTTACATGTGTTCTGCGTGTTGATTGGCTGGGAGGATGTAAAAAAGGGCGGGCGTAAGCGGAGAATGGGAGAACATTCGGTTCCCACGGGTGTTGAGGAGATAAATGATCGAGTTTGTGTTGTAATTGTTTATTTTGGCTGGTGGCCGGATTAAAAAGTTTGACCATCTATGCTGTAGCTTGTTCTGTAAGGTGAATAGAATTGGACAGGACGATTGGACCTGGATCCTGTATGTTGCTGAGGTCAAAGGTGTCAAATTCATTTTAGTTCAGGGGCCAAATACCAGTTTAAGATTAAGTGGGCCACAGATTTTTTTTTTTGTGAGAAAAGAGCAAATTCAACATAAATGTGCCCTGGTCTGCACTCCACATTTAAATGATCCCAGATTTTGCAAATTTGGGGAAATTTCATGGACTAATTAGAGGTAAATTTGCCAGATTTTGAAAAAAAGTAGAGTTCTTTCAGCTTTTCAGATTAAAAATGACTGCCGTCTTGTGATACAAGGAATGGAAAACTGAGCTCTAAAATATTATGGATTTGAATAGATTTTTTTTTTTTTTGGAGGAGTAGCTGAGATACAACTGAATTAGTTGGTAATTTACAAAGCGTTTCATACTTTTTCAGTTGGGATGAATTTGAATTTGCAGTGTTTCTCAAATGGGGATACGTATACCCCTAGGGGTACATGATGGCACTACTGGGGGTACTTGAAAAAGAGAGGGAAATTAACAACGGACTTTGTAGAAATAAATCTATTTAGGAGTTATTAAAAAAGCCTTTTTCAATCTTAGGGTCGGGACCCCATTTGGTGTCATCTGGAGTTTAAATGGGGTCTCCTGAAATTTCTGAAAAATTTAAATCGATTTGTGAAATGTTTTAATTATTTTCTTAAAAAAACATGTATTAATATACTTTTACTTTGTGAAATATAAATCCAGTTCAACTTAAATGCAGTTAAAAAAAAATATATATATATATATATATATACAGTATATATATATATATATTTGAGCTCAAACATGATCAAAAACTAATTTTAGAAAAACATTTCTTTGGGGTCGCCAGACATTCTTGATCTCAAAATGGGGTCATGATCCAAAAAATGTTGCCAAGCACTGCACTAAATAATGTTTCTTTCCACTTATTTACAAAATGATATTCTTTAAATTGTGCATTATCACTGATTCATTCCATCAATTATGTTCTATAGTTGTTTTTAAATAGTTTTCTAAGCAAAATTTGTGGTTGGACAAAGGGGACACTAAGATACAGAAATAAGAGAAAAGGGGTACTAGAGCCAAAAAAGTTTGAGAACCACTGCCCTTAAGGGCCGGATTTGACCCCCAGGGTTTGAGTTTGACACATGTGCTATAAGTATTGGAGCTGGTGTTAAAACATGGTGTTTTCCTCACTGCTTCTGTCACACAGCAGGCTTTGCCTCTCGGTGCTGTGCAGTCACTACCAAAGAGGTCAGTCTTGGAGAAGAGCAACGGAGCTGCTGCCTCTTTCTTCACCCACAACATGTTCCACTACCAGCAAGCCCTGGCTAACATGCAGCTCCAGCAGCCGGCATTCATCCCCAATGGTAAGGCTCAGGTCCAGTCTCCCCACATTAATGTCAGTGTTAGACAGACACACACTTTGTGTTTGTGTGGAAGCTGCATGCTGTGTGTGTTCAGGGCTTCTTATCATCACTGCCCGTCTCAGGCATCTCCACTCCACCTGTTGTGATGCTTGAATGTGAATCACTGTGGCTGGATGTGTCGTAAAAGTAGGTCAAAGATCTGCTCTGCAGGGTGTGGTGCGCAAATAGGCTTCTGTAAGGATAAATAAATGGATAAATTAATATTGTGTTATGATTTAATCTGCCTTGTTTCGCCTGTCTTTAATGGAGAATATGAAACATGTGTCTTTTACAACGAAATGGGGCGAAAAACCACAGTACCATGTTAAAATGTTGAGTCAGGTGTTGATCAGAGCCCTCGTTTATATCTGTTGCACAGGCACAAAACGGGGTCTGAAAGATGCGCACTACACTTTGCACGCAAAGTTTGTCATTCATCAAAATAAAGGTAGCATGAAAATGTGTGCATTGGCACATTAAACCTGGCGCACAAGCATTTTGGAGATGTGGGGAAACAACAACGTTGGTGAATTAAAGCCAGATTTTTCTGCTTGTGGGCGTTCCCATTGAAATCTGGCCTTACGTGCATTCTACCGTCTGTTTAAGTTCTTTTCCTCTTACGCGCTTCTGAACCTGAAATAAGTGCAGTGCCCCGATAAAGTGAAACATTATATTCACTACAAGTTTGGACTTAGTAACATTTTAAGCCACATGCACTCATAATATTGCAAAAGAGACTCCCAGAAAGAATCTATATAAAGTGTCACGCTGTCACAGGGGTTGCAGGGAGAGTAACACAAGCACGCCAAAGGATTGACCATCAGCATTTCTAATAAGTTCACATTTACCAGTTCTAGACGGGACAAAATGTGTTAGATTTAATTATATTTTATCCGTGCCGTCTACTCCTTGTCCTGAGAGGGGGTGGTTGCTGCGTCACAAAGCAGATCTGCTGTGCGCCCCACGAGGTGTGCACGTCAGCTGCAGCATGTTACACTGAAACTCTGACAGACATCAGAATGATGTCCAACTATTTTAAAACTGCATATTACGTAAAGCCACAGTTTGATCCACTACAGAGTGAATAACAAGTGAAACATTGACGTCAGATGATGATGAATTTGACTGATGTGCCGATCATTTCTGAATGCAGGAATGTAAGAAGTTAATAAAACCAGGCTATCCTCACAAACAAACATGGATCTGTCATTAGTATGAGGGGGGAAAAAGAGAGATTTTAACTGTGGTTCGGACAGAGGAATGTGGCCGATTTTCACCCTGCAATAATCTGATCAATAATCTGATCAGATCAACCTGTCGCATTGTTTATCAATGAAGGCATTTCAAATTAAAAGTGCGCTTACTCATTTTCACAGATTTGAAAATGATCAAATCTGTGATTTGATCATTTTCTTGGAAAATGGAAAATGGAATTTTCCAAGCATTAGGAAAATTCCATGTTCCGTGATTTATAGACTGCACAAAAAATAATGACATCATGGTCCAGTCCGGCTCCTTTGCTTCAGACCGCCTTCATTCACAGACTACGAGCTTTTGGTCGATTTACGCGTGGGGGCCATGTCAGGAGCCTGGACCAGAGAATACGCGCTGGAGAGCGGCACTTAACTGCAGGCGCGTAAAAAAGCGCTGAAGTGCATAACGGAGAATAGGGCTCTTCGTGAGCCTTTGCTCCATGGATGTAAATACTGTATGTTCATATTAAAGCCCAGAGTGAAAATTAATGCATGGAGGCCAATACGTTTATCCTGACACACAGCAGTGTTAGGAACAGACTGCAGCCAACCCTCAGTGTGGAGGAGGTGCGCTTTAATTTGGACCTACACCTCCCTGATGAGTTTTAGCTGGAGGTGTCAAGTGGTGTGAGCTCTGTGTGCCCTGACCTGCACCTGTAGCACACACTGACTCTCCTCTTGCCCTCCACCTTGAGATCTGACATTTTTTCTTCACCCCAGCTGCATTTCACTCCGTGGCACTCACACTCTTTCCAGCAGTGGCGACTGTTCTCACTAACTTGCTTTTCATTTATTAGTTATGCCATTACTGAGACTACCAAATATATACTGTATGTAACAAGACTTCATAATAACAGGTAAAGGTCAGGGTTGGGGTCAATCATAATTGTAATCATGTAATTGATCATTAATTACAATTATGGCGTACTATAATTGTAATTGTAATTTTAGAAATCTGTTGCTGTCAGTGACGTGCCGTCAGCACTAAGGTTGGGTAGGCAGGGCGTTGCAAATCAAGACCATCAATGACAATTCCATATGTTTCTGCTGGCAAGTGTTAATTCAATTAAGTTCAACTTTATTTGTATAGCGCAATTTACAACAAAGTCATCTCAATGCGCTTATCAAAATATAAAATTCATAATAAGAAGAAAAAAAATCCAACAAGATCCACATGAACAAGTATTTAGCCATCTAACAAAATCAACATTGTAAAAACACCATTAAAGAAACATAAACAATTCAATAGCAGCCTCCATACTCTCCCAACAAGATATATCTCATGACAGCGCATCTGTCGTTTGTGTTGGAAACAGAAATATGGAGAAAATGATGATGACGACAACAACTTTTGTTGAAAAACTGTCATTTTTCCTCAATCGTTTCTAGCGCTGTCATCCTCTCTGTAGTGTTATAATCCCGCCCACTAGCTAAAGAACATAGCAGGGGCGACACTGTATCAATTCACCAATGCACTGTGAACGTACGTATAGCATTTAGCATAGCGCGGTTACGTCCAAAAGCATAGAGAGCGTAGAGAGCCGCCTTTTTACGTAAATGGTTTTCATCTTAGGGAACTGACTGCACATGCGCAAACACATAAAAACATGCTATGGGAACAGAGGCAGAGCAGCCGTGTGCTTTTGGGAGAGGGTGTGGCCTCCTCTTGCCTTACAGCGGACTGAAACTGCAGCCGTTCCAGGAAATAGTTGTGTTTAGTAATATGGGCTATGAAAAAAGCTTCTGGCTTTTGTCTTGCAGGTCCGTGGGATCCTCAGTGTGGAGTTACAGAGTCTCAACAACTCTGTCTCCACCCTTTCCTCTGCACACACCCAACACAGCATAACGTGATGGCTGTTCATCATAGGAATGGGATCCACACAAGGTTCCTGCTGCTTAACAGAAGGTTTTCCTTGCCGCCATGATGAATTCATGTTGGGTGTGGGATACATATGTATGTGTATATACGTATATATGCATATGTGTGTATCCATAAAATGAAGAGTTCGTCCTTAAGACTGCTCTACTGTAAAGTGTCTTGAGATACCATTGGTTATGATTTGACGCTATACAAATAAAGATTGATTGATTGATTGATTGATTGAAAAGCACAAAATGCTGACACTTTCAAACTTATAGGTACTGTAGACTATCGGAAATAGAAAAATAAATGATTTTTAATTATATTATAATTAAAACAAATAATCAGAATATCAATTCACCCTTGGGTAGGCACTGCCTTGCCTACCCTGACTGCACGTCACTGGTTGCTGTCGTAATCATAATTAAATTGCAACTGAGTTTAGATAATTAACATGGAATTGTAATTGCCATGAAAATTCAATAAAAATTATCAGTTATAATATAACCCAAATTTGGGGAATCATGTTAGTACTATGTAAAGTTCTGCACATATGTAGTTAACAAATATATTTAAATTATTTAATGAGAATACGTTCCATATCAAGCTTTCTGTCAGGATGGGGTTTTATTTTGGAGGGCAGGCAGGAGATCTTGGCCTCTCTCCCAGCAGCCTTCTACTGCTGATTGGTCTCCAGCTGCAACTGATTAACTGCTGGGTATAAATGGGGAGGCTTTGCTTCAGGTCAGTGCTGGGACATTACTTTTGTTTCATTCCACTTGATACCACTTGTGAACTAGGCTCGGTTTTCATGCCAGTAACTTCTGGATCAACAACAAGTGTTTTTCCCCTGCAGTTGGACGTTCTGACCCTCGCTCTGTGTTCTTGGTTTGCCTTTTGTGTTTTTTGATTACCTCTACCTCCCTGGACTGACCATGCCCCAGAAAACAATAAATATTGGAATTATGCACCTGAGCTCCGCCTCCGTCCCTGCATTTGGGTCTGCACCTACACCTGCACATGACACTTTCCTGCATTGTACCATTTGAAAAATATACACAAAAAAGGCTCAGACGCCCACATTAAAAATATTAAAAATTATATTTTCATTGATTAGGAAGCCCAACATGGTAACCAATAGATGATATATATTTGTTTTTAGTATGTTTTACAGCCAATTTAGGACCTGTTATCATAAGAGATGCTAACAGAAAGCTAACACAAGAGGAAGGTTAACTGTTATTAGGATATATATTTAAATGTAGTAATTGTGATTAATTGTAATTGACTCTGACAACAAAAAAAATATTGTATTTTGATTGTCATTGGAAAAAAATGTTGGTCATTGTAATTGCAATTTAATTGTAATTGAACATGGGTAAATGAAAATGTAATTGTAACTAAAAAATGTAATTTTTTTTTGGCTTTTTATTGCCAGCTTGAGCACAAAGCACCCACTGCTTCCCTGCAAGATATAAAAGGCCGTAAAACACAACATGATGTTTTTATTTTGAAGGAACCGGAAGTACACATGTTGAAGTAAGTTGAAAGGCCGTCCTTTCTTTTTTTTTTTTTAAAGTTAAGATATTGACATATTGTTTGATTAATAAATACATAGTTAAATGAAATGTTGATATATCTTAACCTTTAAAAAGTAAATAGAAACAGGTTTCCGAAACAGCACATATTGATGACGTGTATTTCTGGTTTCTTCAAAATACAACGTTAGGTTGTGTTTCATGGCCTAAGGCCGTTGAGTCTAATGACTTTTATTTTGAAGCCTGAGGCCGTGTCATTTGACGGCATTTGGTTTGACAACTGAGGCTGTTTCATTAGATGCCGTTTGGTGATTTGACGGAGGTTTTGCTGAGACATGAGGCCTGTTGGTCTGATAAATGACAGAGGTTTTGTTGATACCTGATACTTCACCCTGAGACCTGAGGATGTCCTAAATTATACACTGTAGCTGGGACAAAATAGCCCCCATGCCTCTGTTTGAAGCATCTGTTTGTGAGACAAAAGGAATAGAAAAGTCAGGTGTGTAGATTAGTGGGTCATCACAGAGAGTCTTTTTTACCTGTTAACCCCTGTAACCTGCCTAAGGTCAGTTACAGGGGCAGTCAGGTCTGCAAAGTTATGACTGTACCGCCGGTAGTAACCTCCATCCCCAAAAAAATCCCTCTCGACATTTTTGGGCTGGGGCAGTAGACATGCCACAATCGCAGTTTTATCTATCTGAGGTCGCACTTGACCACAACCCAAGTAGTACCCCAGATACCGTACCTCCCTCCATCCAAAGGCACACTTCTTTAGGATGGCCGTGAGCCCTGCCTGCATTAATGTAGCCAACACAGCTGCCACATGGCTGACATGCTACCCCCAGGTGTTGCTGTGAATGATCATGTCATTGAGGTCTGCAGCCACATAGGCAGTATGCGGGCACAGCACTTCATCCATCAGGCATTGGAAAGTGGCATGAGCCCCAAACAACCTAAAAGGAAGTGTGACGACTTGGAATATACCATACAGAGAGGAGAGGGCTGATTTTTCCTTAGACTCTGGAGAAAAGGCAATCTGTCAGTAGCCCCTGGTTAAATCAACTTGGGATAGACATTGGATATGCATCGAAACATTACACCTTATTTACCTTATAATAGTCCACACCGAAACGCGCTAACCCATCCTTGTTGGAGTACTTTAGGACACACTGGAAAGGATTTACTAAACATTAACTTTTTCTTCTGAGAAAGGACAAGATACTTCATCTCACAACAAACTTTGTCATTTAACATCACTCCCTTCCCAGACCGCAGCCTTGACTTCAACTCCCTTGTCTGCCTAGACACAAAAGTGGACATCTGTTAAAGGCAGAAGTATCACCAAATCACAAATCCTGTTCCATGTAGAACTGGACAATTGATTTGCCCCATTGCTGAATGGCCAAGGATTTAGATTAAATGATTTTGCCAAGAATGAGTCTGAGGTGTTAAAGCAGCATCTGCTAAAAAACTGTCAGCTGTTTGCATTCTAAAGTGGCCCAATACCTCCAGTCCACAAAGGAGATGTGAAGTTCTCAAGGATTTACTCTCTGAATAATTTTTTGTCTTCAGCTTGTGCTGCCCTTTCACTATATTTTATAGAAAATTTTCAGATTTTTTTGAGCAGATGGACTGTGTCTAAACAAGGCTGGAGTGAAACTTTTCACATCCAACTTATTTTACTTCACCAGTCACACTGCTATCAGTCCTGATAAAGACAGAGGACAACATGTACCATCGGAGAACAAAACAACAAGGAAAGAACATGGCGTTGATGAGTTTCCATCAAGAAATGAAAAATCAAAATCGGCAAAATGAAGAAGTCAGCCCACCCCCCACATCTCAGGACCCACTTGCTTCACCCCAAAATTCACCTACTTCCACCTCATCCAGCTTCTCTCCTACCTTCTTGTATTTAACTGCCCAGATGAATGAGCTGGTTCTTGCTGGCACAAGACTACCCCACCATGATCTCATCTTCTCTCCCCTAAAGAACCAATCAGCACCACCCATCCCTCATCAACGATACCAGGATCCCTCTGCTCATCAGGCTGATAAGAGCATAATCCAAACAGCCAGCTGTTTTCAACTTAGAGCGACACATGTCCGATGTGTGCTGGGTCCGGACTGCAATACCTCTATTTGTAGGAATAACTACAAAAAGTTTATGCAGCTTCTTTAATTTCTGTGGTGACAGGTAACAGATGTAAAATTGTTAAATATAAGAGAAACAAAAAGGTTAATAAATATAATAATTTGACTACTACAACATGTCATCCAAAGAGTCCACCAGTGTCTCCAAGTAAAGTCTTTAAAATTAGCTCTTCTAAACATTAGAGCTCTTGTTAACAAATCACTGCTAATTAATGATATTGTTTTGACACATCACTTGGACTTTTTATTTCTTCATGAAACGTGGTTACGTAGTTCTCATTCTATTGGATCTAAGTGCTGCATTTGACACTGTAGATCATATAATGTTGTTGCACAGATTGCAAACATGGGTTGGACTAAATGGAAAAGTAATCCAATGGTTTAACTCATACTTGGAGGAGCAAAGTTATTTTGTAAGCATTGGAAACTTTGAATCTGACAGATTACCAATGTCATGTGGGGTTCCTCAGGGATCTGTTCTTGGACCCCTTCTGTTGAGCCTTTATATGCTTCCTTTAGGACACATTTTACAGAACTGTAAGGTTGATTATCAGAGCTACGCAGATGACACACAACTATATCTATCACTGAACTCAGATGACTATGGTTCCACTGAAATGTTGTGTGACTGCTTAGAAAAAGTAAACTGCTAGATGAGTGAAAACTTCCTTCAACTAAACCATGACAAGATGGAGGAGATTGTCTTTGGTAACAAAGAAAAGAGGACTGCTGTCAGCGTATACCTTGAGTCTCGATCTTTAAAAGCTAAAAACCAAGTCAAAAACCTTGGTGTTCTGATTGACTCACAGCTTACATTCAGCAGTCAGATCAAATCTATCACAAAAACAGCTTCTACCACCTAAAGAACATCTCCAGAGTGAAAGGTTTAATGACTCAGAAAGATCAGGAGAAACTGGTCCATGCTTTTATCTCCAGCAGACTGGACTATTGTAATGGTCTTCTGACAGGAATCCCCCAAAAGAGCATCAAACAGCTACAGCTGGTTCAGAACGCTGCAGCTCGGGTCTTAACCAGAACAAAGAGGTCAGAACACATTACTCCAGTTTTAAAGTCTTTACACTGGCTCCCAGTCAGCCTCAGAATAGACTTTAAAGTTCTGCTGCTGGTGTATAAATCTGTGAATGGGTTTGGTCCAGAATACATCAGTGACATGTTAGTCAGGTATGAACCCAGCAGGTCTCTCAGATCTATGGACACAGGTCAGATAGTGGAGCCCAGAGTTCACAGTAAACATGGTGATGCTGCTTTTAGTTGTTATGCTGCAAAGAAGTGGAACAAACTGCAGCAGAGCTCAAGTCAGCATCACATGTGAATATTTTTAAATCAAAGTTAAAGGCACTTTTTTTCTCTACTGTGTATGATTGAGAGAGAAATTTTTGGTCACGTTGTTGTTGATTTAATAGTTTTGTTTTTACTAATGCTTTTTAGATGTTTTTTGCTCCCGATTTTAATGTTCTTATTGGTTTTAAGCTGTTGAATATTTTCTGTTGTACTTTTTGATCATGTAAAGCACATTGCGTTGCCTTGTGTATGAAATGCACTATACAAATAAATTTGCCTTGCCTTGCCTTACAGAAACAATGGGGCTGATACCTGCGCTAGGGGACTTTTCTTTTTTTTTTTAATATAATTTTATTTATGAAATGCAAGTCACAGATATAACTGTAAACAAAAGCGTACAATTTCTTTTCTTTTTATACAATTGAACAATTGTATAAAAAGACAAAAACTTGATCCAAACAAAACAAAGAAAGCCCCACCCTCCCCTCACCCCAAACCCCTGAGCCTCTTAAATAATTACCGTGCAAATATGACTACAAAATAGATATGAAAAAGTACATACACATATATACACTTAGCTCTGCACAGCACATACACCCCCACATATACACATGTCCACACATATTTAAGTGCACATGTGCAGCTACACATCTACACATGAACCATGCATGTGCGCATCCTCATACCTGCCTGAATAGCTGTCAACAACAGTACAGAATGAATATCGATGGCTGCCCACTCCCTGGTTGTTGATGCGGAACCGCCATGCTGGCATATTTTATAATGAATATGTGCTGGGGGGGTCATCTGCCGCCAGTGGACCGACTCAGAGAGAAGTGGTGCTCACATGAGCCCACAGTGGGTGCTTACAAACAGACTTCCGTAGCTGGGAGCCCATCCAAATAGGAGAGCAATGGTCTCTAGTGGGAGTAGAATCTATTAGATGAGCCTCTAAGTGAGAACTTGATCTTTTCAAGTTTAAGAAGAGAGAGAATGTCGTGTAACCAAACTTTGACTGAAGGTGGTTGGGAAGACTTCCATAACAAGAGGATTCTTCTACGAGCAATAAGGGACGCAAAGGCTATGACATTGTTTTGAATATTCGTAGTACGAAGGTCGTCTGGAGGTTTGCCGAAAATGGCAATATGTGGGGTAGGAAGTATATTAATGTCCAAAACATCTGAAATTGTTTTAAAGAATAGTTGCCAAAATGTGGACAGTTTAGGACATGACCAAAACATATGAGTGAGATTGCATGGGGTTTGAGAACATCTATTGCAATTTTGGTCAACGGTGTCTGGATAGAGGGTTGAAAGTTTTTCCTTGCTATAATGTAATCTATGCAGGACCTTAAATTGTATGAGAGAGAGTTTAGCACAACTGGACGACGAGTTAACAGCCCTCAAGGCCCCCTCCCAGAAATCCTCAGAGAAATTAAGTTGTAGTTCTGACTCCCAGTGTACCTTGATTTTATTAACAGATTTGCTCATAGGAGAGAGTAATTTATAAAAGAATGAAACATGGCCTTTTGTTAAGGTTTTAGCCTTAAGAATCAAGTCTATTCCACTGGGTGTTGGAGTCTGTGGGAATGATGTAGTGTGCGTTTTTGCAAAGTTCCGCAGTTGAAAGTACCGGAAGAAGTCTGATTTATGTAGGTTTAGAGTAGAGATTAATTGATTAAAACATGCAAACACACCATCCATGTACAGGTCTCCCAAATTACATAATCCCTTTTTTTCTAAGGTGGCAAATCGTGAGTCGGTCTTCGCTGGAATAAAGAGATGATTATTGCAAATAGGAGATGCTAGAGGGACAGTGAGCCATCCAAGGTGATGCCGTATTTGTGCCCAAATTTTAAGAGTTCCAACAACAACTGAATTAGAAGTGAAATCTGACAGCGTGAGGGGCAAGGTACTGCAAGCCAAAGCCAACAGAGATGAGGAACATGAGACGGACTCACTTCGGCACCACTTGAGGTGAGGGCTTGTGAACCATGCTATAATCTTGTTCATAGTGGCTGCCCAATAGTAGCCAATAAGATTGGGTAGCCCCAGCCCCCCAATTGATCTATCCCTGCAGAGCAGTGTTCGATTTGCCCTTGAACGTTTATTAGCCCAGATGAATGATGAAATAATACCATTTATGGCTGTGAAAAATGATTTTGGAAGAAACACCGGGAGGCATTGAAAAACATACAAATATCTCGGTAGTACATTCATTTTAATTATTTGTATCCTACCTGCTAAAGATAATGGCAGATAGTCCCATTTTTGTAAATATGATTTAACTGCAGCTGTCAATGAGGTCAAATTCCTCTCACGCATAGTTCGTATAGAGTGTGTAATTGTAATGCCAAGGTAGTTAAATCCTGTGATGGCTGGTTTGAAAGGAATAGACGAGGGAGGTATGTCTTTGGCTGACTGGTTTATTGGGAAGTATTCACTTTTAGAGATGTTAAGTTTATATCCAGATATGCGACCGAAAGAGTTCAACAGTGTCAGGATATGAGGAATGCTTTTCAGAGGATTTTTGACATATAAAAGCAAGTCATCTGCATATAATGAGACCCGATGTTCTATGCCCCATCTTTCAATACCCTCAAATCCTGCTCTCCTCTTCAGAGCAGCCGACAACGGCTCAATCGCCAGTGCAAACAGCAGTGGGGATAACCGAAAAAGTGAAAACGGCGTAGAGCGTTGATTATTTGTGCAGACTGAAGCATAAGGAGAAGAGTAAAGTAGTTTGACCCATGAGATAAGATTACTATTAAACCCAAACTGTTGCAGGGTAAAGAAAAGATATTCCCACTCCACCCTGTCAAATGCCTTCTCGGCGTCGAGAGATATTATGGCCTCTGGGACATTGGAGGGGGATGGTGAGAGGATGACGTTAAGGAGCGTTCTTATGTTAGAATATGAATGTCTTCCTCTTATAAATCCTGTCTGGTCATCTGAAATGATCAGGGGCATGACGGACTCTAATCGATGAGCTAATAGTTTTGCGAGTATTTTAACATCTACTGGAAGGAGTGATATTGGGCGGTAGGATGCACAGTTTAGTGGGTCTTTACCCTTCTTGAAAATTAAGGAGATGGAAGCTTGCATTAATGTGGGTGGCAGCATGCCTTGTTGAAATTAATAATTAAACATGTCGAGTAAAAGTGGAGCTAACTGATCTGAGAATTTTTTAAAGAATTCGACCGGGTATCCATCAGGACCAGGTGATTTGCCACTGTTCATTAACTGTATCGCTTCCTTGATTTCGGACAGAGTGATAGCAGTGTCTAGTTTCAGATTATTTTCAGGTGAGACCTTGGGTAGGTCTAGATTTTCAAAAAAAATTATTTAGTTGATTTCTATCCGTGTGAGATTCTGATGTGTATAGCTGGGAAAAGAATGACCTAAAAGTACTATTTATTTTGTCCGGGTCAAAAGTTATGGAGCCTGACTCGTCCATTATCTGGATAATTTGATTCGAAGCGGATCTCGTTTTAAGCTGATGTGCTAATAGGCGTCCAGCTTTGTCCCCGTGCTCATATACTAGTCCCCAAGAGCGAAGGAGGAGCTGTTCAGCTTCAGTGGTGAGAAGGAGATCTAGTTCGGTTTGAAGTTTTATTCTTTCTTTGTACAGGTCCGGTGTACCTGTATTTGACAATCGATTATCCAAGTCTCCGATAGATTCCTCTAGCTCTTTTTGCCGGGACCTCCGTAATTTATTTGCATGTGAAGTGAAAGAAATTATTCTACCCCTCAGATAGGCTTTGAGAGTGTCCCATATTATAGACGGGGAGGTTTCATTATTTATATTAGTTTCACAGAAGAATGTAATAGAGTCCGAGATGTACTTACAAAAGTCAACATCTGCTAGTAAAAGAGGACTCAGACTCCAATGTCTGAATCCTTTTGGTTTCATACTAAAATGGAGGTCCAAAATTACCGTGGAATGATCCGACACTGTGATGGGTAAATACTGAGTAGAGATAATTGCTGAGGAAAGTTTTTTATCTATCAGGAAATAGTCTATACGGGAAAAGGAACGGTGTACATGAGAAAAAAAGGAGTATTGTTTAATGGAGGGATGTAAGAGTCGCCAGGGGTCAATAAATCCATATTGTGCCATAAATGTGAAAAAAGCCTGGGACATTTTAGTTGGTGTGACTGTTCGTGTGACAGACCTATCTAGTATCGGGTCAATTACACAATTCATGTCTCCTCCCATTACTAGCAGATGAGAGTCTAAATTGGGAATGGTAGCAAATAGTGAGCTTACAAAATTGTGATCGTCCCAATTGGGAGCATAGACTGATACTAGGATTACTTGTTTGTCATATAATGTCCCCTTGACAACAACATAACGACCGCTTGAGTCTGTCAGTACTCTATCTGGGTTAAAGTAGTGTACATTTTTCCTGATCAATATAGCTGTACCATTTGTCAATCCAAGGCCTATTTAATTTTCTGTGATCTGCGTTACATAGATGAGTCTCTTGAAGAAACATTATGTCGGCATTGAGGTTTTTGATATGGGTCATAATTTTCGTACGTTTGATCGCAGCGTTTAGCCCACCAGTATTTAGTGAAATGATCCTCACAGCCCGTCCACTAGCAGCACCCCCATTGACTACACTAGCCATGATCCAGCATCCAGCAGTAGATTGGTAGGTCAACTCCAGGGAGCAAGCAGCCAGAGGTGCATGTGAACCTCTGCACAGAGACAGCACAACATGAGATGAAGACAAACAAAAAACAAAATTCTAAGTAAACAGTTTCAGGTAAAGAGGTTCTTCCCCACCCCCCTTCCCCATTCCCCAACTCTTCGATCTTCCCTTTCTGTGTCATCTTTCCTCTTCTTCTGTCTGTCTCAGCTCTGCAGCTTCTTTATACTGTTTGAAACCCCCAAAGTCCTTTGTGTGAACCTTGAACATGTTAATAACTTTTGTACAACGCGTAGATAGATATGGGAGAGGTTTTGAATACTCAGTATAAATCAATAGCAAAAATGAATTGAAAATTAAATAAAGTAAAGTAAATAATGAAAAGAAAAATAAACAAGTAAAATTTAAAATAATAATAGTAAAGTAAAATAAATAAATAAAATAATCTTGTGCAATGTACGTATAAACATTTGAGAGGTATTGAATACCTGAAGCGATTAAATAGTCACAACATGGTGAAAACAAAGTAAAGCAAATTAAAAATACTAATAACAAAAAAAAATAAAAATACTAATAATAAGAGATACTGAAATACAATACATTAAACACTTGGATTTGAAAATTAAATGGTCAATTGTAGTCACAATTCCTCCCTCATTATATACATAGAAAAATTATAGTTGTTTCTCACCATGTAGTAACTTAACAGCACAACATCATCCTATGAACTATTATCCGGCTACACATCAGAACAGTCAAACAGTGAGGCTTCAGGCCTGAGCTCCACAATGTCCAACACGACTCCAAACCTCTCCAAGCAAACAAGATAACCAAGTATATTGTCCAAATAGAGTAAAAAATAAATAAACACTGACTGGTGCTAAGGCACAAAAGGTTCCCGTTTGAAACAAGCAGCTTACCGATGTGTAATGTTGATTTTGCCCCCTCTTGTAAGGAGGCTAGGTTACCTTAGCCCACATCAAAGGCCGGTGAGTTAGCACCTAAGCTAATCAGGCCTCGAGGTTTGTTGATAATCGGCCACGAAGACTGAGGCCTCCTCCGGAGATGAGAATCTCCTCCTCGCTCCGTTCTCTAGGGTAATCTGCAGTCGGGCCGGGAAAAGGAGTGCAGGCCGAAGGTTGAGATTGTAGAGCTGGGCCATCACCACACGGTATTTAGCCCGTTCCTCGGCGACCTCTGGCGTGTAATCCTCGAAGATCTGAATTGGTGACCCCCGGTACTGGAGCTTCCCTCGGCTTTTACGGGCCTCTCGGATGATCAATTCCCTGGTCTGATAGCGATGGAGACGGACTATCACCGGTCTCGGTCGGGAGCCTGGTTGTGGTTTGGCGGTGAGCGTCCTGTGGGCCCTGTCCAACTCAGGAGGAGACTGTAGAATCTGGTCACCAAATATCTCTGCCAGAACGTCAGCGAAGAAACTTGTGGGTCTGGGGCCCTCGATGGATTCAGGCAAGCCGATTATTCTAATGTTATTTCTGCGGCTGCGGCCCTCCAAATCGATAGCCTTAGCCGTTAGCTTGGTGTTGTTAGCCTCAAGTGCCACACACTTCTCCTCCAGTGCCCAGATCCGCTGGTCTTGCAGCTCGACATGGGATTCTAAAGAGTCTATACGTTGACCCTGCTCTGTCATTGTTGACTGTATTTTTTAAAGTCTCATTTCCAAAGCGGCAAATGAAGCTTTAAAGTCGGCTGCGAGGCTTGCTCTGTGGGCCTCCAGCATGGCGGCTATGCTAGTTAGCGCTGTGTCGCTATTAGTCGCAGAGGCATCCGCTTCTGTCTTTTTTGCCGACTTTGTAGCTTTCGACATCTCTCTGGGCTGGTTTAAATTTAGATAATAGTTATAACCCTCGAAGCAGGTTGGGGGTTTTAAGGAAAAAGTAGATTTTCAAAGTTGTAGCTGCGGGAGGCAGAGACGACGCACCCTATCCCATGTTCACCCAAACCGGAAGTCCCGCTAGGGGACTTTTCTATTCCTACCATTTCTTACATGGCCGTAAATTCATCCTGCACTATTTTTGCGTTTGTCTTCAGGTAACCTATCAGGCCAAGAACAGATTGTAACCCAGCGATGAGTGTCACTTCTATTCTCGATGAGTGTTGTATGCCTGGGCAAAAGGGAGAAAACATCTGCAAACTCTTCCTGCAATCTTTGCACACCTGCTTTCTGTGCTGGGGAAAAAATGTCCATCAACGGGGAATGAGGCTTGATTAGTGAGTCACCCACCCACCATGTGACCATAAAGAGCCCTTTCCAGCAAGTAATTTTGAGTTGGATGTAGGGAGCAATACAAGCACCTTTTCTCACGATGTAAATTGGCACAGCTCATTCTCTCTGTTTTAGGCTCTTCTGACGCTGAAGGGCCTGGAGAAAATTCTCACAGATCACAGGTAGCCCAATGTTTGGAGTTTTGCTCTGAGGTCCAACATGTACTGAAAAAGGCAACCAGGGAGAACATGTAAAACTGTAGAGAGAGGCCACCCTGGCTCAGATCCATTACCGTCAAACTGAGAAGCAGTATTGCTGACGACTGTTTCATTAGGCAGCTCTAATTTGTAGAATTCTACCCTATTACCTTTCATTCCTTTATCCTATTTTTGGGTGCAACCTGGTGTGAACACCTTGGGCAGGAGAGTGGTCTAATCTCACTTGAACTGAGAGATTTTTACATTCACACATATTTAAAGCTAAAGTTTTTGCCACTGTATGAACTGCAGGGAACCTAACTTACATGTTTTTTAACACTGTGACTTAACCAGATAACCCAAAAAAATATATGCATGCTCAGGGAGAACAATAAATCTCTACACATGTTTTGAACCCTCAGAAATACAAACTTTGAAACTGAAAAAAACTGAAACAGATCTTTTTTTGTGTATCATTTGTTCAGTGTAACCAAATTTCAGAAAGTTTGTGATTTGTTGTTTGTGAAGGTTGTGTTTCATCTTGTTTTGCAAGATGCGCATGTGTCCTAAAACCTGTTCAAACTCATCTAGCTGATGTTCATTTGACTTGCGCCACGACTTCTGAACAGACTACATATTTCCATAGTAATCATTTCACTCCTGTCCTCCCCCTCCTCGTCTCCACCCCACATCCTCCTTCTCTCGTCTGTCTTGCTCAATAAAAGTTCCCATGATGCACAGTGCCACTACATCCACTGTTTCGTCGGCCTCGACCCCAGTCACCAATGTTCCTTTCGCTGAAACCGCCGCCTCCAACCAGGTTTGCTCCTCATTTCACTTCTCTTTTTCTTTCAGCTGTTTAGGCTTGTTTAGATCTTCATTGTTTCACCTGCTGTGAGGGGCTGGTGTGTGTCAGTGTGTGTGTTTGTGTTATTTATAATCCTTTGTGTTGTGATGGAAAGCAAATGAAAATTGATGTTCTAAGTGTGGCGTGTCATGTTGCTGTGCATGATGTTCAATGTCTTGCCTTGCTTAAAAATATTAACCTTTAATTTGATCCATTACTGTATTGTCCCAGTGGGGGAGGAAAATGAAGAATTCAGTCCAGTTGGGTCTGTCAGTGCCCAATTCTTTCGCAGGCCTGATTGTTTCGGATCCTTTCAACACACACGCGTAGACTACGGCACTTCCTATACTCGCAATCTTTACGACAGAGCTCCTGGCACGTGATATTTGAATGTAAACCGACCATACAACGTTTGTTAAATATTTTAATAGTATACATTTAAATATGTGACTGTTTTTGTGGTGTTTTTAATTGTTGATTAAAACAAAAAAATAAAAAACAGATACAAACACAACATTGACAATCAAAAACAAACAGAAAATAAGATATAAACCAAAATAAATTGGAATTCACTCAAAACATGCTTTTTTAATTCTTTTTAAATAGCAGGGTTTCAACCTTTTAAATAGTACACAAACTGCCGTAAAATAGGTCGATCGCATGTAGAGGTGTTTTACGCATGCGTTGAAAGGATCCTAAACTATCAGGCCTGCGAAAGGATTGGGCACTGACAGGATCTTACGCAAAGACATTGAGATTTTTTCCTACTGGTAGTTTTGGGTAGAAAAATGTTTATGGCCATCATCAACACTGACTTTAGCTCTTTATCTTGCAAGTAGTGTTTCCAGTCTGACCCTAAAAAAGGAAGATAAATCAATAAGTCTGACTTTGGTCTCAGTGCATGCAGCTAAGGCTACATTTACACAGCAACTTATGCTACTTAATTACTATGATTTGAACTTACATTTCATTTTTTTGTGCGTGTGTGTCTGGTTGTTCACCTTTAAATAGGACCTTTGTCGGATTCCTGAGTGAACAGTTTGTAGTCCCTTTTCATGCAGTGTGCTGTCACTGTGTAATTAGGACCATGAGACTATTGTTATTTTGTGGTTCAGGATGTGTTTAGGAAATCAAAAAGAGTCAAGTTTGTGACATGAGTTAGTTGAAACATGTAGCCCAAGGGCCACATTCGGCCCTCGGTCTAATTTTATGCGGCCCCCAAAGTAAACATACAAAATGGCAGAAAATTACATAAAACAAAGGCAAGAATATTAAAAATACAAAGAATTACAACATTGCAGGAAAATACAGTAAAAACAAGATAAACAGAAAATATTCCACTACTACTACTAAAAATGAACAAAATGACAACAGTAATACACAAAACTATGCCAAATAACACAAAACAACAACAACAACAATACACAAAATGACTCAAAATGATGTGTGGCGGCGCGCACAGTCGCAGCGGCCCGAGGCTCCCCGCTACTTTTGCACCTTTTGTATGTTCATGTCCTTTCTATGTCCTTGTATCATGACATACCCATGTCACAGCAACCGAATCTACAGCCGTAAAGACCTGATAGACATCGGTTTTCAGGCAAAAATGGATATTTCAAGCATCTTCTCACGGACACACAACATTCCATCGGAGATAGCAAGACCGCCGGGCACCCCGTGGATTGTTGTCGGGCACGGCAGGCGCCGGAGGCGGCGCAGAGAGAGGAAGCAGAAACGCGGACGCCGGGCAGGCCTGCTAGCTCAGCTCAGGAGCCGACCACATCAACCTCCGCTTCCATCCATCTTCCTGACAAACGCCAGATCCATTGCAAATAAGATGGATGAGCTGCAATCACAGATCGCCTACAACTGCTACATCCGTGAGTGTTGTCTGCTGATTGTCAGCGAGTCCTGGCTGCGCCCGCACATCCCCGACGCTACAGTGCAGCTAGCAGGCCGCACTCTCCACCGCCACGACCGGACCGAAGCCTCCGGTAAGAGCAGGGGAGGAGGACTCTGTGTTTATGTGCTCGAGGACTGGTGCTCGGACAGCAGAGTGATACACACTCACTGCTCACCGGACATAGAGGCCATGTCTGTCCAGTGCCGACCGTTCTATCTGCCACGGGAGCTAACGGTAGCCATTGTAACTGCTGTCTACATACCTCCCGACGCTAACGTTAGCACGGCACTCGGCCAGCTTCAGATCATGGTCTCTAAACAACAGAGGGCTCACCCGGACGGGGTTCACATCATCGCTGGGGATTTTAATCAAGCACATATCAAGACTGTTCTCCCCAAATTTTACCAGCACGTCAAGTGTGCAACCAGTGGAGAAAACACACTGGATCATGTTTACTCAAATATAAAGCATGCATATAGGGCGACCCCCCTCCCCCATCTTGGACAATCAGACCACCTCTCTCTGCTCCTCTTCCCTGCCTACACCCCCCTCAGAAGGCAAACTAAGCCAGCCTTTCAGACCATCAAAGCCTGGCCTGAAAATGCTCTCAACCAGCTGCAGGACTGTTTTGCCTGCACGGAGTGGAGTATTTTTGAAGCTCAGGACTTGGACACACACACCGAGTCTGTCCTCTTCTACATCAGGTGCTGTGTAGAGAACGTCACCGAGGACAGACGCATCCGGGTCTTTCCAAACAGGAAGTCCTGGATGACGAGGGAAGTCCAGACCCTGATCAGAGCCTGTAACTCGGCCTTCAGGACGAGGGACAGAGCCCTCTACAGCACCGCCAGAGCAGACCTGAGGAGGAGCATCAAACAGGCCAAGGTCTCCTACAAGAATAAAATAGAGGGATACCTGACAGACAACAACCCGCGCCAGATGTGGAGGGGCATCCAGGCCCTAACCAACTATAAAGGAAACCCCCCTCCCACATCCTCCAGCCGCAGCAGCACACTGACAGAGGAGCTGAACAGCTTCTTTGCCCGGTTCGAGACCACCACCACACACCTGCAGTCACTGCCCCCTCCTGGTTCCAGCACCCCACCTCTCTCTCTCCAGGAGCATGAGGTGAGGAAAAACTTAAGAGCAGTGAACCCCAGAAAAGCTGCTGGTCCTGACGGCATCCCAGGGGCTGTGATTAAAGCATGTGCAGACCAACTGACAGGGATCCTCACCACACTCTTCAACCTCTCCCTGACACATGCCACCGTCCCCACATGTCTGAAGGCCTCCACCATCGTCCCCATCCCCAAAAAACCTGCCATAGACAGCCTAAACGATTACAGACCGACCGCTCTGACGTCTGTAATCATGAAGTGCATGGAGCGGTCAGTTTCTCAGCACATCAGAGACTGCCTCCCTCCCACCTTCGATCCACACCAGTTTGCCTACAGGGCAAACCGATCCACAGAGGACGCCATCGCCATCACACTTCACACAGCGCTGAGTCATCTGGAGAACAAGAAGAGCTATGTGAGGATGCTTTTCGTGGACTACAGCTCAGCGTTCAACACAATCATTCCGGACATCCTAATCACCAAACTGTTGAAATTACAGATACCTCTCCCCACCTGCAACTGGATTAAAAACTTTCTGACGAGCCGCCCACAGTCTGTCAGACTCGGCCTCCACCACTCCTCCACCATCACACTCAGCACTGGTTCCCCGCAAGGCTGCGTCTTGAGCCCTCTACTGTACGCCCTGTACACCTATGACTGCTCTTCAACTCACCCAACCAACCGCATTATTAAATATGCGGACGACACCACTGTGGTTGGACTCATCCGAGGCGAGGATGAGACAGCGTACAGGGCCGAGGTAGAGGAACTATCACGCTGGTGCTCAGCAAACAACCTGACCCTGAATATCCAGAAAACAAAAGAACTGATCATGGACTTCAGGAAGATCAGACAGGACCACACCCCCCTCCTCATAAATGGAGAGCAGGTGGAGACTGTCACCACCTTCAGGTTTCTGGGCACCCACATCTCTGCTGACCACTCCTGGACTGACAACATCAGGGCCCTAGTCAAGAAGGCTCAGCAGCGGCTACACTTCCTGCGTGTCCTCAGGAAGAACCATCTGGACACGAAGCTGCTGTTGGCCTTTTATCACTCCTCTGTGGAGAGCGTGCTGACATACTGTCTGGGTGTGTGGTACGCAGGCTCAACAGTAAAGGACAGGAAGGCGGTGCAGAGGGTCATTAACACTGCCCAAAAAATCATCGGCTGCCCTCTGCCCAGCCTAGAAAACATCGCCACATCCTGCTGCCTCAGGAGAACCAAGGCCATCACAGGAGACCCCTTACACCCTGCTCACCCCCTGTTCGACCTGCTGCCCTCTGGAAGACGCTACAGGTCAACAAAATCCCACACATGCAGACTGACAAACAGCTTCTTCCTCTTGGCCATACGGACTGCAAACACCCATGGATACACACACACACACACACTCTTTCAGGAACAATCTCCCATAACCCCCCCCCCCCACACACACACACATACACACACGCTTTAGCACTAAACACTACAGCACTTTAAACTGTAACTTATTCTGTAAAGTACTCACCGATGTCTCGTTTTAAAATTTTTATGCCGTACGTTCGTTTTTTATCATCTTTGTACATATTCAATGCCTTGTTGTTGTTTTCGCTCCTGTCTTTTAATTCTATGCTTTGTGGTGTACTGTAGCTCTATGCGAGCATCTCTCAAATTTCACTGTACCACCAAGTACCGTGACAATAAAAGACTATTCTATTCTATATACCAAATTACAGAAAATGAAAACAAAAGTAGACAAAAAGACAAGAAAAACCTACAGTACTAACAAACCTGCAAAACAAAAACAGAGATACGCAAACATTAACTTCAAAAAATACTAAAAGACAACACAAATACACAATATAACTCAAAAATCCTATATTTTATAGGAAAAATACACAAAAAGACAACACAAATACACAATATAACTCAAAAATCCTATATTTTATAGGAAAAATACACAAAAAGACAACAGAAATGCACAGAAAGCATCCTAAATTACTATAAAAACTCTTTTTTCTTGTATTATTGCTCAGATCGGTTATTATTCTAAATGCTGACATGAATGCCGATAATGTATGGAAGTAAATCTGTGCCATTGGATTTTGAATTTTTAGCACCGAATTTTTTTACATCTAATTTTTACAGATGTAGGCATATGCAAAAGAAATTCAGTGCTAGAAATTCGATGGCTTTTAAAATTCAAAGTCTGATTTAGATGCAAAAAAAGTTAGTGTTATAAAATTGGTGTAAAAAAAATTCTGTGCTAAAAATTTGAATTAAAAAACCAATGGCACAGATTTACTTCCATAGTTGTGTGGCCCTTCGATCAAACAAACACATTTTCGTGGCCCCCACTGCCACGTGCCAGTCTATTGGCAGGCCAATGGTTTGTTGTTTCTGGTGAAATAAATTAAATTGAGGCATCATGCAGCCGCAAGTGATTCTACATTATTACAAGTGGCAGTTTGGAGGAAACTGTAGTAATCACAGCTAATCAAAATGTACCTTTGCAACGTGTAATAAAGTGCCCACCATCATGAAGGCCCCGTTCATTCCACTCCTGACACAGTTGAATACTATCACTCTGGGGTGGGTTGTGCATGAATATTACTTAGTATCAATCAGTATATCGTTCGTTTGTTGGATGTTCTGTTTAAAAACAATTTTTTTTTTTCTACATTTTTTCTACATTGAACAGGACATGATCAATTTGACTGGGAAATTATTGAGAAATCGTTATCCCACCCCTTCACACTATAGAGTGTCTCTCCCAGATTTCGAATAAAAATTCCAATCCTATTATATTGCATTCAAAGGAAATCTGGATGAAGGTCCACAAGATGTTTAAATTACCACATTGTAAACAATCTTACTCCTCCTTGTGGCAGAACCCTGATTTGTGTTGGAAAAGCACTGGTCTACTGGAAAAGTTGGTATGATCATAAAATATGTTCATTGGATGATCTTTAAAAGGACGGTATATTTTTGTCATATAATGATATAATGAACAGATATAACCTGTGTGGGAAAGGACATTTTTGGAAATATCTTCAGATAAGGAGTTGTGTTATGTCATTGCCCCAGCATGCAGGAGTGAACCACATTCTGGATTATTTGACCCTACCATCTCACCATCATCAAGCTTCAGTGTTCTACAGAAGAATCAGTGAAGTCATTAGTGATGACTGTAAAGCACTGAAGGGTTTATGGGAAAAGGAGATGGGGTTACATTTGGGGATAATGAATGGCTAAGGGTTCTATCAGAAAATGGAAAATTTGTGAGAGAATGTAAAAGTAAACTTACACAATATAAGATATTGCAAAGGTATTATTTGACTCCAGTTAGATTACATAGGGCAAGTCTTATGAACAATGCATTGTGTTGGAAATGTCAGAATGATACTGGTACCTTTATGCACTGTTTGTGAGAATGCCCAATTATTCAACGCTTTTGGGTGGAGGTCATCCATGTCCTAAGTGAATGGTTGGGAAAGCCTGTACCACTTTGTCCTGGATTGTGTTTACTGGGTGATAAAGGAAGGATAACTAATATATCAGTAGGGAAATTTTCATTTATTATGGTTGGGGTATCAGTGGCAGCCAGGGTTATCTTTAAACATTGGAAAACTCCAATCGCCCCACATATTAAGTAATGGGCAAACATGATAACAAAAATGGCCTCATATGAATGCATGCTAAATAGATTAAAAAATAAGGACAGCACATCAGCTTGGGACACATTTTGGTCCTACATTACTATAAACACAAGTCAGGATGAGACGTGATTCCATATCTGCCTAATTCCGCCCATTAGTATAGTGATTTATTATTATTTTATTATTTTTACCTTGTACAAAAGCCCCATCCATGAATGTATTTATGCATACTGTATGTACAGCCACCTTATTGAGTGTGGATTGTGATTTTGTAATGTACCAAGAAAATGTTCAATAAAAAAACTTTAATTACAAAAAAAATGAAAAAACAAATTTTAAAAAACAAATACACTGTGTGTTGATTTGGTTTTACTGATTCAAAACCTGTGCTGCGATGGACTGGCGCCCAGGGTGTACCCCCTATTAACGCGCCGGCAGACCCCTGTGACCCTTAAATAGGACAAAGTGGGTCTTAAAACAAATGGATGGATGGATGATTCAAAACCAAAAAAGCAAATACAGAAATAACTACATTTCCAGATAAACAGCCTTTTTCTGTTTTAAACTTAATATATTAATGGCAAAATCTTTTTCTGTTTGTGTGATGTTTGGATATTAACGGACAATGTTGGGAAAGTACATTTTCTACATTAATTAGTTCAAAGTTCAGTTCGCAAAACAAAATGTTGAACAATGTTTATAGTTTGTTGTCTACTTATATACAGTATGTGTGTGTTGCTAGCTATTACCCTCAGCATCCTGGCATTTCACTACATTAAACACTTGGCAGGAATCGACTGAAATGGAATTTGATATGAATTGTTTCCAATTCTTGCCACTTTTAATACCTCATTACATTGACATGGACATGAAAAATAACATTAAAAAACTAAAGACGAGATTTCACCATTAATATTCTAATTTTAAAACAGAAAAACACTGCTTCTATGGTTTTAGTTTTTTCTGTATTTCAGTTAAGGTTTTAAATCAGTAAAAACCAAATAACCACACCATTTATTTGTTGTTTTTTGGGGGGTTTTGAAACGGAATAGCCAAAGAACGAACGATACACAGATTAGTAACACACGTCTTTGCTGAGATTGGTCAAGTTTGCGGTCAACTTACAGGATCATCAGTGTGCTTTAGCTGGCCATAATAGTGTGTCTGGTTGACCACTTCTCTCTTTCTGATAGACACTGAGTGCTAGAGCTGTGATTTAGAGATGCTTTGATCCAGACGTAGAACCATCAACACTTGGTCAAACTCACTCATATCTTTTTACTGTCTAACCTGTCCCACCCTCTAACATGTCCCATGATAACAATATATATATTTATTTTTCACTTTCTACTGTTTACTTCACCTGGTCATAATGTTATGGCTGAATCTTGTTTATAATAGATGAACAAACTCCTCAAACATTGTAAATATTAAAAAAGTTTTTCAACCAATTATTTCACAACTTCTTTTATCTGCCCTTCTCTCTTTTCCAGTAGACCCCTCAGAGCTTCTGACCTCTGATCCAGTGGAACTTCAGTGCATTCCAGTGGAAAACCAATTCTGTCCCATCCCCAAACTGCTGGTGGCAGCTCCAGTGGCCCTAAACTCAGTAAGCCTTACCCGAAACCCAAGCTAAAGCCCCTGAAACATAAAAATGTGCTGAGAGCACACACAGACTCAGAGAAGATGTGAAAGCTGAAACGGTTCATGCAAAACTAACCTGGACGTCTGCAGCAGCCATCCTGATGCATACTGACCTCTATTCAGCAGGAGCAGTAGAGCTCTGTGGTTCCTACAGCCATACATGTCCACACCTAAAGTGGTGCAAACACACACACTCAAGCATTTAAGACTGAAACGACTTATTGGTTTGAAGCCATCACAGGAAGTTACCCAAGACTTCACTTTTTCCAAAAATGGATAAAACTGAAAACAAACTTGCTGCAGGTCTACAACCATGGAAACGTGTCTCTTATCACATTGTGTAACTTCTGAGCTGTACTGATGATAGATACATATCAGTTTGATGTCATTACCCCATCCTCCTAATAATACATGTGTCAGCAGGTGGTTTTTCTTAGTTTGTACCTTTTATTTTTCTGCTTACATTCCCCAAACCTTCGAGGGCCACATGTTAGCCTGCATTTACCATAGACATTAGGACAAATATTTATAGTGATCGCCACCTGATAACTACAGCACAACATGTGTTTATATATGATTAAGGCCTGCTTTAGACTATATTAAATTCATAGCAGGAACTGAGGTATGACTATTATCACCTAAGCATTAGAAACAAATAAACTGATGGTAAAAATAGATTAACAATCTTTGCTAAAGGCCTTTGAAAAGAGAATAACCTCCATGTGGATAATATTGAGTCCTTAATCCTTAATATATTCTGGTGTTCTCCTGTTTGTTATCTTTAGCATCTTCATGACCTGAAGTGAAAATGGGTTTAGTCCTGATTGACACGAGTCAGATGTAAAATGACCAGCCTTTAGATTTGACATCACTCTCACTTTTAAACATGATTTGAGATGTGAACAGACATGATATTCTCTTTTGGCAGGGATGGAAAATGGCCTTATTGTCTGATCAAAGAAATTCATTGGTGGGTGTAACATTCCATAAAGACAGTTTGTTCCCCCAATGTGGTGACTTTGTAGCTAGGACCAGGGTTGGGGTCAATTATAATTGTAATTGCCTAATTGACAATTAATTACAATAAGGGCATTTTTATAATTGTAATTTTAAAAATCTGTTGATGTCATAATCATATTTAAATTGTAATTAAGTTCAGATAATTGTCTTTGCAATTCAGTACAGTTCTATGTACAGTTCTACACATATGTAGTTAATTATTAAAATATGCTTTCCCACATTTGACCATTTAAAAAAATATATAAATCTAGGGTTATGACACAAAAAAGGCTCAAACATGATAAACAAATTAGATGATATTTGTTTTTAGTGTTTTTCACAACTGATTTAGGACGTGGTTATAAGAGATGCTAACAGAAAGCTAACACAAGACGCAGGTTAACTTTTATTAGGTTATTTATTTCAGGTTCAGTACCGGTAATTGTGATTAGTTGTATTTGAACTTTAATAATTGAGAACGTAAATGTAATTTACTTTCTGAGGACAAAAAATAATTGTAATTTAATTGTAATTGGAAAAAATGCCAGTCACTGTAATCGTAATTGAAATGTAATTTAACATGGGTAATAGAAAACGTAATTGTAACTAAAAAAAATTAATTGACCCCAACCCTGGCTGGGACATTTACCCACTGCACATTTGTTCACCCTAAAAAAAGGACCGTCGCCCCCCCACCATTTGAACAAAGTAGAGCCAATCTGGTAAGTTTACAGTTAGTAAATATTTTAGTATATTTTGGCAGTATAGGCCATTGTTCATTTTTCAAATCTTTGGGTGAGCAAATGTTCGGCGAGCAAAAGAACTACAATCGGTAACTACAAAAACCAGCACTTACCAAATTAACAGTGATGTAGTGGTTAAACTTCTGCATCACTGATAGAATGTCTGAGAAGGATCAGGGAGCCTCCTGTGTGTGCTGTGCTCCCTATTCTCCATTTTGCCAATTGCACCAATATAAAACTAGCACTGTTCCAATAAACACATCATTTCTAGGTCACCCTTCACACAGCAAAAACTGGTCACAAACTAGCTAATGACACGTGTCTGCAATTTTCACCCAGTGCTGTGTTGTCAAAAAAAGGTGTCTGAAATCAGCATCCACACAATCCTAAAACCAGATTAGTGTGAAGTCGTGCCTCAAGGCTGTTGCATATGCAATGACTGCCCCTGTTTAATGCAATATCTGAATAAAAGGCAGTGTGAGTTATCATTTCATGTGGATTTGTATAAAGTATGAGGCACAAGAATTTTATAAGGCGTGGCTCATCAGGAAGAAAACGGCTTAGAACTTAGAACTGTGTCCTTTTTTTTCACTGATGTTTTGTCCTTCAAAAGTCGCAAGACTCTAAATATTGAAGCCACAACCTCAATCGATGAATGGTTTGATCCAATACTTTGGAATAAACAGCAAACTGTTTGATTGTTGCAAAAGCAAAAACCAGGTAGATTTTTAAGAGTACCTTGAAGAATGTTTGAAGGTGAGGTGACCAGCTTTGGAAACTGGTATGAAATATTTGTTATCCAAATTCAAATGTGCCTCTTTGAATTTTCATTAAAACACCAACTTTCATGCACTGTAAGAACCGACAAGTGCTCAAAGATGTCACCTGATACATTCTATTCACTGAACATTCATGTGCAGTATTTCTTCTGTCAGACACCTGTGCTGTCCTATTGTTGATGTAAAAATTTAAACCTGTGTTGTGTGTGCAAACATCATGTGTTGAAAGAGATGAGTCACACATTTGGTTAGTTGTGATGATGCAGATACTGCAGCTTTGTCCAACTGATTGTTATTCATTTAGACCCTGGTAATGTGTTGTGAATGTATCTAATGCAACAACTTTGCACATGTGTCTCTAAAATGCAGGTGTGATGACATGTAACAAGTCACTACATATAGACTATGTTAGAGGTCTCATAGGTACCATGCTAACACTGTGTGAAGACTTATATATGTATTGTTATATGGGTTTATATTACTGTCAATAGGTGGTGTGGCTATTTTCAGAGTACAGGTTTCACTCCCAGAGGAAGTGTGAGGTTCAACAATGTATGTACCTACATTACAGGACCCTCAGAAAGTATGTGAAATGGCCAAAATGAAATAGCTTTAGAAACAAGTAGCTATGTTATATATCTGAATGTGATAATATATATAACATAACACATTTGTCCATTTTCATTTTATCATCATCCTTTAATTTACCACCATTCATATATCCCCCGTGTTCTGCACAGAGCGTCACTGTCCCCCAATACTTGTAAGCTTTAACTTTCTTTTAGACATGTTTGAAAAATTTCACACCACAATACCATCAAAACACTTATGTTTTATCGATGGCTTCACTTCCTGTTAATTATTACATTGTAAACATTGGTTTAGAAGAAAAGAATATGTGGCCTCTTTGTGAGAATTGTGTAAAATAGTAATTATTGAACAAACTAAAGAATAAAAATTGTATTATCAATTTAGGAAAATAAACTAAAACATGTTTTGGTTAGGAAACTTGATATAGAAGTTCAGGTGAATTTCCTTCATTTCACAGTTAGATTCAAGATGTTTAACATAAAAATGTCCCCATAGATTTACAGTAGTGGCTTGAAGCAGTTAGTGGTGACATCAGCCTATAGTTGTTCAAAGAAGGGATTCTCAACCTTTTTTTTTTTTAATGACGATTTCCCGTGCAATTCATTTTTAGTTGGATAGAGATAATGTTTAAAGCGTTTTAACATCTTGAGAAACAAATATATTAAAGCTGCAGTTAGTAGTTTTTTGGCATCATTTGGTCAAAAATCCATAATCAACTTGACGCTACTGGAGTCAAGCGCATTCAGGGCCAATCGGTAGTAAACGTACAGTTACGCGGCAAATCAAGCGGAAAAAGGCAGACCGAGGTGTAGTAGCAACAGAATAAGTCAACACTGAGGAGTAACGGACTGCTTTTGCTTTGCATCCTTGCGGACCTCCGTGACTGCTGAGGGCCCGCCGCACACACAAACACTGCCTTCAGAGGGAGAGCAAGAACAGACGGGATAAATTGCGTGTAAACCTAAGAGAAGCTTATTCAAGATAAAATCATTTTACAGTCTGAATGCGACTGCCGCTCAGAGCAGCTGGGATCCAGTGGCAGCTGGCCAATAGAGGGCGCTACGGCACTGCCCCACCACTCACCACATTAGTTTGAGTAAGACATAAAAAAAAATAATAATAATGAATTAAAAATACAATGTAACAAATTTATATCTGTATTTGGATAATCAGAATAAATATTAAATTGATGATGAGTAAAATTGTTTTGTTCATCTGTGTCTGATTGGTGACGTTTTCGCCTTAGGGCACACTAATCTTTGCTCATTTACTCTCCGTTGTACATGCGCAGTAACTCCTGTTCACTACAAGTCAATGGACTGACTCTGGGTGCAGCTCACCTATGCCCAGAGACGCAGCCGTTCAGTTACACATGAAAAGAGAAGCAACATGAAGAAAGAGAAATTAAATAATTGTGCTTTCCCTGCCTCCTTCTTCAAAAGTCGGGATCAGACCCAGCATAGATAAAGACAGATATGACCGATTTAAAGCACTTTTCATAAAAGGCAAAGAAATGTGAACTAACTAAGAAGAATTTGATGATGTCAAATCTTGTAATATGTCCATTTTTTGTAAACTAGGTGTTAATGTATGTTTCATCAGGTCTTAAATTATGTATGTTCATTTACCACTTCCTTTGTCACCCTGTTTTTATTGAATTACTTGTTAAACTAACTAACTAAAACAAATAATCTGAAAAATACATTTGGTTAGTTTGAAAGCAGTTCTGGGACTGCAATTTTCCTTCTTATTCGTTCGAAGCTACACAAAACATGTTTTTGGTGTATGGCTATTTTGGAGTTGTACCCCCCCCGCCCCCCAGCAGCCGCTGCTCGGGACAGTAACTACAGTGATACATTCATTCATGTCAGAGTCTCTATAACACCAGAAAAATCTCTTTGTTTTCAAATCAGAGCGAAGAGAGGATTCTACAAACTGCAGCTTTAATCACATTATGTTTGCAATGACTTATTGCAAACATATATTAAATGATTAAATAGATTTTTTTATACTTCTCATGTGTCTTAAAGTAGAAATTGGCTCTTAAGACATGGTTTGATGAGCCATTATATCAACCCCATGGAGCACCTTCCTTCATGATGAACTCAGAATGGAGAATAAGCCTTTTCATACTCTAGAACTGCGCATGCCCGACCTGGGGGGTCATAGGTTGAGTGGGATATAAACATCAAAAAGCTTGTTCACTCTGTTGATATTTCCAACCTAACAGCTTTTATAATTTTAGTCCAGAGATCTTTAGTGTTAATATTTTTCATATTACACATATCCAGACTAGAGAGGGGAGCAGTGGTTTCTGCTGAAGTCACTTTCAGCCCAATCCGAGCACTTTTAAAAACCGATGGCAGCAGCAGTATGGAAGCAAAGGCAGTCCCCTTGTTTCCACACAGGTGACCCCAGGTAAATGAAAACACTGACAGGGTCTCCAGCGGGCGAAATTCGGACTCTAATGATGCACATATCCGATCACTTTTGTAAAACCGATGGAGAAGTTTCCACACTCCTTCTCCCAAGCTTTTAACTTTTAATTGTTATGTATTTTCTGTCATTATTTTTGTTGTTGTTAGTTTCTATTTTAACTTGTCTAGTTGTTTTAACAACTGTAAAGTGTCTTTGAGTTTTGGAAAAGCACTTATAAATAAAAAAGTATTATTATTAATGGGACAAGTGAGATTTCCGAGTGTAAAAAGACAGTATGTTCTCACTTTGATAAGGTAAATTTTACACCATTCACTAACCAGGTCCATGATTATTTTTGCTAAGCTATTATTTTAATTAGGGGTGTCACTTTAATGTGTTAATTGCAAGTGATTAATTACAGGAAAAAAAAAAAAAGTATTGCGTTAATTGATTCTTTTTTTGCACCACAAACAGCGCTGAATATTTCTCCATTGCGCGCGTTCCCAGTATACCCATAATAGTGACGTACCAGCTACAACAGTAGAAGCTGAGGAGTTTGAGTCTTTGAGCGCGTTAATTTTAGTTAAAAAAAAAACTGATGGAAAACTAAAGCCCAGTTCAGTCAATCAATCAATCAATCTTTATTTGTATAGCGCCAAATCATAACCAATGGTATCTCAAGGCACTTTACAGTAGAGCAGTCTTAAGGACGGACTCTTCATTTTATGGATACACACATATGCATATATACGTATATACACATACATATGTATCCCACACCCAACATGAATTCATCATGGCGGCAAGGAAAACCTTCTGTTAAGCAGCAGGAACCTTGTGTGGATCAAGATTGCTTTAGTCAAAATAAATGATTTATTTACAATAAATGTCTATCAGGATTTATATAGCGATTTGAGCGCTTTGCATGGATAAGCATCCAATCGTATATTTGGCGGTATGGGTCTGTTCCAGGACCTCCTTGCCCTGTCCGCGAGCTTACGTGGAAAGCTGGAGGTAGGGAGAGCACTCCTCCCTTCCCTTCCCTGAGCCCTAGCTAAAGGCTAAAGCAAGGAGAGCGGTTAGCAGAAACCCTCTGGAACAGATCAGAGCAGATGTTAATGACAACAACATGACACCCAGTTAGTTGGATACAATACTGACCTGGAGGAGTTGGGCAGAGGTGGGTTGTGAGATGCTTGCTGAGGAGGTAAGAGGCAGGTGTCGCGTTTTATGTACTTCCTGTATGCTTTGACCAATAGGGAGACAATCTGGGCTCTTGGTTGATTTGAGGTGTGGCTGGCTTGACGTCCGCAGCCTGCCTGAACTAACACTATGCTCAATTTCAGTCAGGATCGCTTTAGTCAAAATAAATGATTTATTTACAATAAATGTGCATTAGGATTTAGATAGCGCCTGTTATGTTTGAGTGCTTTACATTGAAAAGCCCAGGGTGGGGAGAACACTCCTCCCTTAAATAAGTGGTCACGTCCTCAGATGACAAGCTTTCTAAATTCTACGAACTATTTTTTAGCCTTAACAGCAGTTCATTCATTGATATTTTTCATTTTTTCACATATTTAAACAAAGAGTATGCGCGCGCAAGTCAGTCACATGTCCTGTTCATTCTCCAAGTTAAAACTCATTAAAAACCAGTTGAGGAGCACAGTGGGACAGGAGAGACTAAGTGGATTTGCCATGATGTCCATAGAGAATGAGAGCAAAGAAAATCGTGCACGAGTTCACGGAGCGCAAGGCTCGTCGTATGCCCTTCAAATAGTGGTGAGTAGGTCTATAGTACTTTATATTGAAATAGTGTTTTTGTTGTTCTCTTGTTTTGTTATACTTCATGTCCGTTTGATGGACTTCAAAATGACATAGTCACTCATGAATACTCTACAATAGACATGGGCAACTGCTGGCCCGGAGGCTAAATGCAGCCCTCAGTCTAATTATGTGTGTCCCCAAAATAAACACACAGAATGACTTAAAAAAAAATACCCAATATTTACAACAAAAAGAATGACCACAATAATACAGAAAAATAACTGAAAAAGTATAGAAAACATCAAAAATACACAAACATGAGTCCTACACAACAAATTGAAAAACACACAAAATGAGAGAAAAGCAAAAAAAAAAACAAGATGATTACAGAAATAATAATAAAATATACAAAACTACCACAAAAACACACAAACCCTTGTTTTTTAAAAATCTTGTATTAATGCTCAGATTGGTCATTATTCTAAATGCTGACATGAATGTTCATGACTTGACCCTCGGGTCTGACAGTCACATTTTTGTGGCCACGGTGTGATAGAACTTGCCCATCTCTGCTCTATAAGATTAAAGCACACAATATATATTCTACAGAAAGCTTTCTAAGCAGAGAGGAAAATGTTTGAGCTGCAAAAGAACCAACTCCATATTAAAGGTTGTATATTTGAAATTGTTGGTCAAACTTTGTCCATGTAGTGTCGGTTAGTGGTTCTCAACCTTTTCAGCTCGTGACCCCCAAAATAAAGGTTCCAGAGACCAGAGACCCCCACTGTACCTGAAGGTGGTTGAACACAGACATGAACATTGTCAGAACAAGTCATGTGGAGACAGGACCATCTATAAGGGGGAATAAAGGGAGAGATTTTTGGGGTCCATCCATAAAGTTAGCAAAATGATGGTCCATTGTTTTACACATCTATGATAATACCACATTTATTTATTTATCTGAATAATATCCAAAGGTGTCAGAATTACACTTAATGACAGCCTTCATAACACCTTATTCATTCTAATGACAGCGTACTGCCAGCCTTAAGTATAAAACTTCAAGTAAAGTATTACCAAATGTGAAATCCAGATCCAATTCAAAAGAAACTCAGTGGGGTAATCGAGAAACCAAACTGACATGAGTGAGTTAAATTTCAATGAGATCGCTTAAATGTGAATCGAGATATGAGTTTTTTAGATTTTGCAAACTATTAGAGATAGAGATTTTTCAAACTGGAGTTTGGGGTGGTAACAAAAAGAGGAATAAGAGCCCCTACACAACTGAATGGATTACAACATCTGGAAGATAAAGTGATTGAAGTTGTAAACAAATTTGCAAACAAGAGATCAAAAGACTGTGATGGCATTGATATGTACTGTATGCCATTAAGAAAGTAATCACTAAAGTTAAACCTCTGTATAAATCTGGTGAAAGGCATGATTTTAACAATTACAGACCTGTTTCACTATTACCACAATTTTGAAAAATTATTGAAAAGGGCAAACCACTAAACATCATTGACACTTATCGATTCAGTTGAGAAAATAAGTACTTGTCTTTTTTTTTTTTTGGTCTGCACATGCTGTTGAAGGTCAACACTACAAGAAGAGCAATCTTTTTAAAGACAGCAATGCATGTTTTGTTATTGTGACCATCACCAGCCCTCCCTAAGGAAAGGTAAGAAACTCTTTATTATAAGGAGGATATAAAAAGAGAGGGCAGTGTTACACCTAAATGAAGGGGAAGGGAACAGGGAGTCAAGGTAGGGTTAAACCCAGTACGAGTTTATCCCACAGCCCAAGACATGCCAGTGCATCATAGACCAATGTATGTGCAAGAACCCAAGCGCCGCCCTGGGCCAGAAGATGCAGCCTGGCCAGCAGAAAGAGCGAGGGCCAAGGAGCCCCAGGCCACCCCCTCACGACCAAGCAGCCCCCCAGACGTCCCCAAGATCCCAAGCCAAGAGGCAGCCACATACACACCCGAGAAAGCCCCAAGGAGCCGAGGACCCAGCGCACTCCACCAACGACCCCAACCCCAAAGCCCCCCGCCATCATCACTGTGGAGATAGAACTGATGACATCATCACAAACATATTCTCTTCCTACAGTACGCTTGCATGGACGAGACCATATCGACAAGTGCCATGAATATCGTGACTTTCGTCCTAAATAAATTCTGCAGGACTGGACGTTCCCAGAGAGCTTCTATGCAGCAGCTGACTTTTATTAGGGCACAGATACTACAAACAACAAAACAACTATTACTTCAGTACACTGAGGATTTCCCTGATCTGGGCAAGTACTGGTATTTCTTTCTACCACACTACAACAAACACACATTTCCAAAAATTACACAATGTAATCTTTGGATTCAATTTTTAATAATATTATGAAAAATGCCAATGGAAATGGAAAACAAATTTGGCAGAATAATAATAAACTTCTAATGAGGCAGAAAAAGAAAGATACAAATGACTTGGAATTGGAAATTAACAACCAGCTAGTGAATGATCCTGCTATACTAGCACAAGAGCTGAACTCATCGTTCCTACGTTCTGTTGAAGAAATAGCTGCATGTTTCAAAACACCGGAAATATCCTATGACACTGAAGCAAACAGTCAAACTTTTAAATTAAAACCAATTTATGAAGCCGATGTTGTAAAAATCATGAATATCATGAAAAACTCCAAAGCTAAAGACTATTATGGTTTTGACGTTGACCTCCTGAAAACCCATTAAATGGCGCTGGCATATCCAATTACCCATTTAATTAATCTGTTAAGTCTGTTAAGCACTCCATTGTACCATATACATAAAAGGTGGCCACAGTTACCCCTATTTTTAAAGCAGGTGATAAAAGCAATATGAATAACTACAGACCAATTAGCGTACTGCCAGTGTTTTCAAAGGTCCTCGAGAGATGGGTTGCTAAACAGTTAACTGAACATTTAATGTATGGCCAAACTCCTTTGCATCCCATGCAGTTTGGCTTTCATGCACATCACTCAACTGAATCTGCGATGTTTGTAGAAAAAGTAAAAAGTAGTTTGAATAAAAACAGTTATGTAGGAGCAGTTTTCTTAGATTTGAAAAAAGCATTTGATGTAGTGAATCATAGCATACTCCTGTCAAAGTTGCAATCTTTTAATTTTTCTGACCAAGCTTTAAAATGGATGGCATCATATTTGTCAAACAGAAAACAAGCCACCATGGTCAATGGAGTGAGATCATCTTGTTTGGATTGTCCACTAGGGGTCCCCCAAGGATCCATCCCGGGGGCCCATCTTATTTTCACTTTTCATTAATGAGCTGCCAGATGTTTACAAGGGTGTGGACATGCAACTATACGCCGATGATGCAGTGATCTATACAAGTGCCAAAACATCTTGAGGAATCAGCTCAAACTAACATTAACCCTAACTCACATTCAGAATGATCTCATCACTTCCTGTCTCCAGTTAAATACACAGAAAACTCTGTTTGCTTTTTTCTAGAAAGGCAGTGAAAGGAGTTTGTGTATCGGTCGCATACAAGAGTGTCAGCAGAGCTGGGAGTGGGAATGAATGTAAATTTTGATATAATGACAAATCTGTTCTCCAAACAGTTGCATATTTCATCACAACAACATCCAGTCCCAGGTCCTCAGTCCTCCAGAATAGGAGTGTACGTGGATCCCACAGCAGGTATTCTGTCCTTCTACAGCATCTTTGACTCTCCTCCACAGAGTGAACACCACCTTCACTGAGCCGCTCCACACTGGAGTTAAGATTTATTATTGTGGTATTGGAGATAATTCTGTAAACTTAGATAGAAAGGTCATTCCTGTGTGTAAAATGTAGTCACACGCACACTATATAGTTGTAAGAAATTTTTGCGAGACCTTTAAAATGTTCATCTTGTGTTTAATGTGAATGGTTAGATTTATGCAGATTAAGGAAATTAGATTATCGCTGTGTCACACACACACACACATACACACTTTACTCTGCATTTTCTTATTCAGTGGCTGTTAATAATAATTGTTTTATTGAAATTATTAGAAAGGTTAACTGGAGTCTTTTTTTTCATCTCCACTGTTTTGTGTCAACATTTACTGCAGCTGATCTCTGCGTGTGTGTTTGCACCTGCTTGTCAGTCGTACTATTTTCCTATGCCAATAGTTCCAGATGATGAATTGCATTGTCCACATACGAATGCATAATGGATCACATTAATTGTATAATTACATAAAACTATATCAATGAATTGTGTGTATATATAGTGGGTACGGAAAGTATTCAGACCCCTTTAAATTGTTCACTTTTTGTTTCATTGCAGCCATTTGCTAAAATCAAAAAAGTTCATTTTATTTCTCATAAATGTACACTCAGCACCCCATCTTAACAGAAAAAAACAGAAATGTAAACATTTTTGCAAATTTTATAAAAAAGAAAAACTGAAATATTACATGGTGATAAGTATTCAGACCCTTTGCTCAGTATTGAGTAGAAGCACCCTTTTGAGCAAGTACAGCCAAGAGTCTTCTTGGGAATGATGCATTCTTCCATGCAGATCCTCTCCAGTTCCGTTAGCTGTGTGCTTAGGGTCATTGTCTTGTTGGAAGGTGAACCTTTGGCCCAGTCTGAGGTCCTGAGCACTCTGGAAGAGGTTTTCTTCCAGGATATCTCTGTATTTGGCCGCATTCATCTTTCCTTCATTTGCAACCAGTCGTCCTGTCCCTGCAGCTGAATAACACCCCCATAGCATGATGCTGCCACCACCATGTTTCACTGTTGGGATTGTATTGGGCAGGTGATGAGCAGTGCCTGGTTTTCTCCACAATTACCGCTTAGAATTAACGCCAAAAAGTTCAATATTGGTCTCATCAGACCAGAGAATCTTATTTCTCATATTCTGGGAGTCCTTCATGTGTTTTTTGTATCTGATCCTTATTTTTAACAGTTTCAATAAATAAGTGCATCCAATGGTCTCATGTTGACTTTGAACTTGATTCTGTCTGTTGTCTGTGGAAGTGATGGGTCTAGACCAGATGATGGAAACTCGGGTCAGCTCATGGTTTTAATGTCCAGGGAGGGGCGTGTCCACTCTGCATGGACTTAAAGAACAAGAAATAAAAGAAGAGTTAGTTATTGTCATTACATTGGATGTTCATCAATAGAAAAACTGAAAGTGATGGAGATAAACATACTCAGATGGACTCTCTCTCACACACACACAAAGTTTAAACAAACACAAATACTCTGTCCTAAACTATCTCACACATTAAAAGCATCCATTTAATCTAATATTAATGTACATAAAGACTAGCTCCACAAAAGCATTTATTGATCCAGAAATTAAACTGACATTGTAGGAGGATGAGCTTGGACAAGGAGTGATAAGAATTACAATATTAATTATTATTAATATTACAGTAATTTGCCAAGAGGTGCCATCTGAAATCGAGTTCAAGTGATTCAGATCACTTAATTAGTTATCAATACCTTGTCATCCAGGGTTGTGAACTCTTGTCAAGACTATCTACTCTCCATATAACAAACCTTATGAATGTAATATTTTCATAAACCACAGGCAACTTCTCAAAGTATAAACATTTAATAATCAAAACAAGTTAAAACCTACTAACACAATAAAGCTAAAAGAGTACTACGCTCACTAAACTAAGGATAAATGTATTTACACTTTAAAGGTAAAAGCTTAGTAGAGAAAGAAAGAAGGAAAGAAAAGTAGCATGATTTCAGTGTGTGTATGTGTGTGTGTGTGTGTGTGTGTGAGCTATGATAAGATCAGTATAGACTCTCTGAAACACACATGACAATATCAGAAATAGACATGGGAGTGGTCACTATTGTAAAACACAATCATTGTGATTACAATACTGAAATATGTATACAGCAGTGGCGGATGCTTTAAGACAACAGGGGAACCTCAGCTTCCCCTAAAATCAGTGGTCAAATATGTAGTGTTGTGTGTACATTTCATTGACTAAATATATGACAGAACACATGTATGTTTAGTTCAGAATCAGCTTCTTATAACAGGAAACTGACAGTGACAGCGTGACGTTCTTCATTCATTACCGCAGCGTCACAGTGTTAATAAACAGTGGTGAAGTTCAGCTTCAATTGACTTCAATGGGAGACGATTTAGGGGTTGATCCACTGCAGTCAAACTAGACGCTCATTGGATAAATGCTCAGTTATGACGCACTTAGTCCCGCCTATCGGACGCCGAGCTTCACAGGAGGTCTATGGAGCAGTGGGCTGGATCTGTCTGTTCCGGACGCTGGAATAATGGATGATGATTGGATGATCTGTCTCAGGCTAATTCAATTTTGATTGACAGCGAAATGAGCCAATCAGAGAGTATGACGTTGTAAGCACACAGGCGGGTTTTTCAAATATTTCAGTCCGTTGCTCTGTGTTGACACGGAGACTTTGCTGATCCTCTCATAGCGAATTAACTTCTGACAAACCTAGTGTCTGTTTTTGGTGTTTGTGGAGACTGTTACTGCTTGTGTTGTGAGACTTTTGACCAAACACTCACACTCCAGCGCGCAGCAGCTACGCGCGCGTGCGTGTGTGATAATCTACAAATAGTTGTTGACAACAAAATGTGAATTCTACTAGAATTCACATTTAAATAAACAGATATATTTTCTGAAGTAGGCAGAAAATGAGCTTCCCCTGCATGAAAGACCAGCAGCCGCCACTGGTATAGAATAATGTGGCAGCAATTATTTTAGGCCCGATTAGAATTTGAGAATTTGAGATCCAGAGTGCCTCGGTTCTGATGGGTCCGTGGTCAGGGGTCCTTCTCTTGTGGCAGAGTGGACTGGTGAGAGGAGTCTGAAGCAGCAAAGCGTGGCTGTGGACCGCTGGAGTGTGTCCGAAAGGGTCCTTTCCTGGACCTGGTTCTGTCCTGTTTTAGGGTGGTTTGTTCTGTTCCTTGTTCAGCAGGTTTCACAGCTCGTTTAGTCAGCAGGTTTCCACTGGTTCTGACCTGTGTTAGGCCTGTCTGGCCTTTGTTCAGCGTGTGCAGGCTTTGTTCTTGTGGTTCAGTGTTCAGCTCCTTCAGGCTCGGTTCTTGGTTCTTGGTTCTTGGTTCAGCATCTTCAGTTGGAACAGGAGGTTTTATCTCTGGGACACGCAAGCTTGTTTAAAAGGTCTAATAAAAGAAAACACTTTGTTACAAAGAAAATAAAAGATTAAAGAAGACGTACATAACACTGCAGTGGGCATCTTAGCGGCCAGCACCAAAATCCAATTATTTGAATTTTGCGCTTCGGTTTTATCGAGATCTAAGCGATTCTATTGGTTGATGTGTTTTCGGGAGCCAATTAGATTGCTTTGGATGTTTTGTGGGTTGTGGCTATCCTGTATATGTGATAAGAGATGAATGAATAAGAAACATTTTCAGACAAGAAATATGAATATAACTCAGAAACCAGTTACATTATAATTTCCAAAATGAGACGAAAGCAGAGATCATATTTTCCCGGTTATTCTGGCACCAAACATGATATACTTTATGCAAAGTTAATGAGAGATTCTTTAGGGATACTTTAACTGTAAAAACAATTATATGATTCTAAGGTTGTCCTTGACTTCCTGTGAATAAAACAGTTATTGACAGTGTAGAAAAATACATTTCAAACTTTTATCAGGAATTTGTGTCCGCTTTTAGGATGTTTCATTGTTAATAGTTGGAGAAAGTAGACACAAAGGAAACGATTCTTTCATGTGCTTCAAGGAGGAGTGGGCGAAGAACACACAGTCCTAAATTCCTGTCCTCAGATCTTTGTCTCTGTTTGAAAGGGAAAAAGGAGGAAACTGTTTCTGACCAAAGTGGTCAAGAAGTGTGCCGTGGCATCTGTCATAGACATGACCTCCTACAACATTACCTTTATATTCTCAGTTTCCTTCTTTGTTTTTGAATCCCTTTGAACCTCTATTCATGGTGGTTTTTAGCAAGTCATTCATTTTCAATTAAATCCACCGTTATTTCGTCTGTTTTAATTTCTCTTTCTTTCTCACTCACTTGGTTCTCTCTCTTTTCCTCATGTTGATTTCAACAAAACAAAGCGGCATCTTTAATGTTGCAATCACGTGTGACTAAAATTAAATTTACACACAGGCTGTAAAGAGCAACTTCTTATCTTTCATAAACTGGTGGAATTTTCCCCATAGAGCAAATATGAGCAGAATTAAGGTCATTCAAATTAACGTGTTGCGTTCAGGGGCCCTGGGAAACCCACTCCGTTTGTATAATCCAGCCGTGAAAAGAGCACGTGTCTGGGTAAATCTGGACGTATAGTTACCATACGCAACAGAAGATGTGAAATTAACAGCATGTACTATCAACAACAAACCCAGAGTCGCTTAATGATGTAATGGCATATGTGTGTCGTAAATGAACGTGATGACGTGTTTGTCTGTGGGAACTGAGTTGAGCTGGTGATCACGTCCGTTCTACTGTGCCAGAGTAGGGACAGGGAGGGGATGATTCCTGCTGTGAGTTTGGAATGGCCCGAGCTGGCAGTATGAGTACACCCTGAAGTTTCTGTCCCTCCTTGCTCAGAGTTGAATTACTTGTAAGATAAGATTCCTTGCTCAGAACTCTGCACACAAATAATGGGCAAAACCTCTCAATTCTCCTCCAAAATTAATCTTCACATTCAAAACAATGTTATTTCTTCTCAAAATGGTATTTTGTTTTCAAATGACACAAACAAACCATCATATCAATAGACATTTATAAGAACCAGTTGAACACTGACGTGCTCAGTGTAAAACACACTTCTTCATTCATCGTAATGACTTAGGCCTTTTTTGTTCAGTGTTACACTTACAACAGATAGTATATACATAAGTGTGTTTGAGAATATTGGTTTCATACTCAGAACACACAAATACAAGGTAATAAATATATTCTATTTTTCCCACAAAAACAATGTACACAGTGTACATCCCAACCAACACAAGGTTCCACATACTGTACAGTGGTATACATACAAAACAGAAGAATTTACTGTATACGGATACTGTAAAAAAAAAAAAAAAAAAGCTATGCTGCATCCTGTCTTCTGTTTCGGTCTGGCCACAGCACCTCATCCACATCACAAGCAATGTTTTCCCTGGCCAAGCAGCGGCTTAGCTGCTAGCATGGCAAATTCAGCCATGAAAAGCATCAACTGCTATATCTCTACTATCTTCCATAGCTTGGAGAAGGGGTATATGCGTTTGTGGATTTTGGTCATACGCTTTCCATCTCCAGGCAGAAAAAAATTCCTCAATAGGATTTAGGAATGGGGAATATGGAGGGAGTTAAACAACTAAAAAACGTGGGTGGGCAATGAACCAGTTACGAACCAGAGCAGCCCGGTGGAAACTTACGTTGTCCCAAATGACAACGTACCTGAGCTGCTCTGGGCCATCTATCTGCTCTGGTGGAATGAGTGTGTTGTGTAGCGTGTCCAGGAATGTGATCAGATGGGCAGTGTTGTAGGGGCCAAGGGTACCATGGTGATGCATGACACCGTGGTGCTTAATCGCTGCCCACATTGTGATGTTCCCTCCGTGCTGGCCAGGGACTTCAACAATAGCATGCTGCCCGATCATATTCCTTCCACTCCTTCGTCTTTTTGTGAGGTTGAATCCAACCTCATCATTGAAGATGAACTGGTGCTCCACTGCAGCCTCTAGCTCAAGGACTCTCTGAAACACACATGACAATATCAGAAATAGACATGGGAGTGGTCACTATTGTAAAACACAATCATTGTGATTACAATACTGAAATATGTATACAGCAGTGGCGGATGCTTTAAGACTACAGGGGAACCTCAGCTTCCCCTAAAATCAGTGGTCAAATATGTAGTGTTGTGTGTACATTTCATTGACTAAATATATGACAGAACACATGTATGTTTAGTTCAGAATCAGCTTCTTATAACAGGAAACTGACAGTGACAGCGTGACGTTCTTCATTCATTACCGCAGCGTCACAGTGTTAATAAACAGTGGTGAAGTTCAGCTTCAATTGACTTCAATGGGACAAGATTTAGGGGTTGATCCACTGCAGTCAAACTAGACGCTCATTGGATAAATGCTCGGTTATGACGCACTTAGTCCCGCCCATCGAACACCGGGCTTCACAGGAGGTCTATGGAGCAGTGGGCTGGATCTGTCTGTTCCGGACGCTGTAATAATGGATGATGATTGGATGATCTGTCTCAGGCTAATTCAATTTTGATTGACAGCGAAATGAGCCAATCAGAGAGTATGACGTTGTAAGCACACAGGCGGGTTTTTCAAATATTTCAGTCCGTTGCTCTGTGTTGACACGGAGACTTTGCTGATCCTCTCATAGCGAATTAACTTCTGACAAACCTAGTGTCTGTTTTTGGTGTTTGTGGAGACTGTTACTGCTTGTGTTGTGAGACTTTTGACCAAACACTCACACTCCAGCGCGCAGCAGCTACGCGCGCGTGCGTGTGTGATAATCTACAAATAGTTGTTGACAACAAAATGTGAATTCTACTAGAATTCACATTTAAATAAACAGATATATTTTCTGAAGTAGGCAGAAAATGAGCTTCCCCTGCATGAAAGACCAGCAGCCGCCACTGGTGTACAGTAATTTATACAGTGTTGCGAGTATGCATCAATTGTGGGATTCTATAGGACTCACTTGCACATAGTTATATTGCAATTCTTTGACTCTCTCTGAATTGCGTTCAAACGGCACCTGTAGACCTGCTTCATCCTCAGATTATTTCTGCGCAAGACACGATCCAGTGTTGATAAGCTATCCCTATCAATATTTTACAATATGGCATTGTTTTCTATTATTTTTCTTTGTATTTGCCGTAATGTTATGGCATTATTTTCTAGGACCATGTTGATTATTTCAGTTTCCTGTTCAGGGAATAGAAGACGTTCCCGACCACCTTGTGTTTGCAATCTTTCAGTTCTGCCAAACAAATAGTAAAATACTGTAAATACTCTGTAGGAATGCAAAGTAGGAATTCATTTCCCAAATACTTCAAAACATACTTTATTTTTATTGAAGAGTCCACAGGCATTTCTGTACTACTGTACTCATTGAGTGCTGTATTGATATGCAGTACTGCAATTTTCTATTGAGAGTAGATTTCTTACCTATTCTCATTTTGGAAGGTCCGGATAATGGATGCTACAGTGTACCTGCTCAAATGTGGCTGTACTCTTTGCCCCGCCTCCGTCATTGTTAGACCATGGTTGATCACATGGTCAACCAAAGTGGCTCGGATCTCATCAGAGATTACAGTCCTTGGCCTTCCTTGTCCTCGTTCCAGTCCTCCTCCTCTTACTCTCACTCCTTTGGCTCTGGATCTCCCTCTGTTTCCAATGTTGGCATCCATTGCTCCAAAACAGTGCTCACCTGTTGCCCTTTTTATGCTAAAGCTCTGATTGCTAATTGTAAACCTGTGTGACAGGTGTTTACCCATGTGATGAGTCAGTGTGCATAGTAGGACAACTTAACTATAGAATTTGAATGGTGGTGTGTTCCTTGTGAAGACAAGAGATTTACGTCATGAAAATTGTGCCAAATGTAGAGAATTGTGTGTAGTGTTGTGAAAAACATGTGTTTTAGAATTGCAATTTGAGTGTAAAGCAGGAATTGTGCTTGTAGTTTAGCCGAATTGGTTCAGGGGGTTGGTGCACAAGTTACATGTTGTGGTCATTGTGTCTCAAGTACCAGTTTTTGTGTGTAAACAATCGAGAAAAACTGTAATAATACAATATAATATGGTTTGTTATAGAGAGTAGACAGTCTTGAAAAAAAAATTCACATTCCTGGATGACACGTAACTAATTAAGTGATTTGAAACACTAACACAATTGCTCCGTGGTAATTGAGAAACCAAACTGACATAAGTGAGTCGAATTTCATAAAGATCGCTCAATTATGAACCGAGAAATGATTTTTTTTTTTTTTTTCAATTTTGTAAACAATTAGAGATAGAGATTTTTCAAACTGAATTTTGGGAGGGTAACAAAAAGAGGAATAAGAGAGAATAAGATGGAACCTTCCATGGCGTAAGATTACACCATGAAAATATTATCTCCTATAGTGCATCAGATTAATTGCATATTTTAAGAGAATCATTCACTTTGGTATAAAAGCATGAAATTTGGCACAGGGCCACTATTTTGGTAAAAGCTGTTGGCCACTCAAAATTTCAAACGAGGTGTCAGCAGAAAGGTCAACACGTCGTTTGGCCCGATCCAAGCATTTTTTTGGTTACATAATAACCATTGAATAGCAATGGCGGCCATCTTGAAAAATGGCTGCCATATTGAGTTTTTGAGTGGCCAACACCTTTTTCCACAATAGTTTCCCTTAGAGAGTTTCTCTGCCAAATTTCATGCTTTTATACCAAAGTGACCGATTTTTTTTACTAATCTGCAGCACTACTAGGTATTAATGAAATGTGATATACACTAATACGACTTCCTACAATCGGAAGTTAATTCTCCAGAGATTAGAGTGGGAACCAAAAATACAGCCTTAGAATTCAGTTTAAAACACTATATGAAACTTGTCAACAATAAACACCAAACACAATGTCATATGATTTTAATTTGGTTGTGTAGTGATTTCACATGGGAGGTCTGGACTTGTAGGTAAGGCTGAGATGAGGTTGCAACATCTTGAGTAAGTCCTTCAAAAGAGGGCAGAGCTGATAGGAACATCCTGGAGCCACAAAGACCACAAGTGTAAGAAAAATGATCAACACACTCATTAGACAAAAGGTCCAGCTCCAACCAGAAGATTCCTCCTTCTTCTTGTTTGCACAGCTTTGATCATCGCTGAGGAAAGCATTGAACACATTGAAATATGGTTTAAAAAAAAGTGAAACATTAAAGTAAAAGACTGGATGTAAGAGTAAAAGCTGAGGTACCGTTGGTAGTGCTGATGTACAACTGTAGGATCTGTCTGATCCTCAGGTTCAGTTTCCTCCTGCAGACACACAAAGCATGACAGGTCAAATATAGCTTATATACACTGATACAGCAGCTTTACAAGGTTTCAACAGCATCCAAACAGATCTTACCTATTCTATATTTTTGATTGGTATAAAACTGAATACTAAAACTTTGTTACTAATTTGTGTAGGAAATGTTCTTGGAGACATTTATATTAACTTTTAGCCTTAAACACATGAAATATCCCTCAATATGTGGGAATCGCCATTTTGGAGATTACAGCCAATCAGCTTTCACATATGTTCTTGTCTTGTCAGGATTACTGTTCCTATCCTAGATATTGCAGTGAGAGTCTATTGAGACTCATCATGTCAGTCTGATGCTTTAGGGCTTGGTTATGTGTCATCTAGTTCCTGGCACGTTATGACGTTATTATAAGACCAGGAACTTTACAGAGGGAAAGATTTTGACATTGCAATTACACGGAAAACGCAAAATCGGACTGAAAAAGCCAGTTCAATACCTCGCTCAATACCGAGAAGGAGCCGTAATCTAAATGTTTTGCAACTCCAAATTACTCCAAAATAATGGATGCTCACACTTGGAGTATTTGGAAGCCGTTGACAAAGTTTCAGGTCAAACACATATCGCGTCGAGGAGATATTCGCTCCACAAACACACACACACACGCATACAGAACATTCTTGCTTTTATAGGTAGATAGCAGCTTCTAACTCAGTGATGCACTGAAATTCCAGCCACCAAAATTTACATTTTCAGTTGAGATGACGTAAGCAAACACCACAGCCAGCATGCGCTTGTCTGGAAATGGGTCAATGTGTCCGTGGAGCGGCCGTATTTAAACACGTGAAAAGTTCACTTTCAGGTGAGATTTGAGTTTCTGTTTCAAGTTGGCACCACAGGTACGTACAGCCCTCTGTGTCGGCACACGGACTCCTACAGCACAGCCTGAGGCGTGGCTTTAGAGTCTGTCAGCCCAGGTTTCATTGAGATCATGTGCACTTAATTGCGACTGTCCTTGGTGTAAAGATCATTATTTGGATGGGATTAAAACAGCATGCACAGGAAATGATAGAATGGATGTGGAGAACCTGCTTTTAGACAAAGGGCAGTGCAGGAAAGGAGAACAGCGCTCAGAGTCACTGTGAGATAAAGCAGAGAACCTGCTCTTCATCACAACCTCATATGAACTTTGTGTTTCTATGAGAGAACATTATTAATTTCACTCTCATTCAGCAGCCCAGTCAGTTAAAGGCCAGTACAAAATGCAGCACAAAGAAAAGTTTCGACAGTTTTCTACATCAATAAATGCCAGGATGGGGAGCATAAAAGCAGAATTGCTAACCACTACAGCACAGCGCTGCACAATATTCAAGTTTTACAATATTTTGTTGTATTTTAAGTGTTATCTTGTTTGTTGGAACTTTTGAACGACTGAATCAGTAGAAATTCGTAGAAACCATTATAAATGGTGAAGTGTGACATCTGAGAGAGACAAATAAATATTGTAACATTGCAGAAGCTTGTGGAAATGATGCCACAACAAATGCATGCTGTAATCAAAGCTGAGGGCAGACATAGGAAATATTAGCATGTGTGGCCAGGCAGCGTATGATAAACCTGTACTTAGGGACTCACATTAAAACGAGTTAATACCTGTTTGATGTTTAAGGAGTGAAAGGTGCTCGTCATCTCTTCCTTTACAGGGATCATCAGATCACTTTCCTGAGCAGTGGAATGAGGGGTCCTCTCCAATGCTTTCTCTAACTGCCTCTTCTGCTCCTGGTTTTTCAGGACAGAAACAACATCAGACAATAAAACACATCCAAACCATCTTAAAACACTTACTAACTCATTATCACTTACAAACTCATTATTATAAGTTAGTAAGTTCATAAGTATGAGAGAGAAAAGCATAATTATGAGAAAGAAAGTCAGAATTATGAAATACAAACTGAGCATTTGCAGCATGTTACTGACACTGACTGTTGCCATTCTTAATTATTATATTATAAATATTTAATTATTTATCTAACGTAGGCCTCATAGACAGAACAATCAAAGATCATTTGCATTTCTCTCCCTCACACACACACTTTACTCAACATTTTTTTTCAGTGGCTGTTAATAATGAATATTCAATTATTTAAAATATGTTCATACTAGAAAGGTTAATTTCTAGTTCTAATTTCTAATTTCTGATTCCCTGGGGTTTGTACCCCTTAATAGCGGAGTGATGTTTGCACATGTTTTTATACCAGTAAACCTTTAGTGAATCCGCTCCTATGTCTTTATCAGATAAAAGATGATATTTTCCAACAACTTTACACAGACTTAGCCACAGCATGACAGTTACAGTATCAGTAATTATCAGAAATAATGGAAAACAAATGTTAACCATAGATGTTTGTAGTTCAGCACTGAGTTTGCTTATGTTGGTCTGGTTCCTGGAGGCTTTTCAGCTGAATGATTGGTGACAACCATTGGTAATATTGATTAGCTTCTCTGTTAAACACATACTTTTACTGACATAACTACCTGTGCAGTGAGCTTCTGATTTTCCTCCATTAGGGCAGCATCATTTCCCTGCAGGTCATTGGACAGAGGGAGACTGATCGCTCTTTCACTAAAAGCAAACAGTAATGAGTTACAGTAATATACAGCATTACAGATTAATGGGATATGAGAAGATCAGATGTGTCATTATTACATAGGGGTCCTCTCCAATGCTTCCTCTAACTGCCTCTTCTGCTCCTGATTTTTCAGTCAGAAAAACAACATCAGACAATAAAACACATCCAAACCATCTTAAAGCTGCTGGAAATTAAAATATTCTGTCAGATAATGACATATATAGAAATCCTGTTTCCACAAATACATTTTTTAATTACTAATCACTTACTAACTCACAATTATAACTTAGTAAGTTCATAAGTATGAGATAGAAAGGCATAATTATGAGAAAGAAAGTCAGAATTATGAAATACAAACTGAGCATTTGCAGCAGGTTACTGACACTGACTGTCACATATTTTGTTTATTCAGTTCATAGAATTCAACACATGGTACATAGTGTAGATTTGAATTTATTGTTATTAAAAGGCACACTGTGTAACTTTTGTCCACTAGAGGCCCTGGATCTGTAACTTTCACGTCAAGCACATCTAGTGGCCACAAGCGCCACTATGTGTATGCAGACAGTAGTTGACCTGTAACTTCAGGATAAGGATTGGCTCTAAGAGCTGGGTCAGTCGGGCTGGGGTGCAAAGCGGGACTGGGCTTGTGCCACGGCTGGAGGTTCAGCTGCCGTCGCCACCCTACTTTCCCTGCTGCCGGAGATATATATATATATATATATATATATGAAATATTATAGTTTTCCATATCACCAAATAGAAAACTCGATATACATCTTGAATCTCGAAATATCTCCCAGCCCTAATTCCTAAATTATAAAACAGCCTAAATGAAACCATAAATGGGTATATGATGCACATACAGTGCCTTGCGAAAGTATTCGCCTACTCTTGATTCCAGCACTTTAGCAAACTACAGGCCTATATCTAATCTTCCTTTTATTTCAAAGATTCTTGAGAAAGTTGTGGCGGCTCAGCTCTGTGAATTTCTTCAAAACAAGAGCCTGTTCGAGGACTTCCAGTCAGGTTTTAGAGCTCAACACAGCACAGAGACTGCTTTAGTTAAAGTAACTAATGATCTACTCTGGGCTTCAGATGAAGGACGACTCTCAGTGCTGGTTTTATTAGATCTTAGTGCAGCTTTTGACACTATAGATCACTATATTCTACTAGAGAGATTAGAGAAATTACTTGGAATCACAGGGACTGCCCTAAACTGGTTTAAGTCCTACCTATCTGATAGGTACCAGTTTGTACACGTGAATAATAAGTCTTCTGTGTACACTAAAGTAAGCTACGGGGTTCCTCAGGGCTCTGTGCTAGGTCCAATCCTCTTCTGTATCTATATGATCCCCCTTGGTAATGTTATGAGAAAATACTCTGTTAACTTTCACTGCTATGCTGATGATACCCAACTGTATGTATCAATGAAGCCAGGTGAGATAAATCAGCTATCTAAACTTGAGGCCTGTCTAAAGGACATTAGGGCCTGGATGGACCAAAATTTTCTTGTTCTCAACTCAGACAAGACTGAGGTCATTGTACTGGGCCCACGACACCTTAGAGAAACCTATGCTAGCCTAACTGCCCTAGATGGCATTACTCTGGCACGAAGCACAACTGTTAGAAACCTTGGGGTTCTATTTGATCAGGATTTATCCTTCAACTCTCACATAAAACAAACTTCAAGAACTGCCTTCTTTCATCTCCGTAACATTGCTAAAATCAGATCTATCCTGTCTCAGGGCGACGCCGAAAAACTAGTCCATGCTTTTGTTACCTCTAGACTGGATTATTGTAATTCTCTTTTAGCAGGCTGCCCGAGCAAGTCGCTTAAGACACTTCAGCTGGTTCAAAATGCTGCAGCACGTGTACTGACTAAAACTAGGAGAAGAGATCACATTACTCCTGTATTAGCCTCTCTGCATTGGCTTCCCATAAAATATAGAATAGAATTCAAGATTCTTCTTCTCACTTATAAAGCCCTAAATGGAGCCCCAATAAAGCCCCAGTCTATCTCAAGGAGCTTGTAGTGCCATACAATCCCCCCAGAACACTACGCTCTCAAAATGCTGGCCTACTCGTTGTTCCATTTGTCTCTAAAAGTAGTATAGGAGGAAGAGCTTTCAGTTATCAGGCCCCACTTCTCTGGAACCACCTACCAATCACGGTTCGGGGGGCAGACACCCTCTCTACCTTTAAGGTTAGGCTCAAAACATTCCTCTTTGGTAAAGCTTTTAGTTAGGAACCAGCTCATAGCTCATAATTAAGATGCAATAGGCATAGACTGCCGGGGGGGGGGGGTCTGGCATGCTCGGTTGGAGAGAGGTTGGAGAGGGCGTTAAGAGAGAGGTCATTTAGGCTAGAGAGGGACCGGAGAGGGTCCCATTCCTCTCTCTAACACTCCCTCTATGTCTGCTTCTTCCCTTGTGTGTTTGCTCCTGTACTCCTTCTGGCTTTTGTCTTGCAGGTCCGTGGGATCCTCAGTGTGGAGTTACAGAGTCTCAACAACTCTGTCTCCACCCTTTCCTCTGCACACACCCAACACAGCATAACGTGGATGGCTGTTCATCATAGGAATGGGATCCACACAAGGTTCCTGCTGCTTAACAGAAGGTTTTCCTTGCCGCCATGATGAATTCATGTTGGGTGTGGGATACATATGTATGTGTATATAGGTATATATGCATATGTGTGTATCCATAAAATGAAGAGTCCGTCCTTAAGACTGCTCTACTGTAAAGTGCCTTGAGATACCATTGGTTATGATTTGGCGCTATACAAATAAATATTGATTGATTGATTAATATTCGGCCCCCTTGAACTTTTCAACCTTTTGCCACATTTCAGGCTTCAAACATAAAGATATAAAACTGTAATTTTTTGTGAAGAGTCAACAACAAGTGGGACACAATCATGAAGTGAAACGAAATTTATTGGATATTTCAAACATTTTTAACAAATAAAAAACTGAAAAATTGGGCGTGCAAAATTATTCAGCCCCCTTAAGTTAATACTTTGTAGCGCCACCTTTTGCTGCGATAACTGCTGTAAGTCTCTTTGGGTTTGTCTCTATCAGTTTTGCACATTGAAAGACTGGAATATTTGCCCATTCCTCCTTGCAAAACAGCTCGAGCTCAGTGACGTTGGATGGACAGCGTTTGTGAACAGCAGTTTTCAGTTGTTTCCACAGATTCTTGATTGGATTCAGGTCTGGACTTTGACTTGGCCATTCTAACACCTGGATATGTTTATTTGTGAACCACTCCATTGTAGATTTTGTTTTATGTTTTGGATCATTGTCTTGTTGGAAGACAAATCTCCGTCCCAGTCTCAGGTCTTTTGCAGACTCCATCAGGTTTTCTTCCAGAATGTCCTGTATTTGGCTCCATCCATCTTCCCATCACTTTTAACCATTTTCCCTGTCCCTGCTGAAGAAAAGCAGTGGGGATGGTGTGTTCAGGGTGATGAGCTGTGTTGCGTTTACGTCAAACATAACGTTTTGCATTGTTGCCAAAAAGTTCGATTTTGGTTTCGTCCGACCAGAGCACCTTCTTCCACATGTTTGGTGTGTCTCCCAGGTGGCTTGTGGCAAACTTTAAACAACACTTTTTATGGATATCTTTAAGAAATGGCTTTCTTCTTGCCACTCTTTCATAAAGGTCAGAGTTGTGCAGTATACGACTGATTGTTGTCCTGTGGACAGAGTCTCCCACCTCAGCTGTACATTTCTGCAGTTCATCCAGAGTGATCATGGGCCTCTTGGCAGCATCTGTGATCAGTTTTCTCCTTGTATGAGCTGAAAGTTTGGAGGGACGGCCAGGTCTTTGTAGATTCGCAGTGGTCTGATACTCCTTCCATTTCAATATTATCGCTTGCACATGTTTGGGATGTTTAAAGCTTGGGAAATCTTTTTGTATCTAAATCCGGCTTTAAACTTCTCCACAACAGTATCTCGGACCTGCCTGGTGTGTTCCTTGGTCTTCATGATGCTCTCTGCGCTTTAAACTGACCTCTGAGACTATCACAGAGCAGGTGCATTTATACGGAGACTTGATTACACACAGGTGGATTCTATTTATCATCATTAGTCATTTAGGTCAACATTGGATCATTCAGAGATCCTCACTGAACTTTTGGAGAGAGTTTGCTGCACTGAAAGTAAAGGGGCTGAATAATTTTGCACGCCCAATTTTTCAGTTTTTTATTTGTGAAAAATGTTTGAAATATCCAATAAATTTTGTTTCACTTCATGATTGTGTCCCACTTGTTGTTAATTCTTCACAAAAAATTACAGTTTTATATCTTTATGTTTGAAGGCTGAAATGTGGCAAAAGGTCGAAAAGTTCAAGGGGGCCGAATGCTTTCGCAAGGCACTGTATGTTTATTTATTATACTTACAGTTTATATACAAGTCAACACGTTGCATATTTACTGTTAATTTCACATTGCTTGTCTTTAAGTTAGACATTAACATTTTATTTTCATTACTTATTTTCTTATAATTTCTCATGCTCTCTCATGTGGTTCTCTGGTATTCACTAATGACTTATTAGACACATTTGTTGCAGACTTTACATTATTTAACACTTTTTAAAGCAGTTTATATTTGTGTCGCTTGTGATTGGCTGATTTTTCATGGTTCCTTCCGCTGTGGTAAACATTAAAATCTCAGTTATTAATCTAACAGAACGTGTAACTGTGTCAGATCCTGCTGTTCTTTATGAAGATAAACTCTCTGTCACATTTCACAACGTATTTACAACAGTAAATACAGTACATAGGGGACCAACCAGTTTTCGCTGGCACGTTTTCATTCATCATCACTTTTCTGAGTTGTTTCCGGGTTTGTTGCCGCTGTCGGCACTAATCTCGCCAGAACTGCCACCCAGGCCATTTCAGGTGGCGAGGCTAGTGACGGCGTTCAGTTTAGTAACGCATCTTTTAATCATTATGACATTCAAATACGGGATCTTTACGGGGAAAATACTAATACGGGAAGATGGCGGGAAAGAGGGGTACAATACGGGAATTTCCTGGCCAAAACGAGATACTTGACAGGTATGAGCAATGACACAATCAAGCGCTGTATATTGGCCTGAGGAATCATTCAAAATAACTCATATGGGTCAACTCTTTAGGTCAAAAAGTCTCTGCGGTGTGCCTTTAGGTAATTATGACTTTATTAACTCATAATTATGGCTGTACTAACTCGTACTTATGACTTTACTAACTCGTAATCATGACTTTACTCACTTGTAATTATGACTTGCCATCTTCATTTTTTTTTTTAGTGGCGGAAACAGGCTTCCAATAAATATTTTGTTTATTTATTTATTGTTTTGATCTCCACTGTAAACATTCTCTTGACGTCGGAAAAGATTCACCCATTACTTTGTGGGATGTGGAGTCCTGTAGACGGATGGAAGTGTTTTTTACTTCATTCTTCCTGTGATTTCTTGTGTTTGCTCCACAAAACTCTGCCTAAGTCACTTATCTCATTTCTGGTGTTGTCATGCACTGAAAGTAACTTCTATGCATCCGTCTACAAGACTTCACAATAGAGCTGTAAATCTTAGGCTTCATTTCTATCATTTTGACAAAGGGTCAGGTCAGGTTTGGGCGTTGTGCTGTAAATGAACCGTCAGATGATGTGATTGGTTAGCACGAGAAAGATGCACAGATGGATGCTGAGGAGGCGAATGGAACATGAAATAAATGATGTTCAAATATGTATTAGAGATTTGTTCTGAAGTAGAGATCAATAAAATCTTTTGAGCTGCAATTTCAACTTCTTTTCGAGCAAAGGATATTTGATTTATTGATTTATGGAGTCTACACTATGGGCCTCATCCACAAAGAACGGAGTGCAATCGCTCTCAGTGCCACGATTTGTGCAGCGTCTGCGCCGGCAGTCGCCACTGTTTTGGCGCCATATCCTCCGCAATTGCACTAAGGGTGTAATGATTCATCCATTAGATCGATGAATCGCTTTGTATTCCTACGATTCAACTACATCGATCTGTGCTCGGCAAGTTGGCCTTTTGGATGACATTAATAGATCTAAAATTGTTTTCAAAAGTAATCAATCTGCCTCCCCTGACTGCACATCTCTGTTACAGCCCTAATTTGCACTAAACATATACCGGAGCAAACACACCCACGTTTTCCAGCTGAGTGCAGTTTTCGTCTATATCACGATTTGCGTATGCTCTGTGGGTCGCAATATGTCACTTTTTTGCTCATTTGTGCTGGTCTAGTTTTGCAAACTCAGCTCAATCCTTTTGAGGATGTGGCCCATATCTGTATCTGATAAAAGATGATATACAGTAATTTCCAGCAACTTCAACATCGTCTACCTAAAGAAAAATAAATTGGGTCTATTCACAATGAATCCCACATCTTAAACCCAAACTGATATTGGTTTGTTTTTTTATCATTTAAATTACAAACATGCAGATATAATTACCTCAATGATGTTGGTGTACTCTCCAACGGTTTCCTCAAAACGTTTTAACTTCAACTTTCCCTATCACAAACAAAGGCAAATATTTCAATGTGAATGGTAAGATGAGTTGTAATTACTAAGGAGTCATAGTTTGGTCACTTCCTGTGTTCTTACCTGATGAATGATCTCATCTTTTTTCTGCACCTGTAACACAACCTGGTCCAGGTGACACTGATGGAACACACAGACAGACTCAGCCACAGCATGACACTTATCAGTAATTATCAGAAATATTGGAAAACAAATATCAACCTTCATTGTTTTCAGGTCTTTCATGAAGCATATCATGTTAGCCTGGGTCTTCTGTTTTTCTTCCTGGAGGTTTCTCAGCTGAAACAAATTGAATGATTAATGATAAACATTGGTGATAATGTTTAGCTTCTCTGTTAAACACATGATGTAGCTTTTACCAACATATCTACCTCTGCAGTGAGCTTCTGAGTTTCCTCCATCATCAGGGCAGCTTCTTTCTCCTGCAGGACACCAAAGTTCAACTTTAAATCAGAGCTCCACACAAGTCATCACAACAAGTGATCTTTTCTTGCATCTTCTTTCAAGCTTCAATTCTAATTGAAAAGCTTGTGATTATTACACACCATCTTGTTCATCTTTTGCGGATTGATTTTATCTCCAAGAAACCTGTGTGTCTCTGCTTCAGTGTGAGCTTTTTCACTGAGGAGCTTCTCCAGTCTGCAAACACACACACACACACACACACACACACACACACACACACACACACACACACACACACACACACGTTAATTACCATCCACTGTGGTGAGTTTTTTTTATTGGTACTTGTACTATTTTGAGTATATTTCTAAATCAGTATTTAACTTGTAGTTCAGTACATTTTAAAATAAGTAAAGCAATTTGTTTAACTTCTATTTTTTTTATTTATTTACATTTTTTAAATGATCAACGGACATTGTGTAACTACAAAAAATGAAATGACCAGACAACAACCAAATGCATCACATCATAGGGGACCAACCAGATTAACATTATGCACCGCACCAAAACACCATTAAATGCTGGTTATCTTCTCAGTTTTATAGTTCAGAAATTTAGCTATACTTAGAGCCTGAAAATGTACTTTAATTTTGAATTGAAGTCATTGGTGTTAATTTTATGTATTTAAAAGAAAAAATTACATTTTGACAAACCTTTTATTTTATACAGATGCCTTCGTGAAAAATAAATTAAGTTCCATTTGTTGAAAATTTGGTCTCTTCCTTTTTTTTTTCAAAAAGTGCTCAGATCGTACTGAACAGGGAATCAGCGGAAATGTCTGGTCCTGTCGAGTCCAAATATGTGCATGAAGGCCCCAAAATGGCCAGTTCTTAGGAGCGGCCATGAAAGTGACTTTTCAGAGGACTAAAAATCCAAAAAACAGACGAGGTTGTGAAAATAAACCTCATATACTATGTTGTTGGGGTTCTTAGAACAATTAGAGATGGTGAAAAATAGCATAATACTAGACCTTTAACCCTACTGTTTGTGTTGTACATCACTTTGGATAAACTCGTCTGCTAAATGAAATTGTAATCTCGTAATCTACCTTGTAGAATATTGGCATATCTGATCTTGGCCAAAAATCCAAAATTGTGCATTCCTAATGTTTACGTTGTATGTTTATTGCAATGACAGACCTTTTGATGTACTGCAGCATGCTAGAGTTTTGTGAGCGCAGCTCTGACATCTCCTCGTCAACAACATTCACCCATTGTTTCAAATCCTTGGACAAATACTCCAGCTGACTGTGACTGTCCTTGAGCACAGCTAAATGCTGCATCACCTCTACTGGTAAACTACACACACACACACACACACACACACACACACACACACACACACACACACACACACACACACACACACACACACACACACACACACACACACACACACACACACACACACACACACACACACACACACACAGGTTAATTATCATCCACTGTGGTGGAGCTCACAATGACAGACTGTGTATGTGTGAATGTTTGGCATGGATACTGACTGTTGGATACTTGGCCCTGGTACTGGTACTGGAACTGGTCCTGGTACTGGTACTACTGGAGGTGGAAGAAGAAAAAAACTTGACTGTAATTTTAATTGGCATGAAAAGTCTCGAAAAACTCAAATTTAATTAAAAAGCAAAACTGTGGAACCATTTTACAGTTCTATGGCTTACACATACGTAGTTAACAGTCAATAAAATATATCAAGTTCTCCCACTACATTTCAGTTCGCTTGAGAATATTTTTTCGATCTTAAAAAAATGAAATTGAGGGGTATACTGACAGGGAAAAATTATTTTGATGGATAAGGAAGCTTAACAAGAGATGAAAAACAAATTAAATATAAGATAATATTCTATTTTATAGCTGATTTACTGTAATGGGTCAAACTGACCAGTTATCATACGAGTTGTTAACAGAAAGACAAGAGGAAAGTCGCGTTTGATGGGGATCGTTATTTAAGGCTCAGTATTTGTGATAATTGTAATTGAGAACGTAATATAATTTAGTTTTAAGGGGAAATAATAATTGTATTTTTAATTGTAATTCATTGGAGAAAAAGCTCAGTCATTGTAATTGGAAGTGATTAACTGAAGACGTAATTGAAATTTAATAATGTAATTGAACCCTAACACAGATACACAGACAACCACACACACTTATATTCACTGCTAATGGGCCATTTAGAGCCTCCATTCAACCTAACAGTCGGTTTTGTTTGGATTGTTGGAGTACCTGGAGTACCTGGAGTACCTGGAGTACCTGGAGAACATGCAAACCACGCCTCCACCGTGTGCCCAAAATTAGGCGATTCTGACTAAATAGTAAATGTTCAAATGGACTAGATTTAAATAGTGTTTTTGTGACTAATTAATTCCAAAGCGCTTTACAGTCTCAGCTCATTCACACAGGATTATCACTGAATATGTAACTACATTTACAATATTATAAAACGAGCAGTATTTACTAACCTGATTCAGGAATATCACTGAATTCACTTTGGTCACCTACGTTGTTCACTGAGGACATCTGCTGGTCCATATTTATAGGTTGTTTCAAGGATATTAAACGTCCTTCTGACAATTCTTCCTACTGTAGACACAGCTTTTGGCTTTTTAGGCCTCTGTTACCATGGCTACTTGTCAACATAGAGCTGCTCTGCAAATGACGTGTATCATCATAAAGCTCACTTAAGAACATTGAGACATACAGGTCAGTGGTGTCTGGTGCATTTTTCTCCAGGAGGGGGGGCTACAACTCCAAAATAGACAAACACCAAAAACAGGGTTTGATAAGCAAATAAGAAGAAAATTGCTGTCACAGCACTGCTTTCAAACTAACCAAATGTATTGCCATAGAAGCCATAAACAATGTTTAAACAATGAAGTGAGTGAGTGTGTGTTAGGGTTATTACACTTTTTGAAAATTAATTTGTTTTAGTTTAAATTTAGTTTTTCAGATTATAAAACAAATTAATTTGTTTAACAACTAATAAAATTAAAAATTTAAAAAAGGCTGTGAAAAAGAAAGTGGTAAATGAACATACATAATTTAGGACCTGACAAAATATAATTTAAGACCTATTTTACAATATATGGACTTCTTCAAGATTTGACATCATCAAATTTAGTTTGTTACTAGTTTGTTTATGTTTCTTTGCCTTTCCTGAAAAGTGCTTTAAATGGGTACAAAAAATCCCAATGGGAAATTCACAATGAGTATCCACCCTTCAATGTGCAATGATCAGGAACATACAAAACCAAAAGAAATACAAGTTCAAAGCAAGGCCACCAACATGTAAGGCATGATAACACAACCTAGACCAGCAATTCTCAACTGGTGGGTCACAGACCTGCACTAGGTGGGTCACGGACAGCTGGTCGAAAATAAATAAATACTTATTGTCTCTCATGTTTGACTTGTTTTTTATTTTGAAATAAACTTCTTTTGATAGGCATGCTGATTAAAAAAAGATTATACATACTATTTTTTAAAAAAACTAAATTTGGTTTGTTGAATTCTAAAAAAAAAAAAAAGTGGGTCACAATTTAATGACCGTGTTAAAATGTGGGTCCCAGGGTGAGACCAGTTGAGAACCCCTGAACTAGACCATACAAATGTATCTACAAACACACATCTACAATTATACAAACCCAAGCCCATATACACAACATATTAACACATTTTTCTTTTTTGCTTTAAAACACTAAATACCTCACCATATCTTCACACAAACTGTAAATGTATTCATCGGTATTACATAGGAGTGACCAGTAGTGGAGCAAATCAGAGCCAGGCCGGGCCCTTTAAACTTAAATAATAAAGCTCATGATAACTGAAGAATTACACTCCTCTATGTCAAATGGTTTCTTTAATGACAGAGATGAATGATATATATAACTCTTACATAAAGCTATAGCATATACAAGAACATAGAGAACAAATATAAATGAGCAAACTCACATGAAATAAGTGGAACAGCTCACAAACATGTCTTAGCGGGAGGGAAGCAGCAGAAAACATGGATGCCTCCTGACTAACTCAGACACAGACAAAGCACAGGCCTACAGTGGCCTCTAGTGGCCGGTGGTAAACCCCAGCAACGGCTGGGGAAGCAAAGGCGGGTTCGGAGATGCTGAGGGCGAGAAGGGCGGGGTGATGGACGCAGGAACATGGTCACCACGCAGTATAGAGGGGGCATCCGACGCAGATTCCCAAGACCCATCCACCTGTCGAGGGACCTCACAGGGGACCACAGGACCCGGGTCGGCAGGTTGGGGCCCTGTTCCAAAGACACTGGCAACAGTAACATTCCAGCAGGTGTAACATTGAAGCCTGTGTAAAGGCACAGAGGAATCGCTGACCTGTCGACCCTGACCCGATACTCATCATGATCCAACGACTCCACAACCACCTGTCCCATTTGTGGAGACTCGGGCCCTGTTGATTCTGAAGGAATACTGTTTCACTGAGCGCCAGTGGGCAAAGTAGCCTCAAGTGGGCACGCAGGGACTCCGTAGTACGGGCCATACGGGTCCGGAGGGCATCTTCCTTTGCCACCCATGCTCGGCGCCAGAGCGGTCGGATATGCGGGTTTGAAAACTTCTCCAGTCTATTAACAAAAGCAAGCACATCCCGAAGGGGGCGGCCAAAGATGATCTGCGCTGGCGAGAGGTTGCAGTCAGGGTCTGGTGTGTTACGAACTGTAACATAGCACACAGAAAATGGTCATGATCAAGACTACCGGTCGGGCCGGTGTTGGACGCCAGTCTTCACGGCCACCTCCGCCCTCCCATTCGACTGTGGAAAGGCAACCGAGGACATGCGATGTTTAACGTGCCACAAGCGCAGGAAGTCTTCAGTGCGGCCCGCCGTAAACTGCAGGACCCCGTCGCTTGAGAGTTGCTCCAGCACGCCAAAGGTGGCAAAGAACAACCGGAGGTGGCATACCAGGTCAGCCGAGCCACCAAGGTCAGTGCCAGCCGTGGAACTAAGGACCTCCACCCAGTCTGAGAGACGGTCTCTGACAACCATGTAGTAGCGGCCCCCATACTCAAAAAAGTCAGCAAACACCACCTCAAATGGTGTGGACGGTGGGGAGGATGTGAGGGGGGGCGTGGCCGCCTTCGATGGGGCATTGCGGTTGCAGTCCGCACATCTGTTTCTGATGTCACGAATGTCCCTTGACATGCCAGGCCAATAGACTATGGCACGGGCACGCTGCTCCATCGCCAAAGTACCTTGGTGGGCAGAATGGAGGTGCCGGAGGACTCTATCGCGAAGGGTCGGGGGGACAACAACACAGTCTTGATATAGTACGACGCCATCCTGCGTCTAGATAGACCCGCACACTGGAGACAAGTTTGCTAGCACAGGGTCATCCACATCAACCCTACCCTCATGCTCGATGAGGTATAGGAGGTGGGCGAGGTACGCGTCTGCCGCAGTCTCACACTAGAGGACAGTCCACGAGATGGCTCCAAGTTCTTGTGCATCCTCCCCGATGTAGGCCATAAATGCCGACTCCACATCATTGGGAACACTCACTGACCCCAGGGAAAGGCCGTCAGGAGAAGTCGAGGGGGAAGGATGTCTCAAGGCTGCATCAGCTGCATGATTACTCTTGCCGTGCAGATGCACAATGTCAAAGGGCCATGGGAGAGTATGCGGCTAAAGTCTGAACAGACAAGAGTTTATCTCATCCAGCGTTCAGTCACCAAAGATCTTCACCAGAGGCCTGTGTTCAGTGACAACGACAAGGCTGTCACATTCCTGCGTGAAGTATCGCGTCTGGTCAAGGCCCCAGGCAATGGCCAGGGCCTCCCCTTCAGTGGTTCGTAGCCTTGCTCCACTGAAGACAGGAAACGTGAGCCGGCAAGGGTAATCCTCCATCCCACAAGGCAGCAGTCCGGGATGCCGGATGGGCAACTGCAGTGTTGTTGAAGCAGGAAGTAACCAATGCCATGCCTGGACCAGTCAGGGCGAAGGCAGGTGCGTTTTTACATGTCAAAAATCTCAACGCCCTCTCGGATGGCCTCGACAATGGCCTTTCTGAAATCCTGGAATGCCTCCTCCAGCTTGGGCGACCACGAAAACTTACAACGAGGGCTGAGAAATGGCAATGGGTGCCATTGTGTCACGCAACTGGGCATAGTTGTGCTCCTGGTTTACAAGCCCGAACCAGCTCCCGATGTCCGTCGTGGAGTCAGGGGTGAGGAAATCTTGTATAGCGTCCAAGTACTTGGGAAGTGGCATCCGAGACTCTGAAAATTGGAGTTTGTCTGGGTTCAACACAATGCCCAATTTACCGACACGCGTGAGAAAGTCAATGGTTCTCCACCAGTGCTGTTCCAGGTCAGCGTCATAGTGAATAGTGTCATCAACACAGCGCTCTTAACGCTCATAGTCTGAAAGAATGGCATCAAAACGGCAGTTGTAGCCATCCCCCGATGAAAGGAACCCTTGAGGTGCCCTGGTATAGCGCCAGCGTCCGAAGGGCATGATAAAGGTGGACGGGTGACAATCGGACTTGCGCAGGGGCACACTATGGTAACCATTCCAGGCATCAGTGACAGTCTTCCAAGTGTCTTTGGGGATACGGCATGCGAGTTGGAATGGGGACTCAGTGGCGAAAGTCTCACGCTGGCAGAACTTGTTGAGAGGCGAGAGGTCTACTGTCCTGCTGGGGAAACCATCATGCTTCCGGGTGACTACCATATGATGGCATCACGTCACAGGTTGCGACAGACACCGAGGGCCTCGTCCCGGAGGAGATCATCATAGATCTTCTGCTGCCAGTTGTAGTGGCACGGTGGCTGCGGTGTGGCATGCTTTGGGTGGGGCTGTTGGGCTGATCTCGACAGGCAGGCTGAGAAATGGCAACGCTTGATGGGGGCAGGTGTTAAATGTAGATGAGGCGTATCTCTTGAGCAGCCAACCTTTCATCCGTCCATTATTTTACTGCGTGCAAGGGAACGGCAGTTTCGTGGGCCGTGCTGGTGGGACTGTATGCTGGGAGCACGAGCACTGGGCAGGATGAGTACTATCCGGGTCATTGCAGCTGGACCGTGTGGTGTTGACAGACAAGGGGTCAGGTGGCATGCCAAGAGTGACAGGGCTTTGTCCGTATATGGACGGAAAGTTCATTGGCAGGTGGCCAAGATTGAGCAGTGACTAGTAGGAGAGGTACATGGCGCAAACAGAGCTGCTCACGTACACCATGGATCGGCACGATGCCACTACACCGCTGCTGGAGACCGTCGAGAGCAGTGACGTGCCGTGACCACTAAGGTTGGGTAGGCACGGCGTTGCAAATCAAGACCACAAATGACTTTCTCTTTTTTTTTTCCTGTCTTTTTTTCCCCCTTGTCTGCACATGTTGTCAAAGGTCAACACTACAAGAAGTGCAATCATTGAGACGGCAATGACAACTTTCAATATAGCCTCCTCTCCCAACAAGATATATCTCGTCACAGCAGCGCATCCATTGTTTGTGTTGGAAACACTGAAAAAATGACAACGACTCGGATGGCGGAGCTGTCTGCGGTGCTGAAACCACGTCTGCACCCCAAATTCACGTAACACCCAAAACCTTTACAACAATAAGTTTATGCACGTATTCAAAATGTGCAGCACCTCTTCCTCTTACGTCATGCTATTTACGTTGTTATTTTTTCATATACACCATATTTTACCATATACACACACCATTCAGCTCACACAATGACCACCGCTGTAATCACGAGAGAGAGAGAGAGAGAGAGAGAGAGAGAGAGAGAGAGAGAGAGATTAAACTTTAGACTTACTTTATTTGAAGATGAAGTCCGTGCGCCTGTCTTTCTGGACAAAGATGTCGATCACAGGAGTGTAAAAGTCCGCTGTCTTGGCCTTTAACTTTATGAGTCTCTCTTTCTCAATGGATATGAGAGCCAGTGATGAAAGTCTTCCTTGCTCTGTTCTGTTGCGGCTGTAAGTTTTGATGCGTTTTAAAGCAGAAAATGACCTCTCCACCGATGCTGTGGTGGCTGGAATGGTCAACACCAACTTCAGCAGACCAGACCTTGTCGGTGATGCCACGGCCGCCAAACAGCAAACACGGGAAGCAGAACAGCCGTGAGGCTCATCCACAAAGCCATTCCTTCCATCTGTAACATTCACTTTGGAAAGTCCGCACACTTTTCTGACCTTTCTTTTGCTGAAGGTCTGGCAGCTCAGGTGTTGGTCTCCCATCTTTTAAAAGCTGTCGCTTTCGGGGCGGTGTTTAGCTCAGTGGGTTGAGCGCCCGCCCCATGTACAGAGGCTATAGTTCCTCACCTGCAGCGGGTCCAGGTTCGATTCCCGGCCTGGGACCCTTTCCTGCGTGTCATTCCCTGCTCTCTCGAAGCTGTCGCTTTTCTTCAAAAGAAAGTTGTGAAAAATTATTTATCCTCTCCATCGCTGTCATCCAACCTGTAGTGTAATCCCGCCCACGTGATATCTGTTTTGTATTCACTATGCACTGTGCGTACGTATTGGATTAACATAGCACGGTTACGGTTAAATGGTTTTTCATAGTGGGTCTGTGGAGAACTGACTGCGCATGCGCAAACATCCGTTCACGTGATATGGGGCTAAACTTTAGCCGCTAAAGGTGGAGCAGTAGTGTGCCTTCGGGAGAGGTGTGTCCTCCTCCTCCTAATACAGGAGTGTGCAGCATCTCTGCCGTTCCAGGAAATAGGCGCATAGCAATGTTTAGTCACTCATTTGGGCTATGAAAAGCACAAAAATGCTCACACTTTCAAACTTATAGGTACTGTAGGCTATCGGAAATTGAAAAAAAAAAAAAAATTATGATTTAAAAAAAAAAAAAAATAAAATTTTTTTTTTTTTTTTTAAATGAATATGTCATTCATTTAAATTCACCCTGGGTAGGCACTGCCTACCTTGCCTACCCTGACTGCACGTGCCTGGTCGAGAGCCTAGCAAAAAATGCCCCTTCAATGGCTATAGGGGAGCGGTTTGCGACTGACAGGCTCAGGCTGATGGGGTGCAGATTGTCACGTGAGAAGCCACAGGCCAGGAACTCCTCCAGTGACCAAAGGTTCGACTGCGCACCGGTGTCAGCGATAGCAGATACTGTCACCTGAATGTCCGAGTCCTGGTCACTGGTGCTGCCTCTAACGCCCACCATACTGTCAATCGGTGGCGTGCAGTCAGGGTAGGCAAGGTAGGCAGTGCCTACCCAAGGGTGAATTAATATTTTGATTATTTGTTTTAATTATAATATAATTATAAATTATTTGTTTTTCCATTTCCAATAGCCTACAGTACCTATAAGTTTGAGACTAAGACAGGAGGAGGCCACACCCCTTCTCAAAGGCACGTTGCAGCTCTGCCTCCTCATGCCTCCATAGCATGTTTTTATGTGTTTGCGCATGCGCACTCAGTTCCCCAAGTTGAAAACCATTTACATCCAAAGGCAGCGTAGAAAGCTGCCTTTGGACGTAACCGCGCTATGCTAAATGCTATACGTAAGTTCACAGTGCATTAGTGAATTGATTTCACGTGACTGCTGCTGCTACATTCTCTAGCTAGTGGGCGGGATAACGCTATAGTCAGGATGACAGCGCTAGAGAAACTTTTTTTGAAGAAAAACAACAGATTTTAAAAGATGGAGACCAACACCTGAGCTATCAGACCTTCAGCAAAGGTAAGGTCAGAAAATTGTTTGTATTTTTCCACATTGAATGGTACAAAAGGAAGGATTGACTTTGTGGATGCGCCTCACTGAGGCTGTTCTGAGTTGTTGTCATTTTCTCCGTGTTTCCAACACAAACAATGGATGCGCTGCCATGTCATGAGATATATCTTGTTGGGAGAGTATGGAGGCTATATTAAATAATTGTTTAGGTTTCTTTAATGGTGTATTAAGATGTTTATTTTGTTAGATGGCTAAATACTTCATGTAGATCTTGTTGGATTTTTTCTTTATGAATTTTATATTTTGATAAGCACATTGGGATGACTTTGTAAATTGTGCTATACAAATAAAGTTGAATTGTGACAATATTTGCACTTTCAATTTCTGCAGAAACCATTCTAATAATGTTTTAATTTGTGACTTTTCGAAACATAGTATAGTTTCTTTGTTCTTATTAGTTCACTGGGACACATCCCAGAGGAGGTCTGGGCAGTGTCCTTGTGTGACAGTTCACCACAGGTGGTCAGGGGTCAGTTCTGTGATTTTACAGCATCCCAAAGGTATCTGTTTGTATCGGAGGGGGAAGACGGGGGTTCTTCCTCCTTGTGGAGTCATAAAAAAAGTTCAATACTGGAAACTTCAAAGTGTTGTAGCCAGTCAATTTGGTTCCGTTATTGGGTTCAAAGGAAGCATAGTGGGTTAGCTATGCACCTCAAAGTTGCTGGGGCAGTTATTTTGTAACCAGTGCTTGATAAAGAAACAGGCTCCTTGGTTAATTCCTGTTAGGAAGAAGGTCTTTCGGCTTGATGTGGTTTGGTTCCCTACACTGGGTAGTGAGTAGTACGGTCGCAGTATGGCTTTGTTTAGTGGGCGCGGATCTAGGCACAGGCGTAGTTTGTGTTTTTGCTTTCTCACATATCACAAGTGCGTTAAGTCATTTGGTTAAACTTTTTCAACTTTATTTATATAGCACAAAATATAACAAAGTCACCTCAAAGCATTGAACAAAATATAAAGTCCATAGCAAAAAAAGAAAGAACCCAACAAGATTGAGCATGTGATGCTCATCAGCTTCTAACAACCGTGGACTTGTCTGACTGATAGACTGACCGAGTCATTCCAATGATTTGGTTAAGTCCACATTGCTGAATATCTCTGCTGTCTCACAGCATGCAAACACACCGAGGAGCACATTTAACATTCAGTAACATACAAGTATTTGTGTCTTTATTGTAAAAAACGTAAATTTTTTTCTTCATCCTTAAAGGACCTTGGTTTGTGTAAATAGTGACGTGCCGTGACCACTAGGGTTGGGTAGGCACATTGCAAATATGTTTCTGCTGGCAAGTGTTAATTCAATTCAAATCAACTTTATTTGTATAAAGCAATTTCCAACAAAGTCATCTCAACACGCTTATCAAAATATAAAATTCATAATAAAAAAGAAAAAACCCAACAAGATCCACATGAACAAACATTTAGCGATCTAACAAAATCACCATCATAAACACCATTACAGAAACATAAACAATTATTTAATATAGCCTCCATACTCTCCCAACAAGAAATATCACATGACACGGCAGCGCATCCGTTGATTGTGTTGTAAACACAGAAACATGGAGAAAATGGCAACAACTCGGAACAGCCTCAGTGAGGAGCATCCACAAAGTCAATGCTTCCTTTTGTTTCATTCACTGTAGAAAGTACCAACAATTTTCTGACCTTACCTTTGCGGAAGCTCTGGTAACTCAGGTGTTGGTCTCCCATCATTTAAAAGCTGTCGTTTTTCTTCAAAAACAAGTTTCTCTATCGTGTCTAGCGCTGTCATCCTGCCTGTAGTGTTATCCCGCCCACTAGCTAGAGAACGTAGCAGCAGCGGTCACATGGCATCTATTCACTAATGTACTGTGAACTTACGTATAGCATTTAGCATAGCGCAGTTATGTCCAAAGGCAGCTCTCTACGCTGCCTTTGGACATAAATGGTCATCTTGGGGAACTGACTGCCAGAGGCAGAGGCAGTGCAGCAACGTGCTTTTGAGGGGGGGGGTGGCCTCCTCTTGCTTTACAGTGAAGTGAGACTGTGCAGCCATTCCAGGAAATAGCGCTGTTTAGTAATTTGGACTATGAAACGCACAAAATGCGGAGACTTTCAAACTTATAGGTACTGTAGGCAATTGGAAATGGAAAAATAAACAATTTATAATTATATTATAACTAAAACAAATAATCAAAATATCAATTCACCCTTGGGTAGGCACTGCCTACCTTGCCTACCCTGACTGCACGTCACTGAAAATATGTGATTTTTCTTAATTTCCATTTCTGTGTTGTTCAGGTTATAAATGGGTACAATCACAGAGTAAATAAAGACATCAAAGCCATGTTTTAGAAATAACTCAAATGCGCTGCTGTGTGCTACATGCCAGTTATATTTGTAGTGTAACTGTGACGCTATTAAATGTAAGTTACTGTGCCTAGGCTGTAGTGTTGTGTTTAAGACCACACTATTCGAGACCAAGACTTGCCCGAGACCAGAATGCACCGAGACCAAGACAAGACCAAGACTTTCAGGAGCCGAGACCGAGTCAAGACCAAGACCGAGACAAACCGAGACCGAGACCAAGACCATGAACATTTTTTTTTCAATTTAAAAAATAATGTATAAATAAATAAAATTATGACAAGGTTCGACAGTTAAATAACATTCTCTCTTTAATTTTAGTTTATTTTAAATACATTTGACGGACAAAAAAGGCGCCTGCAAAAAATCAACTAAAATATAAAAACTACTACTGCTACTGATAAATTCACAATTATTCTACATATTTGAAAACAAGATTTTTATGTCAGCTGAATGTACAGCAAGTGTTTAAAAGTATTTCTGCCAAAAAATAATGATTCTTGATTCTGATTCTTTGAGTTGTGCAGGTCAACAGGTCACAGATTTTACAAGATATTTTTTTAGTTTGAAAAATCCTTTACACAGGTTATTTTTATTAATTCACTTAGTTGATATAGTTTCATTTGGTTGCTGTAATGTAACTAGAATATTCAATTAACAAAGGTTTCCAACTGTAACTGTAAAAGTGAAACTTTCTGAAATAAAACTACAAACAAGTTGTCATCAGTCTAAAAAACATAGAGCTACAGGTAGATGTGAAACTAAATAAAACAAACTCAAACCCTGGAACAGTCATGTGACAAATTAATCAATAGTTATTGTTGAGAATTATTATTATTATTCTGGATACAGTGGAAACAGAAACTATAAAAAAATAATTATACTGTGAACCTGTTTACTCATTCTGCGCATGTGCAATTTGCGGCGATGACGCGCTGGTGACGACATAATCCAAGATAACGGCGGCCCGGACTACAGCCGACACAATGTAATAAAAGCCTTAAAAGACATGGATATAATGAAAAGAGTGAATGGACAGAGGTATAAACATGCAGACTTTCACACTGACACACACGGACTTATTAAACACACACTGACCTCGGTAAACGGAACAGGCACTAGGACCCAGAGGCGGAGTAAGTGCGTCCCCTGTACAGCATTCACAGACTGTAATATCACTAGTTTATCATTTTACCAGTTATTAGAGCTACTGTCTTTAGCAGGGAGATAATATTTATTACTGGTGATTGTTTTCTGGAGTTTTACTGGGATTTTTACCGGTGATTAGTTCATTTCTCCCTTGCGCTCCGCGGTCCAAACTGACACCGTAGCCACACACGTATGAGTGTGTCACACACGTCACTCAGTCACATTAAGGAAGGTTGTGGTCATTATACGGGTTGGATTAAAGAATGAATAAAATGTTTTATCCCGTTCTTCTCCGTGTTATTATCACATTATTAAAAAAGTTTAAAAATAGCAGGAATTAGTGCTGGTCTCGAACGGTCTTGAGAGAAAATCCCGAGTCCGAGACAAGACCGAGTCCAAATGCTAACCCTAACACTACTAGGCTGACTTCTGCTATTTACGTTTGACCTTAAATAAATCATGCATGAAACTTTGTGTTCTGTTGCCTGTGTGTTTTAACGTGTATTATACTTTAATACCAAAAATAGTTACTCTGAGGTTAAAGTTTGTGAACTTGTGCTGCAGAACTGTAACTCTGTACAGAGTTTGCAGATTCTCTCTTAATTCTCAGTATCACTTTTTGGTTTTTAATGTATTCATTTGATTTTTATCTATGTTTGAGCATAGGAATGTTTTTTAAACCTAAAAATGTTTTTTTATATATCTAAATATATATGTATTTTATTTGTATTTATTTATTTTCCAAAATAAGTTCTATAACACAATCAAAGTATGATTATTTACCAATAAATACTTTTCTACAAGGTTTACAGATTATTTTGATTTATTTTGACTTCCCTTGATGACAAACTAAAAGGTCCTTAGAGTTAAACCTGTTCTGGATCACAGGATTGTATGCATATATCTGTGTGTAATTGTTGAGTCAGTGCTTCAGGTGCAGAACATTCACATCATAACACAGCTATTATATTTAGTCAGCTATAATGTAGTTTCTATCAACATAGCTGTATAATGGGTCACATCAGAATGGAGACCAGAATAAATGTTCTTACTTAACCGTTTTAATAGTTATCAGTCTCTAAAACACATGATTATGACATTATTTATTTTAGGTCCTTAAGAAGAATTAAATTTCTTTGCTGTGCCGCATTTCTGCATCTCATCACCATACATGGCAGCATTTTAAGTATGTAGTTGTTTATCCAACGAAAGTTTGATGTATAGTTCATTATTTTTCTTCATGTTTGTCAATCTTTTTAACGTTTAGAATACAACATTCAAGAAGGGCTTCTAATCAAAGGGTCATGGGTTCGAATCCAACCTGGGTCATTACTGTGGGATGTTGAGCAAGTCTCTTAACCATAGCTGCTCATGTTGGATGTTGCTTTGGATAAAAGCATCTGCTAAATGGAATTATACTATTATAATCTAATATAAGTCAGTTGCACAAGTTACTACAGTTGCCATTTGCCAGCAATGGCTATTGTTATCTGTAGTATGATAGCTGAAGTCTAACTTGTTTTTATAACTGCCGTACTACATGGTGATTTGAACAAAAAAAGCTGAAAAATCTGTATGTGACACAGATAAGTATCAAACAAAGGAATCACCTTGCATAAGACTATTACTCACCTTACAGGTTCTTAATGTGGGCAAAGTTTACATACAGTAAAGGCCATACAAACAAAGCAGAAGTATAAGAGCATATGACTCAAATTCAAGGCTTGCAGGCTAAATCCGGCCCTTCAAAACATCAATCCAGCCAGCAGCAGAATATAAATTATTCAGGAAGAAATTATCATTAAGGTAAAAGTCTTGTTGTTCAATTTGAAACACTTGGAACTTAAGAGATTGCACCGTAGGTGGAAACCCAAGTATGACTTTCATATTCTGGTGCCCGAGTATAAGATCATTAAACCGTACAAAGGCATCAAAGTGGGCAAGAGATACATTTTTACACTTGACACGCCATAATAGTACCATCAAGGTGAAAAGTAATTGGATATTTTTTTTTACATTATATTCTTTGCACTCAAATAACTTTATTGTTACTTTATTTTTACGAGTTTTGAAAAAGAATAAATACAATTTTGAACTTTATCCAATATTTACACTAACATTTTTTACACATTTTCTTTTACATTTTGTTGCGATGGGGGCCCCTGATTATTTTCATATTCTACAAAGGGGGCGCAACAGCTCAGTTGTTCCCAAACATTTGTTACGTATCACTGGTATAGGCAAAGGCGCCACACAAGAAGGAGAAAATAAGGTGTAGCCTATGCTTTCTAATATTTTATCTTATAGTATTCTGATATTAAAAGTAGTTGGCACTATTTGTTAATACGGTTGAAAAAAGTGGCTACACTAATATAACTACACTACATTACAAAACTGCGGTCAAGCAAGCCGTGGTTCGCGTTTGTCTGGTCAAATCAGCCGCATTTGTTTTCTTGTGCGCGAATATACTGACACTTACGGAATTAAGATTTTTTCATCCAACTATGACGTTGAATTAAAAGATAATTTTCCATAAGTAGTCAATGATTTATATTTCACTGAACTTAATACTTCATAGACTACTTGCATGAATAATATTGAGTACTTCTACTGTGTACTTTTTGTGTAATCCTCGGTCAAAATCATGTACAGATCACAAATTGAAGGATATTTCACCCAACTTTGACGTGGAATAAAAAGATAATTTTCCATAAGTCGTCTGTGATTCATATTTCACTGAACTTAGTACTTCATTGACTACTTGCATTAATAATATTGAGTACTTTTACTGTGTAATAAGTTCAGTGAAATATGAATCATTGACTACTTATAGAAAAAAAGTTTTTTATTTTATGTCAAAGTTGGGTGAAATATACTGAAATGTTTGTTTTTCTCTCTTCCAGCAGCTCTGCAGGGCGGTCTCATTGTGATTACCGTAAGTGTCAGTATATTCGCGCACAAGAAAACAACGTGCGGCTGATTTGACCAGACAAACGTGAACCACGGCTGGCTTGACCGCAGTATTACAAAGCCTATATAATAATATAGCCCCCAATATCATCCCCTACTGATTGAACTGTACCTGCTCTCTAGGTGGATAGGTTAGTTTTACATTTCATTTACATTTTCTTATTTACCGATTTGTTGTAAATTAGCAGTTTTAAATTAGGTGCCTATACATAATAACAGCATAACTGATTAATGTTACTTGTGGCAAACTACTCGGCTGCATGGTGAAAAATTATAGACTTTTTTTAAAAAGAATTTTCATGGCAATTACAATTAAAAAGTAAATCATCTAAACGCGACTATAATTTAACTACGATTAGGACAGCAACAGATTTGAAAAATTACCATTATATTTACGCCATAATTGTACCCTGATGGGTATGTGAAACTAAAAATGTAGGGGTTTCCATGACAACGACGTTCTAAAACTTTTATTTTGATATCTCTGTCGACGGAAGTGTGGCTGAGTTAGCGGAAGCGGACTGCTAGCTTCAGTTAAACCAGAAACTGCTTCAGACTCAGTCTGAAACGAACGCCTCTAGAACTAGTCCAAAACGGGTATAAGCACCACTGAATGGCGGCCCATGGAGCCTCGGTTCGCTCCATCTAGTCTGTGTTGATAGCAGGGCGGTGAGCCGAGGCCCGGGCGGGATGCAGTGAGTTTGCGGCAGCGCGGAGCACGGTCAGAGCCGTGTGAGGCTACTGTGGGCCCCGGTGGTGCTACAGTCTTTTCGGGCGGTGTTAGAGGCTGGGGCTCAGGTATGGGCCGGCGGGAATGCAGACAGAGGACGAGCTCCGGGACTAGCTAACACCAGGGAAGTTCTACCATAAATCAGCTCTAAAGCGTCTGGGGAAAAAAGCAGCCATAATGAGCCGCAACGCCGTGCCAGTGTGAGCGGACCTGGGCCGCCTCTTGTCACCCTCCTGCCGGGCCCTCAGCTGTTCTCCCGGCTCGGTACATGTTCCTGAGACGGGGAGAGAAGCTTCACCGATAGCCACAACACCAGCCCGCCTTCACCGCACCGATGAAGGAGTACAAAGTGGTCGTGCTGGGCAGCGGTGGTGTCGGTAAGTCAGCCCTCACCGTGCAGTTCGTCACCGGCACATTCATCGAGAAATACGACCCCACTATTGAGGACTTCTACCGCAAGGAGATCGAGGTGGACTCGTCTCCGTCCGTGCTGGAGATCCTGGACACCGCGGGGACCGAGCAGTTCGCCTCCATGAGGGACCTGTACATTAAGAACGGACAGGGCTTCATCCTGGTCTACAGCCTGGTCAACCAGCAGTCCTTCCAGGTAAACACACAGACATTTACCAGACTGGCCTGAATACCTGCACATCAACAAAGTCTCAAACACACACCTGGGTTATTGTGTTTGCATATTAAAAGGCCCGGATCAGGGGTGTCAGGTTCACTCTGGTACAGGGTCCACAATTAGACCTTTTTAGTTTTGACTTTGGTTGAAAAAATAAATAATCTAAGCATTTTCTATGATTGTATTATTAATATTTCGCAAAAAAAAAAAAAAAAAAGTCGTGTGTGTGCGCTAAATATCCTCTTAACAGCTTAACATAATTGAATTGCAAAATTCTTTGTGGTGGCATAAGGTAAATAAAGAAGCTGTAAACTGAAGGCCTACTTCGGTAAAACACGGTTTTAGACACTTGAGGATGTGGCATTTAAAGTCTACAGAAAGAATAAAAGAAAAACAAATCTTAGGAGCTCAGAAACTAAACGATGTAAACTAAAAACTGTTTTGTGAAGGTGAAGGAATATTGGAACATATACTAACCAGGTGGGTATAAATTGTTAGGCAGAATTTTTTTCTCTCACATGTACACAGTCAAAGCCAAACTCTATTTCTAAAAAGTTCATTTTTGCAAAGTCATGGTGTCACACCCTAATCTGCTAATTAACTCAAAACACCTGCAAAGTTTTCCTGAGCTTTTAAATGATCTCTCAATCTGGGTCAGTACACAATCATGGGCAAGACTGCTGACTTGACAGATGTCCAGAAGACAGTCATTGACGGGGCTTAAGACTGTGACCAAATTGGTCACATATGCAAGTATTTTCTCAGTGTGCAAGTGAAAATTTAATCTGGTCGCATCTGTGCGAGTGCGTAGGGTGACCTTATTTTGAAAATCTAAAACAAGGAAGCGGGGAGTTACCGCTGAGCTCCGGGCATGCGTAGCAACAGAGCACATGGGGGGTGCGCCTAGCGAACGTGGAGTGGGGTAGAGCACCCAGAGAGCACTGAGCAGGGTGACGGTGTGCATGTGGGGGGCGCTTATCAGACCTGGGGCGTGCTGTGATATCTAACCCCAAGATGTAGCCAGATTCATAGAGGTTCAGGTCTTTTGGTTTTTTGTTTGACCAGCAAGGCTGTCACGTTGATGCTAATAAATGAAATTGGATGACTTTAGTAGAGCCTTATAAAATACGTTTTATTTTTTTTCCAAATTCCGTTTTTTTTTTTTTTTTTTTTTTGGAAATATTTATAATTTTTAAAAGAACATATTCTTTTTTAACTCCTGTGAGGAAAGAAAATAAATTAAAAAAAAAACCTCATAATTAAACAAATGCATGTCAAAAATAAAGTACACACAATTAAAAGGTAGATATAAGTTGTAGTGACAGATTATTCTGACTTCTCCTTTTTAATTATTTATGTCATATAAAGATGTATGAGAACAGCATTAATGTCACCTGATTTCCTTTCAGGGATCAATGGTTTACTGAGTCTGATCAGGTTTATTGATTAAGTTCTGATCAACTGAGTTTAAATTAACCTAATTTAAATGATCCTATCTTTTGTGTAATGTGGAATTTGACATTGATTAGATGTTGCATTTTGTTACTTTTGTTCCCCATAGTCAGGACGAAAGTAATACCATACAATACACTGAAGTTAAAAAACAAAAGAAAACAAAACATATTTTTTAAGAAAACAACAAAACAAAACAATGTTCTGGCTAATAAGCCATATACTATAAATAAAAAATACATTTTTCATTGCTTAATTAAAAAAAAAAAAAAATTAGTATAAACTTTGATTGTTTTCGTTATTGGGTTTCATTAGTTCTTTTTTTTTTTTTTAATTCATTATTTCAACATGCATTTTACTGTAGCTCTGATGAGTTGTTCCAACGGACTTTTATTTTGTAAACCGGAAGTTCCCACTGAAACGGTTGCACTTGAGGTAGCTTGCTGACTGTTGTTCGTGTCTCGTGGTTACACATTCACAAACTGGAATATAAAGAACTAAAAGACAACACGGACTGAGTTATTCTTAGTTAGCCAGGCATAGCAGTTGTAACACTGAGCAGGTGAAGATGATTAAAACTGATCACATTTTCACAGAGCGCTGCTGCGCTACACGAAACACGGAGTTTTACAGGCAAAGTTTAACTGGCACTAGAGGTTCTGTATTTAGGAGTCAGTGATGATTTGCGTTGTTTTAGAGGGTGTTTGTGGTGGTTTAAGATGAGTTTAATGCAGCCAGGACAGGAGGAGAGAGGGCAATGTACCTAATAAGCGGTCCCTGGAAACATTTCCCCATAAAAACGTTCTTTGCACCACGGTGACGGCGTTTCATGCCGACTTTGTCCATTTCCGCGTTTAAATGTTTTTATTGGTCGATTCTGTGATTCTGTCCACGATTCTGTTATTTTATAGGGCCCTACTTTAGTAGCTGAAATTGTTCCAAACATGCTTAATAAGGTTAATAGCGTTAACTATTTTTTATTAAATTCATATTTAATCCGCCTTAATCCCGCAACATTTTGCAGAATATGACGTCTGTCAAATAATTAACTGCACTTGCTAGATGTGGTTTGAGCACCCGTTTTATCACAAAAAATATAGTTAAAATGCGTGATATCATTGCCCCAAAACATATCTGAGGGGTTAGTTCATGTCATTCAGCTAATTACATTTCTATCTTTTTGTGATAATATCAATATCGTAATAATCGTTGAATAATCGAATCGTAGCACCCTGAATCAAAATTGAATCGTGAGGTGCCTTAGATGGCACACCCCTAAAAGTAAGGCAGTAACAAAGATTTAAAAAAACTTTTGCTTTACTTCACTAATTTTGGCCCTCTTGAGTTATAAATTTCAAAATTTTCCGCACCAGCACTCGCTCACTCATACACCACGCCCCCATGCTGTGAAAAATTCCTGGTGAAAACCCTACATATTCATAGAAAGTCGAGTGGAAAGAAAATATGTGGTAGGAAACGGTGCAACAGCAAAAGGATGACCGCAGCCTTGAGAGGATTGTCAAATGCATTCAAGAATTTGGGGGAGCTTCACAAGGAGGGGACTGAGGCTGAATATTCACCTTCTAAAGCCTAAATCATGCTACTGCGTCTCATCGACACCGTAGCTATGCATATCTCTCTGCCTTCAGAAATCTACTTTATAACTTGACGCGTGCCTCCTAAAAATCCTGACTGCGCAACACGAACCGTAAGGCTGTGATTGGTTTACTCCAAACCTCATCCCCGGTCAATGCCTTTTCCAGTCGACATTGCTCTTTTTCATCTTTTTGCGGAGCGAAAGTGTTGTTTCTACAATGGATCAAGTCGAAGAGAGGACCAAGACGTGCAAGCGTTTTATTATTTCCTTTCATGGCTGCACCACACGAAGAGCACCATGAAACAGAGTCCAATCGCGGACAAAAATGTGTTCCCTCTTATTGCTATGTTTAGACATCTCTGAACCTACTGTGTGTATGTTTCATTAACTGCAAACAATGACTGACATGCTGCAGAGGACTACAGACATGACATAATAATAATATTAAGAATAATGCATTAGATTTATATAGTGCTTTTTTTGGACACTCAAAGCGCTTTACATTACTCTTTCACTCCACACACAGAGGTGGCAGGTTTCTTGCCAGCACTGTTGAGTGTAGGGGCCCCCGACATTGTATTTCTGCCCTGTTTAAGCACTAAATTAATCAATTAGTAAATGGTGTGATTTGGCAGAGAAAAAACATTGGATGTTCTGTAGGGATGTAACGATTCACTCAACTCCCGATACGATTCGATTCACGATACTGGGTTCACGATACGATTCTCTCACGATTTTTTTCATTTACAAAATGGGACTGTAGACAATTTTTTTTTTGGGAAAAAAACTAGAAAATACTGTATTATTTTCCTTTTATTTTTCATTGTCAAAAGAATTCCTTGATAAACTATTCAAAACAATGCAATTTAACTAAAAATAAATCTTGAATTAAATAAATAAAGGAATAATACAAATGAAAATGAAGCCTATTAATTTAAATTCTGGTTCTATAATAAACTATGCAAAACTGCATAATAGTTCTTTTTCTTTTTAAAAGTGCAACTGAAAATGTATTTTGTGTCTTAACAATTGGACTTTAAAAAAACAAAAAAAAAAAAAAAAACCGTGATTACACTGATTTACGTCATATTTGTTTGGACCAGCAGAAGGCGCTGGTAACCCAGTGGTCGGTTGGCATGCAGATATCTTGCAGTGAAGAAGAGATGCTATGCTAGCAGACAGAGCTAATAGAAAACCGTGACTTTTACAGATATTCAAGTAATATTACAGAATTTCTTTCGGTGCTAAAGGGGTAATGAATCATTTATTAACATATTTAAGAGTAGAAGGCGGCCAGAAAGAAAGTATTAGCAGACTCCGCCCGCCGCCTACACTTCCGGATAGCGCCCTCTGCTGGTTAAAAAAAGTACTGCGATTCAATTGTCAGAAAATCGATATCAACCGTGACCCCTATGAATCGATTTTTAACTGCCTTACGATTAATCGTTACATCCCTAATGTTCTGTGTATGGATGACAGACATATGACACAGACGCGGCACCGCAAGGGTTAAAATGTGAACTACAAACGGTTCTACGATCTCCGTGATTTGGGAGATTGTCGTCATATTGTAATCTTTAACGATCTAATATCATCATATCGCACACCCTTATCACCATCTAATATAAACAGTGCTTCAACTAGACGTAGCAGCACATGAAGCTGCTTGTCATGTTTATAACTTGCAATGTATCATTCTACATGCACTTGCACAGATGTGAATACTGTCGCGTTGAAATGGGTTCAGGCTTAAAGAGACATCGGCTTCATTCGGGCTGTGATTTCTGCCTGAGTAAAGCTCTGTGTGCATTCTCCGCTTTGTAATCCACGATAATCACCGTCCAATATAAACCGTGTCCTTCATAATGCAAGCAAGCGTGTGTATTGGTGTGTGTCCATAACAGTTGTAATATTACTGCAGGTCCCACATAATACCTCATTTAAATTTTAAAAGTGCGTTTTGGAATCAGACTTTTGAATCAAATGTTATTTCTTGTCTCTACAGTGTTTGTGAGTATTTATTAGTGGAAGACCTATACCAAGGATGATTAACTCTCTAACTACATACTAGGAGTGGGAACCTCTGGATACCTCACGATACGCGATTCACAGCTCACAATAACGATTATCTCACGATATGATGATGCTGTGATTATCGATATATTGGTCAGAAATCAATCTACGATAATTTATGACATAAGAAAAAAAAAAGATGAAGTGAAAAAATACAATTTTTATTTTATATTTCTGAAAGACAATAAATTGAAAAAGTGTCCTATGAACAGTGACACTATTTTAGTGCAACATTTCTCTAAATAAGTGTCAACATACCATTGTAAACGAATAGGTATCTCCAATATTGCTTTCTGTAAACAAAAAATAGGGTCCTTCTTACCAGTGATGCAATTATAGTGCAATATTTCAGTAAACAATATATAGGTTCCTTCAACAAACAGTGATAACATTTCTGTGAAAACCTGCACATTTTAGTGAAAAAGCAGAAAAGGTTTTGAAAATGATAAAATACATCTTAAATCCAAAAAAAAAACTAAAAATCTATACTTGGCGCGAGCATATTGATAATTGATCGTGCGAAAAAAAATATTGTGATATATCGCCATATTAAGATATCGTCACACTCCTACTACATACTCATCACCTTCACCTATTCAACAAATAACTTTTGGCTTTAAAGAAAAGCAGTAGCAAAGATTTAAAAAAACAACAACTTTAGCTTTAAAATGAAATGTTATGTCTATAACTTCTGTTCCCTGAAGGAGAGGAACGAGGTACAACACATGTAGTATGGGATATCACGCCCCCGCGTGGCCCACTGAAGAAAACCTCTAATCACGCCTTTAAGGCAGATGATCTGTATTGACGTAAGTGAGGCTCCGCCTGCCAGTCATCCTTCAGTTCAGTAGCTGCTCTTCACCGAGCCCAGCTGTGAAGCGGGGCAAAGAAGTGTTGTACCTCGTTCCTCTCCTTCAGGGAACAGAAGTTATAGACATAACATTTCGTTCCCTTTCAGTCGATTTACTCCGTACAACACATATAGTATGGGACATGTATACACGCCTCGCAGAGCAGCTATGAACCAGAAACCAACCTCCAGCACCTCTAGTGCATGTTAGACCCAGTGGAAAGAACCAAATGGGCCACCGCAGGGGGCGTTACATCCGGACGGTAAAACCAAACAAGTTTGTGGTGATGACCAACTGGCAGCACGACAGATGTCACTTAAAGATACCCCCCTAAACAAAGCCCATGATGTACATACGCCCCTGGTCGAATGTGCTCTCACACTCTGAGGTAACTGAAGACCCCTGCTGTTGTAGGCCAGGGAGATGGCCTCCACAATCCAGTGAGAAAGCCGCTGTTTAGACAGGGCTTTACCCTTAGCTGGATTAGCAAAACACAAACAGCTGGTCACATAAACGCACACTCCTAGTGCAGTTTATGTGTTCACGTAGAGCATGTACAGAACACAAGGAATGTAACCTCCTTTGCTCCTCAGATGCAAAAGGAGGAGGGCAAAAACTCATTAGCTCAAAAATCATGGAGCTATGAGCTGAAGGGATGATCTTAGGCACATATGCCATGTTTGGGCGTAATGTGACCTTGGAACCATCTGAAGTGAACTGGGTACAAGAAGGTTGCACTGACAAAGCATGAAGATCGCCCACTCGCTTAGCGGAGGTCAAAGCGAGAAGTATTGCAGTCTTATATGAAACAAATTTCATATCTTCTGACTCCATAGGGGGGCCACAGAGAGCATCCAGCACTACAGTTAAATCCCATAAGGGGATGATGGATTTCGCCACAGGCCTCAGTCGGCAAATTCCCTTTAAACAACGCATGGCCAGCAGATGCGCACCCGGAGTCACTCCATTGAAACCAACATGGCAAGCAGATATAGCCGCCAAATAAACCTTAATAGTGGAAAAGGACAGACCTTTATCCAACAATTCCTGAAGAAAAGTCAAAACCTCCACAATTGAACACTGAAATGGGAGTACACCTCGGTCCTGACACCATTGATCGAATGCTTGCCATTTACAAGCATATAAGCCACGAGTGGATGATGCCCTAGCACTCTGGATCGTTGCCACCACACTTGGGGGCAGACCCTGAGCCATTAAATTTGACTTTTCAACAGGTAGGCATGTAGCTGCCACAGTTTTTCGGACGTGGATTAACTACCTCTCTGTGAAGCCTGCTCTGTACTAAGGTCCAGAGTCCTCTCACTGCTGCTCCATTGCACAGAGCCCCCATCCCATCAGGGAGGCATCTGTAGTCACCACTTTGCGAAAGCACACCCTCCCTACCGGGGAGCCCTGGCTTTGTAACCCGGGATCCCTCCAAGGGTGGAGAGCCATCATACAAGACAGAGTTATCAACATCCGCTGGAGGTGACGCTGTGGACACAGCCGGTGTGAGCGAGACCAGCGATGAAAAGTGCGGATCTTTAAAAGTCCGAGCGGCACTACAGTAATCATAGATGCCATCATGCCCCACAGCTGCAAGACCAATCGGAAACGCAGTTTGCATCCCAATTGAAAATGAGAAAGGCAGCGGTGAAACACGGCCACCCTTCCCTCCGACCGACGCGCTCGGCCGATTAAAGAGCATATTTCCAGACCGAGGAAAGAAAACTGCTGACTCGGGGGTCAGCGAGCTCTTTTTCATGTTCACTGAAAAGCCCAGAGCTCGGATACGGGACAGAACAAGAGACAGATCTGCTGCTGACTGCTCTCTCGAACCCGCTATCAGAGCTCAGTCGTCCAGATAGGCTAAGACACGCACGCCTTTCTCCCGAATCAGAGCTAACGGCGCCTCGACACATTTGGTTCAGGTGCGAGGGGTAAGCGACAAACCGAACGGAAGCACATGGTATTTGTAGGCTACACCTTCGAATGCAAACCTTAGAAACTACCTGTGGTCCGGGTGTATTGCCACATGAAAATAAGCACTCAGTAGCTGTCTGAGTGTTAGCATCTTGAACCTGTACGTCCGCAGATACCTGTTCAACACTTACAGGTCTAATAAAGGACGGAGTACTCCCCCCCCTCCCCCTTTCTTCGGAATAATGAAATAACGGCTGTACCAATCTTTTCATCTCCGAAGCGGGCACCACTCTCACTGCTTTCTTGCTCAAAAGTGTGTATTTTCTCCCTCACTGCAGCCTCTTTCTTTACCACTGTGTTTATTACAGAACTAAAGCGTGGAAGTCGGACCCGGAACTGTAGCCTGTAGCCCATAGCAACGGTCCTCTCCACCCAAGGGATGAGTGCGCATGCGCGCCACCTGGGAAGGTGGGCAGCGAGCGGACTGACCTGTAGCACTGTGGGTGGAGTGCTGCTCCCCTCTAGCGTGCTGGGGGGTAGCGGCCTCGCCTGACCGACCAGGTTCATATGAGTTGGAGTTTTTTTTTTATTAATACAAAATAGACTTTTTATTGAGTACCACGTGGGCACATTTGCAGTAGTCACAGAGTGAACCTTTAAAGGGGCACCGAGAAAGTGACGAACATTGCAAAACTTTACAGTTACCTGAGAAACATTCAACACACCCAAACTGGGGTTTATAAACAGAGGTAACAGATGTGCATTAGTGTGCATGGGGAGTTTGTGCTTAGGAGACTGTGTTAGGACAGAACAATGCCTTTTGGGATTGGGCCCCTGAACAGAACTTGGGAACAAAATAGGGACAGCAGCGTCTCCCTGCTGCTGAAGTCCCTCTCCACTCAGTCCCACTGCTGGGAGGTGTGTGGCTTCTTCCGCCTATGCGCTGGGCCCTTTTGGAAGCCCTGCGGCGGACCTTTGCTCCAAACCGAGTGGTGTGGAGCATGAGGAACCTGCGGCGCAGGAGGCTGCACCTTTCCCAGTCGTCCAAAACCTGACGGAGGTGTAGCCTTCTTGTAGGGCGGCGGAGGTGGTGCTGCAGGCCTGCGTGCATCTGCAGATGGTTTGGGTTTAGCGTCACGCCTGGGAATGATGCTGCGCAGGGCTTCAGCTTGCTTCTTCCCCAACTGAAACCGTGCCTGAATGGCGTCAAGAGATTGCCCGAATAAACCCATGGGAGATACCGGCTCATCCAAATAAACGGTCCGGTCTCTATCTGGAGCATCCGAGGGTCGGCCACAGGCGTCTCTGTGACACCACGGTAGACGCCATTCCTCTGCCGAGGGAGAGTGCTGCACAGCGGGACACCCGGAGAATATAATCCATGGCGATCCTCACCTCGTTAAGGAGAGGAGCCACAGAGCTGTCGGGGGGAAGCAGCGAACTGAGCTCAGCCAGCCGCATAGCCTGATAGGTCTGCAGCATGGTGACAGAGCTCAGTGCACGAGCGGTGCCTGCCTGCGCTCTGTAGATTTTATCCAGCTGCGAGGAGGAAAATCTACAGTGCTTGGAAGGAAGCGATGTGGGGCCGCTCACACCATGGTTGTGTGAAGGCGCCAGATACGCAGCCAGAGAAGGCTCCATAGGTGGAGGGTTGACCAAGCTAGCCTTTTCCGCTTCATGTAAATCTAAATATTGTCCATAGCCGGGCACCGTGATGCGGGTAGACAGTGGTTTGTTCCATGTTGATGTTAACTCCGAAATAAGATCCAGGAACATGGGCAGGCTATTCTCAACCGCCCAGGCAACAGCGCATCTAGCTCATCCTCCGACAAACCATGAATGTCCAGACCGATGTCCAGTACGTCATCGTCCTCACGCTCGGCGTCTAGTCCTTCCAGAGGCAGGTTAGAGCCCTCAGAGAACTCCGGCATGACCTCGGCCAACCCGTGCACGTACTCCATGTGGTCAGCGCAGCTAGTAGCGGGGACTTTGACCACAGGTTCCTCATCAGACACGGATGAAGCAGGGTCCCTAGACTCGGATAGGAGAGGGTCGTGCCGTGCAACCGCAGCTTTCCCCAGAACCTTCTCCACGAAAGTGACCCGCCTTTGCAGGTTTGAATGCCAAAGCTGGCGACAAAACGCACAGGACTCGGGCTGTGTCAACGCTCTCCTGGTGCGGACTATCCCCAGGCAGACGGTACATGCTTCGTGCTGGTCCTTATCGTGCAAGGAAAAGCCAGGAGACTTCTTCTTTGCTTTAGCCTTCGTGCTCATTTTGAAACACTGAAGCTTGTTAAAAGAATAAGCGGTTCGTGGGCACCAGCAGTAGCTGCTAACACCAACAGGGGCAGTTAAACTAATTATAAGTAGGCAGTAGCCAAGGCAGAGACAGAGCTAACTAGCAGCAGCTTGTTAACTCCACTCGGTAGAGGTGTTTTTAGCGAGGTGAAGAGAGTAAGAACTGAAGGATGACTGTGATAACAGCGTATTTATGAGGCAGGCGGAGCCTCACTTACGTCATCACAGATCATCTGCCTTAAAGGCGTGATTTGAGGTTTTCTTCAGTGGGCCACGCGGGGGCGTGATATCCCATACTATGTGTTGTACCGAGTGAATCGACTGAAAGGTAACAGCATGTTGCGATGACTCGAGCAAACACCGGATACGGGTCAATGTGTCTGCCTGGACGTACTGTATTTCACTATATTTGGGCATTAAAGCGTCTTCTAAGCAGAGGTTGAGATTGGCCACGTAGTGAAAACAATGAAAAGTGTTGAAGCATACATTAGGTTTTCAATAACAGCAAAGCATAACAGGAATGCAGAAATGCGGTACTTGAATTAACTTAACAGTAGCATAAACAACTTAGCATCTGCATTGCTTCACCCCATGTAATTAAATTCAGAGGGTGCAGCTCTTATAGTGGGGTCTCCTAACCCTCTTCCCCTGGTCAGGGGACTGCAACATTTACAAGCAGCCATTTGCCTCAGCTCACCCAGAGCCGAAAAAAAATACCTTGTCAATGAAGACATTACAGTGTATTAAATTTGATACAGTTAAAATTTTATAGAATGTTTGAGTTAATTTGATTTGATTTTTGCTGATCATGTAAATGGAAACTTAAAAACAGTTTAAATCAAGAAATAAAACTGTATCTTGCATCTTCAAATATTTACGCATCTCAGTTTGCATGAACACAATGTTATATAAAGATTATTAGGGGCCTTTCATACGCGGTTCTTACGACCAGCGGTTAGACCTGATTTAAAGTTCTGCAAAGAATTTTGCTCGAGCAAAAAATGCGCAAATTATTAACAAATAAAGTTTTCAAGCCAACTATAAAAACGCGTATTGGTGAATATCGCGGTCAAAATAAATGCTAACAACACCAAATCTGAGATCCTTGGTTGGCATGTGACTGTGGGTATATGCGTCAACTTGGTGGGGATGACCAAGAAAATATTTCTAGCTAGCTATGAAACTCGAACTGGTGCATATCTCGGTCAAATAAATACCAAAAACACCAAATCTGAGATCCTTGGTTGGCATGTGACTCTGGGGCCAAATTTGAATAATGTTGGACACTAAGGGGCACTGCAAATATGGGATATTTATTTCTCCTAAATGGCAAAACCAATTTTTACCAAACTTGGCCTTGGGTCGCTCCTGAGGCCATATCTTGAAGTTAATTGCGATTGATGAAAGTGGGTGTGGCTTATTACAACATAAACAACAATTGTTTTTTTCAGCTGAAGTATTATGTTGAGGGCTTTGAAATTTACAGGGTACGTATAGAAGAGCACACAGACCACCCATGCCAAAAAGTGCACCACTAGGTGGCACTATAATGGGTGCAAACGCATTTTGGCCTGTAACTTTCACCTTTTTTATCACATCTTCCAAAACTTCATATCCACTTAAAGCCTGCATATTTAACCGGCACAGTGGCGGTTAAATATAAACACATTGGTGTTTATACTTGGCGCATTCAAGGTTGCATATCCGCAGCCAAGTTGTGTGAACGCGCTCTGCCTCCTCACACGCAGCGCAGAGCGGGAGAGAGAGAAGTGCACTCTGTAGGATGTGACGAAGCGGTCAGCCGCTCCGTCCAAAATAAGGTCAACCATATGCACTTGCACGGATGCGGTCGCAGTCTCGAGCCCTGTCATATTGTTTTTGTCCTGCTATGCATTGTCAAGCCTCACTTAAACAGATCCTGCCAGAGAAAAAGTTTGTTTCACAGAAGTTAACCATTACTGCTTCTCCATTTCTCTGCTTTCTAAATCACAATCCCCAATATTTTCCTCATCTTAAGATAAACATAGCTAGGATTTTCACCCATTCTGCTCCTTGAGACAGTGCTCCGGAGCCTTACAGCAAAGCAATTACACCCGATGACAAACTTTTCAGTCTTAGTCAGTTTGGCGATTCATTCAGCTTACTGTTTACGTTTCTTGGCTCTAGGAAGTTTTGGAACACCAGAGAAACGACTGTGTACAGTGGGGCAAAAAAATATTTAGTCATCCACCAATTGTGCAAGTTCTCCCACATAAAAGGATGAGAGGCCTGTAATTTTCATCATAGGTATACCTCAACTATGAGAGACAAAATGAGAAAAAGAAATCCAGAAAATCCCATTGTAGGATTTTTAATGAATTTATTAGCAAATTATGGTGGAAAATAAGTATTTGGTCAAGAACAAAAGTTCATCTCAATACTTTGTAATGTACCCTTTGTTGGCAATGACAGACGTCAAATGTCTGTAAGTCGTCACACTTCTTTGCTGGTATTTTGGCCAATTCCTCCATGCAGATCTCCTCTAGAGCAGTGATGTTTTGGGGCTCTCGCTGGGCAACACAGACTTTCAACTCCCTACATAGATTTTCTATGGGGTTCAGATCTGGAGACTGGCTGAAATGCTTCTTACAAAGCCACTCCTTCGTTGCCCAGGCGGTGTGTTTGGAATCATTGTCATGCTGAAAGAGCCAGCGACATTTCATCTTCAATACCCTTGCTGATGGAAGGAGGTTTTCGCTCAAAAACTCACGATACATGGCCCCATTCATTTTTTCCTTTACATGGATCAGTCGTCCTGGTCCCAAAGCATGATGTTACCACCCCCATGCTTTACAGTAGGTATGGTGTTTGTAATAAATTATCTGTGTATCATGTGTATATATATTGTTTTCATATTTCATATTTCGTATGTTGCAATAAATAAAAAATCATTTATGGGCACCAGTGAATCGATTACGTATCACGAGACGAAACCTTGCGATATATTGTCGTATCGATAATTTGGCACACTTCTGTGTGGCATTTTGCATCAGCAAATTTAACCCAGAATTGTGTTTCTGGTCAGACTTTATTTAATTTAAAATTATCTAGATTCATATCGTATACCGCCATTTTAAGAAAAAATATTGAGATAAGTTTTGGTACATATTAGGTTCATCCCCAATGTGCAGAAGATCAAGGACTTCAAATTGTAGCCCAATCCTTAAAGTGAATTCTCATTTTCAGTGTTTTATTTTTTTGTTTGGATTTTTTTACATTTTTGCCTATTTACTTTTATTGGTTGTAGACGCCAAGAAATGTCTGCACGTATGAAAGGCTCCCATCAGCTTTTATTAATTCTTATTCTTCTGCTCAAATGAAATATTTTCTCCAGTTACAAGTAATCACACATTGTCTCTGAGATGGTAGAGAGAGCTGTGCTGCATTTCTCATTCTCGCTACTCTTTTTCAATATTTCAGGACATCAGACCAATGAGAGACCAGATCGTGCGAGTGAAGCGCTTTGAGAAGGTGCCATTAATCCTGGTGGGCAACAAGGTGGACCTGGAGTCTGAGCGTGAGGTCGCTGGGACTGACGGGCGGGCTCTGGCTCAGGAGTGGGGCTGCCCATTCATCGAAACCTCAGCCAAGAGTAAGACCATGGTGGACGAGCTGTTTGCAGAGATCGTCCGACAGATGAACTACTCCACTCTACCAGAGAAGCAGGAGCAGTGCTGCACGGCCTGTGTGTTGCAGTGAGGAAGAGGTACGGCCAATCACTGGTTTCATACAATCTGACGAATGTGTTGGTGCAGTAACAGTGTTAAAGACAGTTCCCAGGCGCAGGACAAATGTGACGCATGGATGATAGTATAAGTAGGCCCCTATAATTTCCACGTTAACAAAATTGCAGACAGATTCGACCTTTGAAAACAGAATTCACTGTTGAATGCAGAAATTAACAGAATGTGGATGAAATACCGTCATCATGAGGCAAAGAACGGTTGTTATGGGGAAATGTTTCTGGGGACCACTCATTCGGTGCACCGCCCGCCCCCTCTCATCTTAGCTGCTTCAACATGTGGAAGATCAAGCCTCCAGCCGAAACACCGTCTAAACTACCAAAGTGGGAATTTGGAAAAATTTGAAATGGATTTTATAGGGCCCTAAGTGTATCAGTGGATAGGAGAGTCTTTGATGGGAGTGAGAAAATCAAGTTGGTAGTTTTGCTGGTAGTTTGAAGGTTCATTTTTCATTGTGTTATCAGCAGAAAGAATCTGGTTGCAGGAACACATTTTTAAAACGCTCAGGGCAAAGAGAGTTAAAGTCGAGCAGAGAGAGGAACAAGTCACTTCCTGTTCCACAACAGGAAGTTCAGTGTAGATACTGTGAGATGCTTCCCAAATGCTGTCAGAGTACGTCGGCTTCACTCCCTCGTCCTAACTTGACCTATTTCATATTGAAAAGTATAGAAATGTTCTCTGAATCTGATAAGACTTTGCCTTCGCATTTTTAATCATAAAACTTAAATACCAATTCTTCTGTTAATTACGATAACATTACTACAACTTATCCCAGCTTGCGTAAGACACCATGTACGCATTGCCAGTCCATAACAGCGTAACACAGTGACAGATGCATGTATACTCCTACAGTCCAATCAGGTGACATCAATTAGACCATTACTAGGGTCCTATAAAATCCTTTTTATTTTTTTTCCAAATTCGGTGTTTTCCGCTTTAATTTTTTTAAAATTCAGTTTTTTAGAAATATGAATCATTTTTCTAGAAGAAAATTAGTTTTTAACTCCTTTGAGGAAACAAAATAAATACTAATAAAAAAGCGAAACATAATAAACAAAAATGCATGTTCAAAATAAAAATTTTATTTAAAATAACGAGTAAGATGCAATTAAAAAGTATCTATAAGTTGTACTGACATGGATTATTCTGACTGATCTTTTTTACTTATGTGCTGTATATGCAGGGTTGGGCACCGAGAACTGGTTCCAAATAGGAACCGGTTCCTAACATCCGGTTTTGGAACCGTTACGAAGATGTTTGCATTTCGATTCTTGTTTTCGATTCCTAAAAGCCAGTACTAGTTTGTTTCCGTGGCTTGCTCCGTTTGTTTATGCAGGGTTTGTAGGTGCGTTCAGAACGCGACTATAGTGACTGCAGTCTGTGTGTGCGTGTCTGTGTTTGTCTGGCTACGGTTTCAGTTTGGACCGCGGAGCGGAAGAGAGATAGAAACTAATCACCTGTAAAAAGCCCAGTAAAACAATCACCAGGAATCAATAGTTGCTCCCTGATAAAGATAGTAGCTCTAACAACTGGTAAAATGATAAACTTGGTGATATTACAGCCTGTACATGCAGTACAGGGACGCATTTACTCTGCCTCCGGGTCCTAGTGCCAGTCGTCCTGAAGCCTGTTCCATTTATCGAGATCCCTGTGTGTTTAATAAGTCCGTGTGTATCCGTGTGAAAGTTTGCATGTTTATGCTTCCGTCCATCCACTCTTTTCATTATATCCATGTCTTTTAAGGCTCTTATTAAATATTCTCGGCTGGAGTCTGGGCCGCTGCATTCTTGGATTATGTCGTCACCAGCGCGTCATCGCAGCAAGTCGCGCAAGCGCAAAACGATCTGAATTAACTGTAAAGAGGTTTTATGTTAGTCTATTTTCTTTTTAAAGTGGTGCAATTTTTGTGGCTTTAGACTCCAATTACATTTATGTATATAATATCTTACCTATAAAATATATAGGTTCAAAATATAACTTTTTATAGTTTCTGTTTCCACTGTATCCCGAATAATAATAATAATTCTCAACAAGAACTGTTGATTGATTTGTCACATGACTGTTCCAGGGTTTGAGTTTGTTTTATTTAGTTTCACATCTACCTGTAGCTCTATGTTTTTTAGACTGATGACAACTTGTTTGTAGTTTTATTTCAGAAAGTTTCACTTTTACAGTTACAATTGGAGACCTTTGTAATTGAATATCCTAATTGCAGTACAGCAATCAAAGTAAACTATATCAACTAAGTGAATTAATAAAAATGTCCTGTGTAAAGGCTTTTTCAAACAAAAAAATTATCCTGTGAAATCTATGACCTGTTTACCTGCACAACTCAAAGAATCGGAATCGAGAATCGTTTAGAACAGAAATTGAAATTGAGACTCGGAATCAGAATTGTTAAAATCCAAATGATGCCCAACCCTATGTACATGTCATATAAAGATGTATGAGAGCAACATTAATGTCACCCAATTTCCTCTCAGGGATCAATGGTTTACTGAATCTGAGCAGGTTTATTGATTAAGTTTTGATCAACTTAATTTCACTTAACCTCATTTAAATTATCCTGATGATGTTATTTCACCACTGGGGGGTCAGAATATTTGACAGTATTAGAAGCTATAGTTATGAACCTACGATGTTTCATACTCTACAATCCCTGGCATCGGTGGTCTCGTCCACAACAACCAACAACTGTTTCCTACAGATCTTCTATAGCACTGATGAGATGTTATTCAAACACTTTGAGCAGGTGAAGCTGCTCATGTTTTTGTGGAGCGCCGCAGAGTTTGATGAGAAATAGACTGAGCTTCACAGACACAGTAAAGTTAGGCGATAACTGGATGGTCTGTATTTTGGAGTGAGTGATGAATTGCATGTTTTCTAGGCAGTGTTTCATCCCGATTCTGTCAATTTCCACATTCAACAGTGAATTCTGTTTTCATTGGTCGATTGTTTCCGTGATTCTGTTAACGTAGATTTTATAGGGCCATACATTACGGTTTTGTGAACCAAGAGGGAGAAAAACCTTTTCATGCTTTGAGGAACCTGTAAATTGTACAAAAACTGGGATGGAAACAATGTATTTGTAGAATTATTAAGTCAACTCAAAGGTTTAAAAAAAAAAAAACAAAACACGTTATCACGTTTATTCATGCATCACTGAGGGGTCGTTTAATTCACCTGCAGATGTTTGTAAAAGCTGACTGACTAAAATATCATTTAAAAAACACTCCCTCTGCTGAGCATGTTGAACAGCTGTGAGATGTCTGAGCAAACATTCATTTTAGGAAATTAAGTAAAATAAAATTGGTAAATGCTGTAAATTGAAGTACTTCTAAAAGCATGAAATGCTTGTATTCAAGCGTTCCACACCTGATGTCATTCATATGTGCAGCAATATTATAAACACGTAACTGCTCCTTGCACAGCCTCAAACTTAAACATCCCAAAACCTCAAAGCACGAACCTTGGTCAGCTTTGTCTGTTGGACGTAGGCTTGGGTTGACACATTTTGCTGGAAGATATATTGTCCCACAAATTATTCCAGCTAAACTATATTATTCTCAATCATTTTTTGACACTTAATTAACCACTGATGTAATGATTATATATCATAATTAACAAACTTTGAAATGCAATTTACTTAAATTTCTCATGAGTATTTATTACCATTTTAATTGGAATTTCAAGAACTTTTAAATATCCCAAATAAATAAAACAAACAAAATGCAGTAAAAATACAATAGTACATATACAAAAATCACTTAATTAAAAATAAAAATTGAAAACAATAAAAATAGACCCTAGCACTTAAATATAAAACCACACACAACCAAAACAATAGATAAAATGAATTGTCAAGTGTCGACAAACAAAATTGCATTTATATAAGTAACATTGAGGCAGAGAGGTTTGGTTTATAGTTGTACTTCCAGTTAAAATTGGCCTGTGGGCCGATATTTTGTGGTCCCCACCTTGTTATGAAAGTTTAATGTTAGAGCGACGCAAGTTTTTTATTTATCATATGATTATCGTCTCCACACTATCACACCAGTCACAGGCTGATAGTTTGAACCATAGAAGCAGGAAGTGGACTGATGCATCACAGGAGGAGTCTCCAAACATTGGGTTGTGGCCCAGTGCATTACCATTAACGTCTGATACATCCAGTTAAATTGAGGCACCTGATTTTCCTTCATTTCAACTTGCATTAAAGATTTTTATAGTGTTCAATAATACAGAAGACAGTTCTGTTTATTTTTACATTACTTGTAAATACAAGTGAAGCCTCATCTAACTTGTCATTGCATGAACTTTGTGGTGTTACTCACTTCCTCTTTCCTTTTTTTTACTCTACAGGTGCTTCAATCGTCAGCATCACCACGAGCTTCTGGTTAAAATTGACAAACTTGAAACTCTGATGGCAGCTGCTTTACTTGGAGCAGTCGCTGAAGTTTCTGTTCACAGTAGAGACGTGGGGCCTATTTTTGATATTTTAACTGTTTGGAAACGTTTCTGCTGCAACCTCAACGGCCTTGGAGCCGACTCGGGAAGGAGTCGGACACACAGACTTGTGCAAGCAGTGACCTTTGAATTTCTGTCTTTTGTCTCTCAATAGATAAAAGTGAACCTGGAGTTCTGGGTTTGTGAGGTTGCGGCGTCTTTTTAAAGCTGCTTTAATCACCATTATATACTTTATCGCGTGTATTATGTCTCAAGTTTGGAATTTGACAAAGTATTTCTTAACATTGACACACATTGACTTTAAAATACGCATACTTGGGTCTGCAGCTCAGTTTGACCCTTCACCTCGATTTGATTTAGTTTGAATTGCGCAACAAACCACAGCAGTATATCTATATATGGATATAAATGTGTTTCATTAGGTTTGTTTAGCTTTAGGGCACTTAAACAGGGTGTGTAACATTTTGGTTAGTCCTGTAATCATTTATGAGGAGTTGATGGGGAAGATATTATGTGTTCTCATCTGGGCCTAAAATAGCTATCTGAAATCACGCCTGCTCAAAAGTGAAACTGTTTTTCTGCCTAAACTTTAAACTGATGAAGTTGAGCCATTTACCGTTTCCTGCCTGAACATTAATGCAGGTCTCATTTTCTCTTCAAGCAGGAGAACTGTTGGAAAGTTCAAAGGAAGCTGGCAGTGTGAATATCTTATCACATGAAAACCAACGAGACACTGAAGTCTTGCAGCAGACACAGTTAATCCTATTTTACATTGTCAGTTTTTTTTTTTTAATCTACGGTAATGTATTTATTATAAACTAATGTCATGGGTAGGCAGTTCTAACAGTTACAATTTTTAGCTAGTTTTTGCATTTTGTGAGTTTTTGGGAATTGAGGTTTGTATTTTTGCTGTATTTTTATTTTGATGCTAAGAATTAACGGAGCCTTAACATTTCTGTTGCACCCTGCTGTCCTTTCTTCTTTTTGTTATTCCTTTGATAAATGGCTGAAATGTCTACATTAACATGCCTGATTCTGTTTTTGTGAAACACTTGCATGATTATCTTGAATTGAATTCATTTATTCGATAGGGATGATGCAATTTAATGTAGTTTCAGTAGAGTACAGAAACTAGCTGGGTTTCCATTACAGATTTTTGCAAAATAAAAGCAATATTTATAAATGTCGACAAAGTATTACTGTGCTTTGAACGTGTTAACATTGAACGTTGTTTTGGGCAGAAGCCTCTTAACTCCTGTGAACTCTCATCTCGCAAGACTTTGCTACAGAAGACGCTCAGAACCTCCTTATAACACTTTGTATTTCTTTGTTGTTTCACGCCTAATATAATGCTAAGAAATGTCCTGGTCTCCTCTTTTGTTTACACTCGGAGAGCAGTGGTCATGTGACATGGTACTTCACGTCCTGTGGTGTATTTGCGGAAAAAGTGTTCCCATAGCGTTTTTGCGACACATTTCAATATTGAAACGTCTGAAATACCTCATGAAAGGGGGTATTTTGAGCAATATTTCATCGTTTTTTTTAAATTCAGGTGTTTCCATTACCAGTTTTTAATGTGCTATTCAGATTTTAAGCATTTCCAAGGGTAATGGAAACACAGCTACTGATGCTTTTTATTCGGTGGTATGTTTGCCTTCCTAAAGCTCGTGTCTTCTACTACCAGAGGCCTGGGAGTTTGAGGAGGGGTCTTCAGTATTCTAGCTGTTCTGGAGATGTTTTTTTCCTGGAATCTGTTGGTGCCGGCACTTTCACAGTTTAGGGTACTGGGTCAGTGCCCAGAGTGTTCCTACTACCACGGAGACCACAGTTGCTTTGACCTTCCACATCTGCTCATGTTGTTCTTTGAGCACTTGGTACGTTTGCAGTTTCTCGTGTTCCTTCTTTCTGATGTTGCAGTCAGCTGGTCTCGCCATATCTATAACCACTGCCCTCTGATGGTGTTTATCACCCTCCACTATCTCTAGGTGGTTAGCCAGCAGCTGTTTGTTAGTCTGGAACCTGAAGTCCGACAGGATCTTAGCCCTGTTGCTCTCAACCACCTTAGTTTGTGTGTCACCTGGGGATTTGGGTTTTCTACTCCATATTGAGTAAAGATGTTCCTGTAAACTGTGCTTTTCCATGTAAGAGGAACCTGGCTATATCTTACAGCTTGTCACAATGGGCTGGATTGTCACAGGGGAATCTTTGGCCTGCTGTGATAGAGCCTGGCCTCTATTGCTCTTGAGCTGAGTGCTTGTTCTTGTGCTGCCATAATTGACATTTTGCAAAAGCCCCGCCCCCCTTGTTTACTTTTGCAATGCCTGACGGTGCGCGTTAGCGAGTCTTTTTGGATCAATACCTGCGCAATATCCTCCAGATCCAAACAAAAGGGGTTACAATATGCTGTGAAGGGATATATTTAACATATTAAAACTAACCACTAAGGGGACATTACAAAGCGATTCACCGAATGGCCGCAGCTTCAGCTCACAACTAACGTTTTTTCATTGTTTACCTATATTTTTCATTCTTGGTGTGTTCCTTTATTTCCTTCAAACATGGACGCCCAAACTACACTATTTTTTTCTGCTGCTTGTCGGGAAATACTGTTCAGATCGTTTACAGCCGAGATCGGCTGTTAGCACTCCGTGCTACTGCTACGCCAGCCTATGCGGCGAGACGCTACATCCCCTGTGAACTGAAGAGGAAACGACGGGGATGTTGCGCAGGGGCAAAGTGCCAAGCAAGAAGTAGAATATATCAGCCTGTCCTCCCATCCGTCATCATGGGGAATGTTAGATCTATCTCCAATAAGATGGACGAGCTAGCGGCGCTAACCGGCAGTGCTATAGGTTATGGTTATAGTTATGTCGCCTTTAATCAAAATCAAATGAAGCTTTGTCATTTTGCTGAACATACACAGTCGTGCAGACAAGATGAGAATGTTAAAAACACACATCTCTCATATGACATATACACGCATACTGACACACACATATCCCTGAGACATTTTAATTGTTTTAATGTCCATTGTAGACATCACTCCAGTTGTGTTTTCGGCTTTGGGAATGGAAAGAACACGACTCCCTGAGCCAAACTCTTGGGGTACCTGGTATCTGACCTGCACAAACAATGAGCACACCGCTTCACCATTGTGCCTGCTCTGAGCAAGTCGAACCCCGTTTACATAGTAATGGTTGCTCGGATGTATGATTGGCCAATGACTGTGTGTGGGTGGGGTTTTGCAAAAGGTCAATTGGTGTCTCTGTGCTGCCTGTTAGTCCAGCCACTGAAAGGTGTTCTTGATATCAGCCACTTCTATCTGATGGTGATATGTTTTCTGTAGGCGTTTTTCTTTCCATGTTGCGTGGTTCTCTACCACATTGCACTTGTGGTGATTGTCTGAGACATTCACTGAGAAACATGTCCTTTGGGGCTATCTTCTTGATGTACTTCTGGAGTTTGGCTGTTACTTCCATGATAGTGGCTCTGATGCTCACTAGTCCTTGGCCTTCTCTTTTCTTCAAGGTGCTGGACTTGGGGTGGAATGGTGGATCCCATCAGAAGCTTTCTTGTCTTGATATCTGTGGCTTCAATCTCCTCCTTTGGTCAGCTTATGAACCCAGCGTGGTATTTGATATCCGGCAGTGCTCTTCACTTGTGGCTGATATTAAGAAGACCTACCAGTGTCTGGAAAAGGCTGTACTAACAGACGGTACAGAGGTACTAATCATGGCATCACAAGAACAAGCACTGTGTATGTGTGTATATATACACAGTCGTTGAAACCAGAAGTTTACATACACCAGTGGCGGATGCTTTAAGACTACAAGGGAACCTCAGCTTCCCCTAAAATCAGTGGTCAAATATGTAGTGTTGTGTGTACATTTCATTGACTAAATATATGACAGAACACATGTATGTTTAGTTCAGAATCAGCTTCTTATAACAGGAAACTGACAGTGACAGCGTGACGTTCTTCATTCATTACCGCAGCGTCACAGTGTTAATAAACAGTGGTGAAGTTCAGCTTCAATTGACTTCAATGGGACAAGATTTAGGGGTTGATCCACTGCAGTCAAACTAGACGCTCATTGGATAAATGCTCGGTTATGACGCACTTAGTCCCGCCCATCGGACGCCGGGCTTCACAGGAGGTCTATGGAGCAGTGGGCTGGATCTGTCTGTTCCGGACGCTGGAATAATGGATGATGATTGGATGATCTGTCTCAGGCTAATTCAATTTTGATTGACAGCGAAATGAGCCAATCAGAGAGTATGACGTTGTAAGCACACAGGCGGGTTTTTCAAATATTTCAGTCCGTTGCTCTGTGTTGACACGGAGACTTTGCTGATCCTCTCATAGCGAATTAACTTCTGACAAACCTAGTGTCTGTTTTTGGTGTTTGTGGAGACTGTTACTGCTTGTGTTGTGAGACTTTTGACCAAACACTCACACTCCAGCGCGCAGCAGCTACGCGCGCGTGCGTGTGTGATAATCTACAAATAGTTGTTGACAACAAAATGTGAATTCTACTAGAATTCACATTTAAATAAACAGATATATTTTCTGAAGTAGGCAGAAAATGAGCTTCCCCTGCATGAAAGACCAGCAGCCGCCACTGACATACACTATATGAAAAGACACATAAGCTTTCTTTTTCTCACTGTCTGACATCAGAATATAACCCTATGTTTTAGGTCAAATAGGATTACCAAAAATATTTCTATTTGCTAAATGCCAGAATAATAACAAAAGGACTTTAAGTAAATTAAATACACTTAAGATTTACAGTGAGGAAAAAAGTATTTAGTCGGCCACAAATTGTGCAAGTGCTCCCAGTGAAAAAGATGAGAGGCCTGTGATTTTCATCATAGGTATACTTCAACTATGGGAGACAAAAAAAAAATCCAGAAAATCACATTGTAGGATTTTTAATGAATTAATTGGTAAATCCCTCAGTAAAATAAGTATTTGATCACCTACAATCAATCAAGATCTCTGTCTCTCACAGACCTGTAACTTCTTCTTTAAGAGGCTCCTCTGTCCTCCACTCATTACCTGTATTAATGGCAACTGTTTGAACTTGTTAACAGTTTAAACGACACCTGTCCACAACCTCACACAGTCACACTCAAACTCCACTATGGCTAAGACCAAAGAGCTGTCAAAGGACACCAGAAACAAAATTGTAGACCTGCACCAGGCTGGGATGATAAGATAAGATAATCCTTTATTGATCTTACAATGGAGAAATTTACTTGTTACATTTGGCATTCAGTAAGATCACTCAGGGTGTGCAGAATAGACAAGAAATGTGCAGACAGTTAAATAGTAAAAAGAGATTTTATGTACAATAAGTAAAAGCAAACATCTTAAGGGGATGGAGTTAAAACAATAAGGAAATAAGAATAAATACAAATAGAATAAAAGTTAAAACAGACTATAAAAACTAGAATATCTAGGTGCAAAGTTTACAGTTCTAGTGCAGGTTTTCAGTAAGTGACGCTGGTACAGGGAATAAAGTGGCGCTGATACAGAGATTATTGCACGTAGTTTTGCAAAGGGGGGTTATTGCACATGTTACTAATACCCTCCTGTCCCTCACCTCCTCCACAGAGTCCCTTCTTGTACAGGGCATTGGTGTTGTGGGACCAGTCCAGTTTATTGTTGAGGTGAACACCCAGGTACGTGAAGCTGTCCACCACCTCAATGTCCTCCCCTGGAAGTCGATCACCATCTCCATCGTCTTACTGGTGTTCAAGCACAGGTGGTTGCGCTCACACCAGTCCACAAAGTCTATAATCACCGACCGGTACTCCAGGTCGTTCCCCTCAGACACACAGCCCACAATGGCGGAGTCGTCAGAGAACTTCTGCAGATGACAGCTGTCCGTGTTGTATGTGAAGTCCGATGTGTAGATGGTGAAGAGAAACAGTGAAAGGACGGTCCCCTGAGGGGACCCAGTGCTGCAGACGACCACCTCAGACTCTCAGCTGCGCAGCCGCAAGTACTGTGGTCGGTCTGTGAGGTAGTCGATGGTCCATGCAGTGAGATGTTCATCCAGTCCCGCTTCCCCCGCAGCAGCGCCGGTCTGATGGTGTTGAAGGTGCTGGAGAAGTCAAGGAATATGACCCTCACAGCGTTCCCGACGAGCTCCAGGTGGGTGAGCGTCCGCTCCAGCAGGTAGATGACAGCGTCCTCGACTCCGACGTTAGGCCTGTAGGCAAACTGCAGTGGGTCTAGGGTGGAACTCACCTCAGAGCGGAGGTGGGGGAGGATGAGCCGCTCCATGGTCTTCATCAGGTGAGAGGTCAGGGCGACAGGTCTGTAGTGGGCCGGTTCCCTGGCGTGTGCTGTTTTAGGAACCGGGATCACACAGGAGGTCTTCCACAGGACGGGGACCTTCTCCAGGCTGAGGCTCAGGTTGTAGATGTGGCTGAGGACCTCGGAGAGCTGGTCTGCACAGGTCCTCAGCAGCCTGGGGCTGATGCCGTCTGGTCCTGCAGACTGAAGGCTGAATCTGCAATAGGTAAGCAGCTTGGTGTGAAGAAATCAACTGTGGGAGCAATTATTAGAAAATGGAAGACATACAAGACCACTGATAATCTGACTGGATCTGGGGCTCCACACAAAAATCCTAGAACCACGGGGAGTGGGGGGGTTGCAGTGCCAGACTTGTCCTCCTGCTTAAGTCAGTAAATGTCCAGGCCCGTCTGAAGTTTGCTAGAGAGCATTTGGATGATCCAGAAGAGGATTGGGCAAATGTCATATGGTCAGATGAAACCAAAATAAAACTTTTTGGTTAAAAACTCAGCTTGACGTGTTTGGAGGAGAAACAACACCATACCTACTGTAAAGCATGGGGTGGTAACATCATGCTTTGGGGCTGTTTCTCTGCAAAGGGACCAGGATGACTGATCCATGTAAAGGAAAGAATTACACACACACACAGCCTGTGCAATGGAGTGGCTTCGTAAGAAGCATTTCAAGTTCCTGGAGTGGCCTAGCCAGTCTCCACATCTCAACCTTATAGAAAATCTTTGGAGGGAGTTGAAAGTTTGTGTTGCGACGGTCCCAAAACATTACTGCTCTAGAGGAGATCTGCATGGAGGAATGGGCCAAAATACCAACAACGATGTGTGAAGACTTACAGAAAATGTTTGACGTCTGTCATTGCCAACAAAGGGTACATTACAAAGTATTGAGATGAACTTTTGTTTTTGACTAAATACTTATTTTGCACCATAATTTGCAAATAAATTCATTAAAAAACCTACAATGTGATTTTCTGGATTTTTTTTCTCATTTTGCCTCTCATAGTTGAGGTATACCTATGATGAAAATTACAGGCCTCTCATCTTATTAAGTGGGAAAACTTGCACAATTGGTAGCTGACTAAATACTTTTTTGCCCCACTTGTAAATGCTTTACTCTGACCATACTTGTTCTCTAGCATTGGGCCATTTAGCTGTTGCTAGTATCAACGCTGGCTAAGTCACAGCACAAAAGCCTGGCAATTGTTTTTCAAGGGTGTTTGTTTTGATTTCAATTTATGTATGTATCTTCAACTGAAGAAAACAATAGAGAAGACATCTATAGCCTAAAAACTGAAGAGAAAATGTAAAAAAAGGTCTGTGTGTTTGAACTGCAGTGGAACCAACAAGGAAAAGACCACGTGTGTAGTTTGAACATTGTCTGACCTTCTCACAAATTCCAAAAGAGCTGCTACTGCTGCCATCTGTAGTTTCATGTAAGGAAGTTTATGACCAGCTGTCATTGTCATACAAATTCACGCTTTGAAACCTGTGAAGTGCCACATCCTTCTCTACCTTTGTCATTCTGCAGGTTTCAGGATGGTCATGTTTCACATGGCCCAGATTTAAGGAACGCAGTTCATGTTCCAGCAGCTCAGCCTGAATTTGTAATAGTCAACACTCCACCTGAAATGATTACAAACTCCTTATTGGTTCTATTGCACCTCCTAAAGTAGAAAGATGTCAGATTCAGTAGTCTCAACTCTTACTGTCCTTAAAGCTGCAGTATGTAAGGTTTTTTTTTTTTGTCATTTTGTCAAAAATCCTAATCGTCTTTGAGCATATTGTAATTCAAAGTGTTCTGAGTGGATGTATGTTCACGATTTAGGAGTAGGGAAAGTCCAATGGCAGATGTTCCAACAGTCTCTAACATGGGTTTTGGCACAGCAAAAAAATGAAGACCGAGGTGGAGAAGCAACAGAATGAAGGCATAAATGTGCTTGAGAGGACTGCAACTCTCCGCAGGCTGCGCGCAATCCACTTTCAGTCTGTGCAGTCTGCCCCACATACAGAGTCAGAGAGAGTGATAACAGACGGGATTGATTGCTTGAAAAACTAAGAGAGACAATATCTAAGGTGGAGAGAACAGACACGATACATCTGTAGTGTGGATGTGGAGTGTCTGCTCTGGTCATCAGTGGCTGTGGCTCTGGGCCTCTTACTGTCCTCACAGTAAAGAGTGATATGCGCTTTCATGTCTCTAAAATGTCAGAAAACTCCAATAACACAAGATTAAGGTGAGTTTCGTTCAGCAGGGGAGGGGAGAGCGTGGAGTATCTCACGATTCTACATACTGTTGCTTTAACTGGAAACTCTTCATAATAAGAGCCACTGACATACAGCTAAAGAAGCTCTAAAACGTAAATGAGAAAAATATTTAAATTATTTCAATTCTGAAGATCAGACCATGTTGTACACCAATACTTGCTTACAGTGGTTAGATATCAACCCCCACAAAGTTTATACCACGTGTCAAACGCGAGGCCCAGGGGCCAAATCCGGCATCGAATTTGGCCCACAGGAGAAAGTCAAAATGGCAGAAAAAATATGCATCATTGTGTAAATGTCAAAATAATTCAGTTGTAGATATCTCAGCACCTCCAAATACACATGGATACAAATTTACTAATTTTCCACGCTTATGTCACATAATGACAGTCATTTTTAATCTCAAATTGATGGAAAACAAAACCTGCAAATTTCCTCAAATTATTCTACTAAATTAAATAATTGTTCATAATATCAAGGAAATGTAAGTCAATTTAAGTTTAAGGTCACATAATGCTTGGATATAGTCTCATATACCTTATATGTAACTTATACCTGGAAGTGCAAACTATTATTGTTGAAATTGCTCTTTTTGCTGCCTAAAATCTGCTGCCCACTTGAGATCAAACTGCTGTATTTGGCCTCTGAACAAAAGTGTTTGACACCCCTGGTTCATACCATACAGACCATACCAGTTGTAAAATAGCAAAGAGTAAGCCTATAATTGTGTGGCCATTCCAGCCTGTCATTGCCCGATCCCGTTAGCAGTGTCGGCGTCATGGGGGGGCATTCGCGGGCAGTGCGTCCCCACTCTTCCCAATACAGGGGGAGCTTTTTTTTTAATCAAAGATATCTGATTGGCTATCGCACCTGACTGTGTCCATTCACTGACAGTGGACGGGAGTCTGCTCCATAGATGTAATATACTGTGGTGTAATTGTTTAACATTTGTGCTATTGAACGTACCCTAGAGCTGTTATCATGATCAGCCAGTATAATGTGTATATATCAATGGCCTGCTCTGGTGATTCACGTGACATCACTCACATTACTGCATCACGACAAAGCGAGAGTGCTAAATTCAGATGGAGGGCAGGAAACTTGAGCATCTGCTGTCTGAAATCATCAAAATATCCATGTTTTGTGGAGTTTACGGCTGCTCCAGTCGTTCTAACCGAGAAAAGGAAAACAGACCAAAAACCAAATAAGCAGCTTGTTCTGTTTATTTATTTTTGAACTTGTACTGTTAGTGTGATATTTATGGAGAAATTTCCTTCCCCAGGTCCTGGACCGAGATCTCCTCACACAATAGGACTAGTTAGGATTTATTTCAGCAGTTTTCTGGTCCTTATGTTTTCATTCAGTGTGTGGATGTTTTAGCTCATAAAAATCTGCTCACGCTGTAGTTTTGTTTTGCGATGTTACGGTCCAAAGAGTATCAAAATATACTGGTGACTGGCTATCAACTGTGAGGCTGGTTTGAGGAACAATAGATGTGAGAACTTCTACCATTTGACACTTTTGCAAAAAAAAAAAACTAATACAGCTTTTTTTAGGGTAGTAAAAAAATTATTTTGCATGTTATAAATGCCGCTAACAGCAGTTGATCATAAGAAATGAGGGGCACCAGTAGATTCATTACATCACCTTTGGTTCCACACGTGCATGTTTTACGTAACATCCATTTTTTGGTTTTGATTTATTAATGTATCAAAAACGTTTCAATTCACCAGTAATGTGACTTATACGTTGCTTCTTTTTATGTCCGGTAGAAAAAGTCCACCCAGTCACCAGTTTATCTGGATACTATTTGGGCCGTAACACTGTTGGTATAAAGTTGGCAGATATTCACAGATTCAGACTTCCAGCATCAGTAACTCTTTAATGAAACGTCATCGTCCTACAAATTACGCCTCTGCCATTGGTGTGAGGTAGAAAACATGATCCATTTTTTATCAAACGCAGCAGAATAAAAGTCCATCTGTCAGTCGTTCTGTGTGGTGAAATTAAAATATGAAGCTCCCTTAAATATCCAAATATCACACAAACAGAACCAGATTTAATTTTAAAACAGAAAAATGCTGCTCGTTTGGTTTTTGATTTTTCCATTTTTCTGTTTCTGGTCTTGAATTAATAAAACCAAATAACCAACCCGTTTTTTCAATTTTGCAATTTGGTTTTAAAACAAAATAACCAAAGAACGAAAGGTACACGGATTCATTAGGTTGTCGTTAAATGCTCATTTACTATTATTTAACTTCTTTCTTTCACCCCTGCTGCACACTGTGCACATAAAGCTGAACACCCTAATGCTATTTCACTACATGTCAAAGTACTATTCAGTAGTAGTTTATATGTATGTGTCAAACAAACCCATTGTATCCTTGACTGTCAAGGGTTAAGGTTAGGGGGTAGGGGGGTGATGCTACTTGGAACAGAGTATATTGTGCCCCCCCTCAGTTTTCTTAATGCCCCTCCATTTAATACTGCCTGGCGCCGACTCTGCCCGTTAGATCTTGGAAGCTAGGCTAGTAGTTGGATGGGAGACCACTGAGAATACCAGGTGCTACAGTGGGGGACAGTCACCCCAGTGGTATCTGTCATTGTGTCCTTGGGCAAGGCACTTCACCCACATTGCCTAGTATGAATGTAGTGTGTGAGTGTTGGTGGTCGGAGGGGTCGATGGCACACCTTGGCAGCCTTGCCTCCATCAGTCTGCCCCAGGGCAGCTGTGGCTACAATAGTAGCTTACCACCACTAAGTGTGGAGTGAAAGAATAATGCCTTAATTCTGTAAAGCAACTTTGAGTGTCCAAAAAAGCGCTATATAAAATTGATGCATTATTATTATTATTATATGAAGTGTATTACTAAGACTTGGTCAAAGAAATTGGTTTTCCTACATTTGACATTATTCAGGCTCCGCCCCTAAGCACTGATGCTTGCCATCAATATGTCACATTGTAAAGAAACAGGGTGGTGTTGATATTTAGGAACATTTTACAGTTACATCACGCTCTCAATATGTCTGCAGACAGTAAAATTAGAAGCAGCATGTAAACATTGTAAACATCCAGGGTGTCTGTGTGTTGGTGGACTGTGGAGCAAGTCAGCATTTCCTTATTTTCACAGGATCAGGGCCTTCAATGTCCGACCACAAGAAACATCTGATGGGAGATTCTCTTCTGGACTGGCAGACACTATACTGTATTTCGTTTTTATACCATTATATTTTACCTTAGTACTTTTTTTGCACTGTTTTAAATTTTTAAATTTTTACATTGTACTTTCCCTGCATGCCCCTGTGTTCCCATACCTGTAAGCTGCTGGAACTGTGAATTTCTCTTGGAGATGAATAAAGTATCTATCTATCCATCTATCTATCTTCTGAAAATGCTTTACAACACTAAAAACTGACACTGTTTTACAGCTAACATTTCTCAATATTCCTACCTTGAATGCTTCTTCATGCAAAAGAATGTGGTTTTATACCCAGGAAAGTTTGAAGCTGTTTTGAGGTCAAAAGTGTGGTTCCCAAAATAATTATTTAACCCAAAAAACATTCCAGGAAGTGAGACCCAGTTAAAGATTTGGGAATTTTTTTTATTTTTTTTTCTTCTATTGAAGTACAGATTCAAAGAAAAACCTTTCACATTACTACAGATTGTAGACAAAGCTGAAAGACAAAACAAATAATATATGAACCAAGGCGCAATACAGCAATCAAACAGATTGAAAAATATCAAGTTTTTAAAAAATGAAAAGTCTAGATGCATTTCTGCAAATGAAGAAGAGATAAAGAAATGGCAAAATGTTTAAGGTTGTTCCTCCAGTGGGCAAAGTTAAGCTTAGATTTAAAGAAAAAACATTCATGAATATAGTATTAATATAATATAACAATATAACAAAACAATTGTATTCAAACCAAAATCAATCACCTTATCATAACAAGTCACATTTCAAATCTGATCCAGTGAACAAACATTTTAAGTTGAATCGCTTTAGATTGAAACCATTTGTGAACATTGCTCCAAAAACTCTGCACTAAGTCAAACAAAAATCCTCAGTTCCAACAAATTCAACATCATTAATATTTATTAATTTAATGTATTTGACAGGGACCATGTACAGGAGCATTAATCAACATATGAAAAGATGCTTTGTACCAGACTTTAGCTCTTGGAGCTAATTTCTATCTGCAGTCCTCAAGACAGACAATTACAAAACACTGAAAAAAGCATAAAACAATAGAGTTAATATTTACAAACAGTGCTATTATACATTAAAAAAAAAGTACATTTCAACAACGGCAACACTTGTTCCTCTATAGTCTATACCCACCACTGCCCTTCTCACACTGACATGTCTGAGTTCTTAGAAAATGTTGTTTCACATCCAAACAGAATCGTTTGAAGTCTTTGCATAGTTTTAATGCAGTTAGAGGTTTGTTCCATTCTGAGATAGTTTTAAAGGAAAATGCAGATTGTCCTAATACTGTTTTTTGTTTTGGTATTAGACATTAATCATTGATTGTTGACCTTGTTGTTTTGACCATATGATCAGAGGTTAACTGTTTTCAGTGATGGAAGTGCCACATTATTAATAATCTTGAATAGTAACTTTAGATTGGCTGACTTACCTATGTATTCAAAACTGAGCATTTGATATTTGGTTAACATTTGACAGTGATGATGGTGTCATGATTTCTAGTCTCCTAAGTGCTTTCTTATAAAGATATTCTAAAGGTTTTGATGTGGATTTGTTGGTTTGTGACCAGCATGATACACCATAGAGTGAGTGAGGTCATATCATTGTGTTGAAGTAGGTTTTGGCTCCTTGTATTGTCAATGAATTTCTTATAGATTTAAATGTAAAAAGATAATATTTTACTTCACAACCATCACCAATGGGTTCCTGGTGACAACAACGTTTAAACCAAAGAGACCAATAAGATCTATAAGACTCAAGACCGTGAAACACGACAGCAAACCTTCAGAGGGTCTATTTAAGACCATATCTCTGTATGAAAACACATAATACTGGGCAGGTGAGGCTAACGTTTGAGCCGCACTGATAAAATAAAAAACAAACTCCATTTAAACTGATAAGTCTCCGCGCCACCAGGGGGCGAAGTAATGCAGCTTTACACATCTATGTGACGTCATAATGAGGTGGGCGTGATCACTGACAAGAGAAAGAGGAAGACATGAAATGTACGCGTAAGAGAAATTAAACATTTAAAAACTGAAGAGTGTTAAACTGGTTCCACTGTGACGTCACACTGTAGTGAGACATGAAGACCGTGTTTGTCACTGTGGGGACCACGTGCTTCGACGAGCTGATCGAGTGCATCACGAGCGCTGAAGTTACCCAGGTGAGTACACACACACACACGCACACACACACACACACGTGTCTATATAGTGTATAAGAGGTGTACTACTTATTAATGAGACACATTAGTAAGGCAAGGAAAATGCATTTGTATAGCGCATTTCATACACAAGGCAACTCAATGTGCTTTACATGATCAAAAAGTGCAACACAAAACATTCCACAGCTTAAAATCAGCAATAAACATTCCATCAACAATATTATGATTAAAAATCTCTCTCTCAATCATATGCAGTAGAGAAAAAAAAGTGCCTTTAACTTTGATTTAAAAATGTTCACATGTGATGCTGACTTCAGCTCTGCTGCAGTTTGTTCCACTTCTTTGCAGCATAACAACTAAAAGCAGCATCACCATGTTTACTGTGAGCTCTGGGCTCCACTATCTGACCTGTGTCCATAGATCTGAGAGACCTGCTGGGTTCATACCTGACTAACATCTCACTGATGTATTCTGGACCAAACCCATTCACAGATTTCTACACCAGCAGCAGAATTTTAAAGTCTATTCTGAGGCTGACTGGAAGCCAGTGTAAAGACTTTAAAACTGGAGTAATGTGCTCTGATCTCTTTGTTCTGGTTCAGACCTGAGCTGCAGCGTTCTGAACCAGCTGTAGCTGTTTGATGCTCTTTTGGGGGATTCCTGTCAGAAGACCATTACAATAGTCCAGTCTGCTGGAGATAAAAGCATGGACCAGTTTCTAGTACACAAGTATCTGAGAAACAATGGCTCAATCATCCCCTACACACTAACATTTAGTGTCCACATAAAAGACTATTCTATATTTTACAGGGCGGTTGGTAAACCTATCTGAGACACACACTGTACTGTATGTCAGGGTAGGGGTCAGTTATAATTGTAATTGATAACTAATTACAAGTGTTGCGTAATTATATTGAAAAAAGTATGTTACTGTTGTAATCATAATTTAAATCTAATTAGGTTTAGATAATTGACTTTGTAATTCTATCGAAATTCCCATGGAATTTCGTGGAAATTCTACAAAAATTGTTCATTACAATTTACTTGAATGCAAAACTGGGGAACCATGTTACAGTTATAGGGCTTATACTTAGGGATGTAACGATTAATCGTAAGGCAGTTAAAAATCGATTCATAAGTATCAAGGTTCACATCGATGCTGTGAAAATTGAATCGCGGTACTTTTTTTAACCAGCAGGGGGCGCTAACCAGAAGTCATGGCGGCGGGCGAAATCTGCTAATACTTTCTTTCTGGCCGCCTTCTACTCTTACACATATTCATAAATGATTCCTTACCCCTTTAGCACCGAAAGAATATCTGTAATATTACGTGAATATCTGTAAAAGTCACGTTTTTCTATTAACTCTGTCTGCTAGCATAGCATCTCTTCTTCACTGCACTTAGCTGCATCCCAACCGACCACTGGGTTACTATCACCCTCTGCTGGTTCAAACAAATATCTGACGCAAATACAGTTTTTTTTTTAAGGTCTAATTGTTAAGTCACAAAATACATTTTCAGTTGCACTTTAAAAAAAAAAAAACTATTATGCAGTTTTTTATTGTTTTCTATGGAACCAGAATTTAAATGAATAGGCTTCTTCATTTGTATTATTCCTTTATTTCATTCAAGATTTATTTTTAGTTAAATTGCATTGTTTGAATAGTTCATCAAGGGATTCTTTTGACAATGAAAAATAAAAGGAAAATAGTCGTATTTTCTAGTTTTTTCCCTCCCAAAAAAATAAAGGAATATTTTTCAGTCATTTAAGTACAGTCCCATTTTGTAAAATGAATCGTGAGAGAATCGTATCGTGAACCCAGTATCGTGAATCGAATCGTATCGGGAGTTGAGTGAATCGTTACATCCCTATATACATACGTATTGAAATGTGTTTCATATCAACTTTTCCCACTACCTGTGAGTTTTCTTAAGCATAATTTTACTACTAAAAAAAATTGAAATCGAGTGATATACTGACAGCAAAAAAGGCTCAGAGACACACACCAGAAATATGAATACCAATATTTCCATGGATAAAGAAGCCTATCAAATGTATTTTACAGCTGATATAAGACATGAGCCAAACTGACTCTTTAAAAGAAATACTAACATTAGGGGAAGGATAACATTTTGGAGGTTACTTACTTTAGGCACAGTAAGTGTGATTAATTTTATTTGAACATCCGTAATTGAGAAAGTAATTGTATGTGACATTCAGGGGGGAAAAAATCTACCTATATCTACACGCTGTACCGAGACACATTTACTCCGCCTCCGGGTCCTAGTGCCAGCCAACCGGTGAAGCCTGTATTGTTTACTGAGGTCCGTGTGTGTTTAATAAGTCCGTGTGAAAGTCCGTGTGTTTATGCTTCCGTCCATCCACTCTTTTTTATTATATCCATGTCTTTTAAGACTCTTATTAAAAAGTCCACTGGAGTCTGGGCCGTCGCTATCTTAGACTATGTCGTCACCAGCGCGTCATCGGCGCAAATCGCGCAAGCGCAAAACTACCCGAATTAACTTAAAGCAGAATAAACCAAGTTAAGTGTTTACAAGAAAGAGGAATTATCTAATTTGGAATTAAAATAGGATTAACCAGCCACTTAATTCAGATTTAAGTTTAATTCGGAATTCAATTAGAAATTAAGTGTTTACAAGGTCAGGTTAAAGAGGAATTAACCTTTATTCCACTTTAAAGAGGAATTAAAGCTCCCATGTAAACGTGGCCACTGATATACTAGCAAAGCTCTCAGGTCTCACTTATTGGGCCTGATGTGAGTCACTGATGTGTGTGCATTAGCGCGGCTAAAGCTCGTGCGTGTGTGAGCCACGAAGTAGCGAGTTGAGTCACACACACACACACACACACACAACAAAAATATTAAAATGACAACATAAATGCACACAACTCCACTAAAAAAGATACAAAATTACATAAAATGACTCCAGAATCACACTACAATGGCAACAAAAAACAATTATTATGCAGAAATGCACAAAAGAGGAGACTTTAGCGACATGTAGCTGCAGGCGGAAGTAAACGCATCATAGCAGCAGACTTCAGGAAGAACCCAGCCCCCCTCACCCCCCTCACCCTGGGAGACTCTAGAGTGAGCTCTGTGGAGTACTTCTGCTTCCTGGGGACCATCATCACTCAGGACCTCAAGTGGGAGCTGAACATCAGCTTCCTTATCAAAAAAGCTCAGCAGAGGATGTACTTCCTGCGGCAGCTGAAGAAGTTCAGTCTGCCAACAAAGATGATGGTGAACTTCTACAGTTCCATCATCCAGTCCATCCTCTGCTCCTCCATCACCATCTGGTACGCTGCAGCTACTGCCAAGGACAAGGCCAGACTGCAGCGTATCATCCACTCTGCAGAGAAGGTCATCGGCTGCAATCTGCCCTCCCTCCAGGACCTGTACGCCTCCAGGATTTTGAGGCGTGCAGGAAAGATTGTGGCCGACCCCTCCCACCCCGGTCATAAACTGTTTCAATCTCTCACCAAAGGAGGTTTCGGTCCATCAGGACCAGAACCTCCAGACACAAAAACAGCTTCTTTCCCTCTGCCACCATCCACATGAACCCCCCCCCCCCCCCCCCTTACCTGATCACCACCTCCATGATGACATTATCTGCTGCACTGTATATATATATATATATATATATATATATATATCCTATTTATCCTTTTTTCTCTATCTATCCTTTATTTATCCCTCATCCTTTATATTTATCATCGTTATTATTATTATTATTGTTGCTGGGTTGTTCTTTGTTTTTTTATTTATTTTTTTGTTGTTTGTTTTGTGCACCAACTACCAAGACAAATTCCTTGTACTGTCCTTAAAACTGTACATGGCCATTAAAAACATTTCTGATTCTGATTCTGATCCATGCACAACCCTGTACCCAAACCCAACATTCTGTACCGGAACGGTTCAATACAAATACATGTATTGTTACACCCTTAGTATTTATACAGAGTACACAAAACAACAGAAATGCACAAAAATATACAAAATGACTCCAAAAAACATACATTACAGAAAAATACACCAAACTACAGCAAAAATATGAAAAGGACTCAAAATACACAAAACAAAATATTTATACAAAACATACAGAAAATGACATCAGAAATCCACAAAACTACACCAAAAAAGACAAAAAAAATGCAGAAAATGATTCCAGAATCACTACAATGTCAACAAAAAGCTATAATTATACAAAAAATGCACAAAAAGAAAACAGAATGATGCAAAAATACACATACTGACTCCTAAAAACATACATTACAGAAAAATACACCAAACAAAAAAAATATAAAGATGAGTAAACAAAACAACATGCACATGTCCCATAGAATTAAACCAGGGAAATCGCACGTTTCTTTACTTTACACCCACAAATAAACCCCTTTATAACACTACAGAGTACAGAGTATGTACACCTCTTTGTACATCCAACCTTCAAACACATACTCATTTGGCCATAATTGACAACTCTACTTAAGCTCCTCCCACTATATGAATACATACTTCCGACTGGCACTGTACTAGTAATTGTAATTGTAAAAAAATGCTGCTCATTGTAATCTTAATTAACTTTTAATTGAACATGGATAATTTAAGACGTAATTGTAATTGAAAAATGTAATTGACCCCAACCCTGCTGTGTGTACTACACAACAGTGTGAGACACACTCTTCTGTACTACACAAAAGACATACACTGGGGAGACAATATAATTGTGTTTGTGTGAAACAGTGTGTCATCAGATAATTAACTTTCTCATTCTGAAACTTATTCTCATGTATCCAGTGAGATCAGAAAGAATAACTCATGAGCAGAAGGCACCACAGCAAGTGTTTGCTGAATGAAGCTACTCATCAACTGTGACTGAACTAAACTTTAAGGAACCGTTGTCTCCCTGCAGGTTCTCCGTGCCCGTGGATATGAGCGTTTGGTGCTCCAGGTGGGACGAGGGTCTTTCCTACCAGACACTGACAGCTGTTCACACATCTCACTGGAAGCCTATAGATTCAAAGCTTCTATAGCAGAAGACATCCAGCAGGCAGACCTCATCATCAGCCATGCAGGTCAGGCACACTTTGATAATCATCATTTATTCACTCTAAATCTCCTGTCTTTAATGCTAGTTTAGCAAACATTACCACTGTTTCCGAAGGCCTCATGGTGGGAAGAATAGTAGGTGCAAACAGGCATGTGTGTCGATGGAAAAACTGATGATTAATGCAGCAAAAAGTCACTTGAGGGTATCAGAGGACGTAGGAGGGTAGAGCATGATGAATAGTTGACTTAACTGGCATACTGTAGTTTTGTATAAAGTTAAGATTGACAATGACTCGAGATGTATTTGCAAAATGTTTTAATGTTTTAGTGACAATAAGTTTTTCTGCAACAAGCAGTGGCTGAAATAACAGGTAATTTATTTTATAGAATTTTAAAAGAAGACATAACAAAAAAGTTTTAAATAACAGCAAAGCATAACAACAGGTTATATGTATTCTGTTTTTTTATTTTGCAGAAATGCTGTACTTGAATTAACTTAACAGTAGCATAACTAACTTAGTATCTGCATTGCTTCACCCCATGAATTAAATTCAGAGGCTCTTATAGTGGGGTCTCCTAACCCTCTTCCCCTGGTCAGGGGTCTGTAACCTTTACTCTACACGGAAACATTTAACCTCATCTCACCAGGATTAAAGTCCTCCTGGAGCCAAAAACACCTTCTCAATGAAGACAATACAGTGTATTAAATTATATACAGTTAAAATGATATAGAATAATGTTTGATTTAATTTGATTTTATTTTTATTGATCATGTAAATGGAAACTTAAAAACAGTTATAAATAAAATAAAATTGACATCAATAAATAAAACAGTATCTTGCATCTTCAAATTCTTACATATCTCAGTTTACATAAACACAATGTTTTTTAAAGAATATTTTTTTAGTTAATGTATTTGAAAGGCTACAAATAGTAACTTGAATTTGATAACACATGATCATGTGATCAACACATGCTAACTGCTGATTTCTTGCCACACATAAAACATACATATTTAACCAGCACATTGGTGGTTAAATGAATCCCACACAATTAAAATCTCTATTTTCTTACAGAATAGTGTTTTTGTTGGTTTAGTTATCTTACCAGGGATTTAAAACTTAAGCGCACACATTCACCACAGCCCAAAAGGTATTGTATTGACGTGACTCGGGCCATTATCACAGTTTTACTGGCTTTAATGGAGGTCATAGTAACACGGCAAAAATAAACAATCAAACATACAAAGAACACACTCACACTACCATGGTAACAGAATTGTTCACTCTTTTCCCCGCTTACGTCCGCCCTTTCCCGAGCATCCCAGCCAATCAACACTCAGAACACATGTAAACAAAGACACACATTGGCAGAGAAAGCTGCATGATGCCTTCTTGGCCATGGGAAATCTCATTATCAGTTAACCACTGAATACACAGGGACGTGACGGAGCGCTCAGCCGCTCTGTCCAAAATAAGTTAATAAATTGATAGTTATTTTTTTTACTGGGATATTTATTGCCTCAAGCGTGCGGATATAAGTTTCATATCGGTGCGTCTCTCCAGGAGTTGTGCAGTGAGGTTGTTCTCAGCGCACACAGGGGGGCAGACGTCACCTGCTCGGTAGCTGATTCTCTACCACAGAGCCTTTACATAGGCTTCTTTAATTCCAGTTTTCATATGTTCAAAAAGCACATTTTGGTTTTTGCTCCACCTCTGATGTGAGGAATGCCGATTTTCATCTTGGAAAAGTTTCTTTTCTTGTTTGACCTCAGTGGGTTACATTAGGGTTAATGATGATCGAATTAAGGTGCTGCATTCATCAACACCCAATCGTTTGTATGCTGGGATTGGTCAGATTCGAAGGTTTCATAAATCACATGTTGGTCCGGTTGTATGGGTCAATGTGTGTGTTTGACACACTCAAAGGCCCTTAGCAGTTTTGTATAAAGTGTAAGAAATCACTACCTAATTAAAACAAAGTTAACTTACTAGAAATTGCCTTTAGTAAAAGATAGTCATATATGAAAAAAATGTCAGTATGATCTATGATTTGAATTATCCCAAAATGTACAGAAAAGAAGTCAAAATGTTGACTTTAGCATGTATTGGCTTTAAACAAGTGTCCTCATATCAGCTTTAAAACCAGTCTGTCTCTTCTTCACTGAAACAAAGCCTTTAAACAGGTGTAGCTGCTATTTATTTTTAGTTATTATTATTGTTTTAAGAATTCTTTACATTTTTATACACTTTTAATTTTAAAACAAAAACAAAAAGCTCAATGTTAGTTACAAAGATCAAAAAACATCACGCGTTGAATTCTTCTTTAACAGCTTTTGTGCAAAAATACCAAAGATGAGTAAAAACTCGTAATATACATCAATAGAGTTTAAAGCACCTTGTCAGAACACTCAAATATGCTGAGACACTGAATGCATCGCAATATTCAAAAACAGATTTTATTCACTTTCTTCCTCACCTCTAAAAACATTTCTTATTCATGATAAAAAAAAAAAGGTTTGACTTTTCTTCTTTTTAAACTGTATTTTTTAACAAAATGTCCATTTTCTTTCCTTCAAAGATCAAATGTATTCATGAACTCAAACTTTTACAATTCTTGGCTTCATTTTCTGATTTTTTCATATCAAATTCAAGAGAACTTTTTCTGTTCTGAGTCTTTGAGCCGAGACATTTTGGAGCTTTGCAGAGTGAAACTAAGCTTTTATTCTGAAGATCTGACTTCAATGGAAAAAGTCCAGTTTCCTGTTACAAACAGATGTAACCTATTCTTTGTTTTTTCCATTTTGTCGTTGCTTTTTTCTGTTTTGACATTGCTTTTAATTCATGATTGAAGCTATCGGTAAATGCAATGTCAAAGCAAGGGTTGTGGGCGGGTCTTCCTGTCCAGGCTGACTAGCTGATGCCTGTTCACTCGATTTTAACTATAGAACTAGTTAAAACATGACATACCACTTTCATGTGGTGCTTTTTTGTTTTACATATTATTATGATTCATTAGTTATGAACAATTCAGTTGAATCATTGACCTAGATCACAGACCATACTATAATGATTATTGTATGGTATATAGTAATTGTTATTGTTACAGTTTTGGAATATATGTAAAACAAAAAAGCCCCACCTGAAAGTGGTATGTCATATTTTAACTAGTTCTATAGCTACTGTACAAAGGTTTCTTACACAACATAGATGTTTTAGTTATTAACATGCTCCAAAGTGAACTATAAGTTATTTTGTCTGCACTGGTGTCAGCATGTTTTTCATGTGTCATGTCATGTACAGGTAGTGACTCTAATTAAATATGTTCCAAATATAATTTGCTGAAAATTATTTTCTAGAGCAATGAATGCAGTTAACCTGCATCCTGCAGCCAGAAATATTTATATATTTAACTAAAACATGATTTGTTTTTGTCTTTAAACCTCCTTAATAAGAGCTTTTAAAAGACTGGATTGTTATAACTTACAACACATTCATTCATTCATCCATTTTCTGACCCGCTAACTTACAGCACAGAGCAGATAAAATAATACAGAGTAAAAGCAAAAATCCCTGAATGATGAGAACATTTTAACAGCAGGCAGAGATCATTCACATTGTACTTTGAGTGTCAGTGTATAAAGAGCTATATAAAATTCAATGCATGTATTACAGTAATATTGTTTATTTTTTAGGATTAAAATGAATGATTGTGCAGGAGTTTCTATTCGGGATGCACCCAAATTATTTTTTTTTACTGAAACACCGAAAGAAATTATTATGCAAATGATTAGTCCTCCAATGCATTTCTGGCTCTGAATGTGTACTAACCACTAAAATTAAAACATTGCAATTGTAGAAATTAATATTAATGCTTAAAAGAATTAATCAATTAAAAATGTGAAAATATTTATTTAGCACGAACATTCCAAAATTGCACAATATAAAATAAAATAATTAAATGTTTAACCTGACCCCACTCATACATTAAATAATAATGTACAGGCCTATAACTGACTGAGCTGTTGGAATAGAGTCACATTAATAATGTTGTCTAATTAAAACACAAAATGCAGTGAAGTTATTGATGAAAATCAGCTTCTTGGTTTTATTTATTATCCAAGCATGTTCTTTAGATGCACACACAGCTCTGTGTTCATTTGTTTTGCGTGCTAGTTAATTTTATGATATATATATACTGTCCAGTTGAGATCAAATTCAGACGTGCACTGACAGCAGAGTTGTGGCACAAATATAACGCCATATGTGCCGTGCTTCAGATTGTTGTGTAGGGGTCCCACGGTACTACAGTGTTGACGTGACACAGAAACATAAAACACACTTACTGCTTCGTCAAGTCTGCTTAGAAAACTTTTCGGTGATCAGATGTATTAAATCCAGCCACTCTCTGAGTCCATGGACACATTGGCCCGTTTCCAGACAAGCGCGCAGCGGCTTTTCGCGTCATCACAGCATTGTTACAGCTTGTTTTATATGTTCATTTGTTGTGGTGAACTGCCATGAAGTGTCTCAATGCGTGTAGGTGCACTGTGTGTTGATGCACTGATGCATATTATGCTTGTTTTAAAATGTAATCCCCCAAAATAATTCCAGTTTTTATATATGAATATAAATAAACAACTTGTAATTTGATTACACATTTTTTTATATACTGCCATGGATTACAGTTACATGTTTTTTGTATAGTGATTATGTAATGCTGTTACTTGTAATCCGTTACTCCCCAAGCCTGCTGCAAGCAGGAATCGTGTCATCAGGTATCGACTAGTCAGCCTGGACAGAAAGACCCGCCCACAGTCATTGATTTGACATTGCTTTAACTGACAGCTTGAGTCATGAAGTAAAAGCAATGTCAAAACGCAAATGGAAAAGACAAAGACAAAACAGAAAAAGCAATGACAAAATGGAAAAAGAATATGACTACATTTGTATATTTTTTCATTATCGATTCTCTTTATATTTCCATATGTTTCTGAGGTTTTGGCTTGATTGTAACACTGTAGTTTCTTGTTTCCAGGAGCCGGAAGCTGTCTGGAGGCTCTGAGTGCAGGAAAACCTCTGCTGGTTGTAGTCAATGACAAACTGATGGACAACCACCAGCTGGAGCTGGCTCAACAGCTGCACGCAGACTCACACTTGTTGTACTGCACTTGCAGGTTCGTGTTGTATGTACACACATGAGGTTATCAGTTTGAATATAAATAAAGGTTAGATTTTGTTTTCTTTCAGTTCTCTGACTGAAACTCTGAGGACCATGGACCTCTCCAACCTACAGCCCTTTGAACCTGGACAGCCAAAGAACTTTGCAAACTTTCTGGACAAAGCACTTGGTGTTAGATAAAAAATGATTTCAAACAACTCCCTCTTGAGTCTTTTCATATTCAGTTCGAGCTTTCAAAAGTACAGAAACCCTTTACCAAAGTAAAGAACAGTTCCTTGTGTAAAATGAGTTTTAAAATTTAAAATTTAATGTTCTCCTGTTAACAAACCAATAATGAAAAGCTAGCGGCCAAAATAAGTGATAATACATGTATTGGCGTCTGCTTTGTGTTGCCATTTCCACTCAAACTGTAAATAATCTGCTGAAATGCTGCCTAAAGAACTTTCTCTGGACACTCTAAACCCAACCTGGCAACGCAGCTTCAGCTATAGTTCACTCTGTTTTTTGCTACTTTACTCTCACACACACACACACACACACACGTTTTATATCCCCTGTAATGTTAAGAGTAATACAGTTTAAAGTTTATATATGTGTAAAAAATCTTCGGAATAATAAAGCTTCAACTAAAGCACAAATTTTGGAAAAGGCGACTCAAATGCAGTGAGCCGCCGTCTGCAGAAACTTCCTGGTGATAAGAGATGAGACAACCTTGGCTTTATCCTTGGCTGGCTGGGGAGCTGAAAGGGAGATAAGCAATGTGTTTTTGATACAGGCTATGTCAAATTTCAATATGGTAAATGGACTTGATTTTTTATAGCGCTTTATCCCCACACTGAAGCAGTCTCAAAGCACTTTACATATCAGCTCATTCATCCAATCACTCTCACATTCACACACCAATGGGACAGGACTGCCATGCAAGGCGCTAGTCGACCACTGGGAGCAACTTAGGGTTCAGTGTCTTGCCCAAGGACACTTCGACACATAGTCAGGTAATGGGATCGAACCCCCAACCTCTCGATCAGAAGACGACCTTCTACCACCTGAGCCTCGGTAGCCTTACTGTCCTGGGTCTCTCTGCTGTAATCCAATGACTGGCCTAACTACTACTTCCAAGCCAGGCCTCCAACTTCTCCCAATTGTTATCCATAACGTGTCAACGATCCATAAGCAGCTTGCTTTTGATATCAATCAACACATGAGTCTGCGTGTTCAGAGCCCTGCTACATCCTTCAGAAATCACTGGCAGCTTTTCCAAAACAGTCGCCAGCGTAGTACGGACTTTTCAATAGATTAGGAAGCCACCAGCTCCGATCAGCAGCATGCCTACTATCATTATTCCAATCATGTAGATGTCCTCCACGTCTTCCACAGAAAGGATGGACAGACACACAACTCGCCACTTATTCCAAGGGTCAAGTGCGTATCCAGCCGCAAACGTCCCGCTTGGACATGTAGGTTCACCACCCCCGGTTCTTTTCATCGAAAAAATCTGGTCGATAGCACTGAGAGACCAACTAATTAGTTCCATTATTCCGGTTTTGGATGAGTTGCAGAGAGAGGCTCTTGTTAGGCTCACAGGACCAGACAAAGCAGCAGCTGGGAGAGAGATAAAAATGGAAGGGAGGGAGAAACAGAGAGTGCGACTGTCCTCGTGGAGATCAGCAATCTAATGCAATATTATTATTATTATTATTATTATTATTATTATTATTATTATTATTATTATTATGTTCAATATGCTGGTCAATGTATTTTTTGTAACTTACACCTCCGTCGTCATCTTTGAAATCATGCGCTTGTTCGAAGTGCATGCTGGGAAATATGGCTGACGGAGTACGCACAAGTCTTCTCTTTATGCTTTGTAAAATGGGCGTGGCAAGTTAACATCCGGGGATTTACAGCGGACTCGCTGACTTTGAATTGGAACAGGACTTGGGCTGCGCGTGATGAAGTTTCACGAGTCAAGTAAGATTGAGAAACGGTCCATGCTCTGGGATTGCAAATATTTGGTAAGATGAAGCCTGCTAATGGAGAGATAACCTGGATATATTTATCCAGTTTAGTTGTAAAGGCTCCTAATGTTTGAACATGTATCACTTGAAGAGGTTGAACTTGACATTAACTACTAAAATTAGACCAATGTACTGGCTACATTCCTTTTCATGCAGTTCAGTTTAACTGCTGACCCAGCAGTAGTGGAATATGTAGCTTGTGTGTCCTAAAGGGATGTGGTATAATATTAGGGTTGCCACCCGTCCCTTAAAACACGTTATCGTTCCTTATTTGGCCATTAAATGGTGCGTCCTGTACTGAGTCAAAACGGAACGCAGTTTGTTCCGTATTTGCATAAATGACCAGAACACTAGACATGTCCGTCAGACTGTCACACACAAAATAAAACGCAGGAAATGCCAAGGCCAACAACATCGTGGCAGTGGGATGATCTACGCATACCTGTCAAGTATCCCGTATTTTACCCCTCTTTCCCGCCATCATCCCGTATTTTAATGTAATAATAATTAAAATATGCTTTACTAAACTGAACGCCGTCACTAGCCTCACGAGAACTACCATCTGAAATGGCCTGAGTGGCAGTTCTCACGAGATTAGTGCTGACAGCGGCAAAAAACCCGGAAACAACTCAGAACAGAGATGATGAATGAAGACGTTCTGGTGAAAAAAACTAAGAACTAGTGTAAATACGTTGTGAAATGTGACAGAGAGTTTATCTTCCTAAAGAGCAACAGGATGTGACACAGTTACACGTTCTGTTAGATTAATAACTGAGATATTAATGTTTAACACAGCGGAAGGAACCATGAAAAATCAGCCAATCACAAGCTCCACAAATATAAACTGCTTTATAGTGTTAAAGAATGTAAAGTCTGTAATAAATGTGTCTAATAAGTCATTAGTGAATACCAGAGAACCACATGAGTGAGCATGAAAAATTATAATAAAATATATAATGAAAATACATTGTTAATGTCTAACTTAAAGACAAGCAATGTGAAATTAACAGTAAATATGCAACGTGTTGACTTGTATATAAATTGTAAGTATAATAAATAAACACATGTCCTTCATATACACATTTATGTTTTTATTTAGGCTGTTTTATAATTTAGGAATTAGGGCTGGGCGATATATCGAGATTCAAGATGTATCGAATTTTCTATTTTGGTGATATAGAAAACTATAATATTTCATGTATCAATATCTATATATATATATATATATATATATATATATATATATATATATATATATATATAATAGCTTATTATGTATCAAAATACTAGTTTTAGGAGTCGCTGCTTTTACTTTTCAGAACAACATGTAAAGCTCAGATTAATTTCTGAGTGCTCATATCGTGCAGCTATTTGTTAATAAATGTCCCTGTGTGGCGTTTTGTGGCAAATTTAACCCAGAATTGTCTTTCTGGTCAGACTTCATTTGATAAAATTATCTAGATTTATATCATATTTCACCATTTTGAGAAAATATATTGAGATATGAGTTTTGGTCCATATCACCAGCCCTAGTAGGAATGTTCACAGCATTTCAACATTAATAATGGTCAACCTACCAGATTCTAATCACATAATTGTATTAGTAAGTGGTTGACAAGTGTGTATTTTAGATTTCTTGTACACTTATCTTCAATCAATCAATCAATCTTTTATTTGTATAGCGCCAAATCATAACCAATGGTATCTCAAGGCACTTTACAGTAGAGCAGTCTTAAGGACGGACTCTTCATTTTATGGATACACACATATGCATATATACGTATATACACATACATATGTATCCCACACCCAACATGAATTCATCATGGCGGCAAGGAAAACCTTCTGTTAAGCAGCAGGAACCTTGTGTGGATCCCATTCCTATGATGAACAGCCATCCACGTTATGCTGTGTTGGGTGTGTGCAGAGAAAAGGGTGGAGACAGAGCCGCTGAGTCTCTGTAACTCCACACTGAGGATCCCACGGACCTGCAAGACAAAAGCCAGAAGGAGTACAGGAGCAAACACACAAGGGAAGAAGCAGACATAGAGGGAGTGTTAGAGAGAGGAATGGGACCCTCTCCGGTCCCTCTCTAACCTAAATGACCTCTCTCTTAACTCCCTCTCCAACCTCTCTCCAACCGAGCATGCCAGACCCCCCCCCCGGCAGTCTATGCCTATTGCATCTTAATTATGAGCTATGAGCTGGTTCCTAACTAAAAGCTTTACCAAAGAGGAATGTTTTGAGCCTAACCTTAAAGGTAGAGAGGGTGTCTGCCCCCCGAACCGTGGTTGGTAGATGGTTCCAGAGAAGTGGGGCCTGATAACTGAAATCTCTTCCTCCTATACTACTTTTAGAGACGAATGGAACAACGAGTAGTCCAGCATTTTGAGAGCGTAGTGTTCTGGGGGGATTATATGGCACTACAAGCTCCTTGAGATAGACTGGTGCCTGTCCATTTAGGGCTTTATAAGTGAGAAGAAGAATCTTGAATTCTATTCCATATTTTATGGGAAGCCAATGCAGAGAGGCTAATACAGGAGTAATGTGATCTCTTCTCCTAGTTTTAGTCAGTACACGTGCTGCAGCATTTTGAACCAGCTGAAGTGTCTTAAGCGACTTGCTCGGGCAGCCTGCTAAAAGAGAATTACAATAATCCAGTCTAGAGGTAACAAAAGCATGGACTAGTTTTTCGGCGTCGCCCTGAGACAGGATAGATCTGATTTTAGCAATGTTACGGAGATGAAAGAAGGCAGTTCTTGAAGTTTGTTTTATGTGAGAGTTGAAGGATAAATCCTGATCAAATAGAACCCCAAGGTTTCTAACAGTTGTGCTTTGTGCCAGAGTAATGCCATCTAGGGCAGTTAGGCTAGCATAGGTTTCTCTAAGGTGTCGTGGGCCCAGTACAATGACCTCAGTCTTGTCTGAGTTGAGAAGAAGAAAATTTTGGTCCATCCAAGCCCTAATGTCCTTTAGACAGGCCTCAAGTTTAGATAGCTGATTTGTCTCACCTGGCTTCATTGATACATACAGTTGGGTATCATCAGCATAGCAGTGGAAGTTAACAGAGTATTTTCTCATAACATTACCAAGGGGGATCATATAGATACAGAAGAGGATTGGACCTAGCACAGAGCCCTGAGGAACCCCGTAGCTTACTTTAGTGTACACAGAAGACCTATTATTCACGTGTACAAACTGGTACCTATCAGATAGGTAGGACTTAAACCAGTTTAGGGCAGTCCCTGTGATTCCAAGTAATTTCTCTAATCTCTCTAGTAGAATATAGTGATCTATAGTGTCAAAAGCTGCACTAAGATCTAATAAAACCAGCACTGAGAGTCGTCCTTCATCTGAAGCCCAGAGTAGATCATTAGTTACTTTAACTAAAGCAGTCTCTGTGCTGTGTTGAGCTCTAAAGCCTGACTGGAAGTCCTCGAACAGGCTGTTGTTTTGAAGAAATTCACAGAGCTGAGCTGCCACAACTTTCTCAAGAATCTTTGAAATAAAAGGAAGATTAGATATAGGCCTGTAGTTTGCTAAAGTGCTGGAATCAAGAGTAGGTTTTTTGAGAAGGGGTTTGATTACAGCTACTTTAAAGGACTGTGGCACGTAGCCTATTGATAGGGATATATTTATTGTCTCCAACAAAGATGGGCAGACCAGGGGAACAACTTCTTTAAACAGCTTAGTTGGGATCGGATCTGAAAGGCAGGTCGATGGTTTGGAGGATGAAATAATAGAGTTAAGTTCCTGAAGTCCTATATGTGTGAAACAGTTTAGGTTAGGCCTATTTACATTTAATGGTACAGCAGGCCCAGGTGAAGGCAGGGAGTGGCTAATTTTATCTCTAATCTTGTGAATTTTATCGTTAAAAAATGTCATAAAGTCCTCACAGCTGAGGGCTAGAGGAATCATGGGCTCAATAGAGCTCTGACTTTGTGTTAGCCTGGCTACAGTGCTGAAAAGGTTCCTCGGATTATTTTTATTTTCTTCAATTAGTGAGGAGTAGTATGTAGATCGACTATGTCGTAAGGCTGTCATGTATTTACTATGGCTTTCTTGCCAAAGTATTCGTGACTCCTCTGTTTTATTGGAGCGCCACATTCTCTCTAATTTACGGGTTGTTTGTTTGAGTGTGTGAGTTTCAGAGCTAAACCACGGAGCTTTCCTCTGACGTTTAATAGTTTTTTCCCTCAATGGGGCAATTGAGTCCAAGGTGGATTTTAGTAGACTAGCAGAGCTATCGACAAGCAGATCCAGTTGAGAGGGTTTATAATTAATATCATAGTTATTTATTAGATGGTGCACTGAGTTTAAGGCAGCAGGAATGGCCTCTTTAAATTTAGCCACAGCACTATTGGACAGATTTCTACTCGTAACTATTTTATTGCACAGTGCGAGATCCTCTAGGATAATGTTAAAAGATATTAAAAAGTGATCTGATAGCAGAGGATTTTCAGGGTAGACTTTTAGTTCATTAATATCAAGGCCATATGTTAGAACAAGATCAAGAGTATGATTTAAATGATGAGTAGCTTCATTAATAGTTTGAAAAAAAGCCAACTGAGTCTATTAGGGACATAAAGGCTGAGCTCAGGCTATCACTATCTTTGTCCACATGGATATTAAAATCTCCTACTATCAGTATTTTATCAGAACTGAGGACTAAGTTTGATATAAACTCAGAGAATTCTGATAGAAATTCAGAATAAGGGCCTGGAGGACGGTATATTATCGCAAATAAGACTGGCTGGCAGGTTTTTGATTCGATATGAGATAAATTTAGAACCAGGCTTTCAAAGGAAGTGTAATTGGCCTTTGGTTTAGGATAGATTAGGAGAGAGGAATGATAAATAGCTGCTACACCACCTCCACGGCCTATGTCTCGTGGCATATGAGTATTTAAATGACTGGGAGGAGTGGCTTCATTTAAACTAACATATTCATCTTGATACAGCCATGTTTCAGTTAAACAGAATAAATCAAAGTTATTTTCTGAGATAAGGTCATTTACTAGTAGAGATTTGGATCTCAGTGATCTAATATTTAATAGAGCACATCTAATGGTTTTATGTTTTGGTTTGATGATGTATGATTTGAGATTTTAATTTTTTTCAGATTTTTATAATTGATAGCTCTTTTATTTGATTTTATGTTAAAATCATTGTGAAATTTGGGTCGGGGGACTGACACCGTCTCCATAAAATAATATTCATCACCATCACAACAGTTGCCATGGCGATGAACACAGCTATCATAATAGCAATGGGAGGGAAACTGTCCTAAGGCAAGCGCAGAGGGGCGTGGAGGACTCCCCCTCTGTAACATGGTCTCATTCATGAGATGTCATAAATGTGCCATGTTTTCTGATAGTAGAGATGCTCCCTCCAAAGTAGGATGGATTCCATCTCTTCCTATCAGGTTCGGTTTTCCCCAGAAGGATCTCCAATTATCAATGAAGCCCACCTCGTTTTCTGGGCACCACCTCGATAGCCAGCGGTTAAATGATGACATGTGGCTATACATGTCATCACTGGTCAGATTTGGTAAGGGACCAGAGAAAATTACGGAGTCCGACATTGTTTTAGCATAAGCACAAACTGATTCAATGTTCACTTTGGTTGCTTCCGACTGACGACGTCGGGAGTCATTAGTGCCGACATGGAGGACTATCCTATCAAACTTACGATTACTCTTTGCCAGCAACTTTAGATTTGATTCTATGTCGCCCGCTCTGGCCCCTGGGATGCACCTCACGATGCCCGCTGACTTCGCTAGCTTCACGTTTCTCACTATGGAGTCGCCAATTATCAGAGTTTGTTCCCCGGTGAGTGTGTTGTCCTCACAGAGGGGGGAGAACCTGTTTGAGACGTGAACATGGTGGTGTCCCGAGCGGCTTTTTGACCTTCGACTATGCTTACCACGGACAGTAACCCACTCATTGCTGGCCGGGGGGGAGGCTAAGCTAGAGCTAGCACGGTCCGCACCGGCTAGGTCCTGCTTGCTAGCTTCGGTTTTGGTATCAGGGGTGCGGAACCGCTTCTCCAGATTGTTGATCCTCGCCTCCATATCTAACAGTACGCTACACTTTATGCAACTACCATTGTCCCTAAAGGAGGACGAGGAGTAACTAAACATCTGACACACATCTTAAAATATAAAGGATACTGGAGCTTGGTTGGGAGGGTGTGACGGCTCGTAGTGGTCACCAGAAAATTTCCCTTATTTTCAAATCCAAAACTTGACAGGTATGGATCTACTTAGGACCCCCACTCTCTGTGTGTATCCTGTGTACCTGAGTGTGTGTGGTGCGTTCAGGGACTGTTGGAGCGAGAGAGAGACAACACACCTGCGCTGCTCAGACACTAATCATGTCCAACTTTAGGTCGTTTTCAGTGTCACACAGTGGTTTGTCTGACATCAAACAGCCTCAGGAGAACAACACTGTAGATATGAACAATCTGAGAAGTTCTTCATACATCCATCATCTCCTGAGGCTAATACAGTAGACACATCATGGTTGGATTGTAAGCTTGATTAATTTAATAGACTACTGGGATTTGATTTCATGTTTAGGATGTGGAGGTTTTAAAGTTAAATGAAAGATAATGTATTATTGTTACAGTAGTATTGGGTGACAAAAATAGGTGTGTGTGTGTGTGTGTGTGTGTGTGTGTGTGTGTGTGTGTGTGTGTGTGTGTGTGTGTGTGTGTGTGTGTGTGTGTGTGTGTGTGTGTGTGTGTGTGTGTGTGTGTGTGTGTGTGTGTGTGTGCGCGTGCGTGCGTGCGTGCGTGCGTGCGTGTGTGTGTGAGATAGAGGATGGGAGGGGCTAAAGAGTCTTTTTGTGCATTATTTTAGCATTCACTAGCAGTCCAATGCAATAGATAATTAAGAAAAAAGAGTTCCCGTAGAAAATGAAGAACAAGAGTTCGTCTCCCAGGGAGCCTCTACAAACTTTTACCCATTTCTGTAAACTACCGGTCACCTCCGCTTCATGAGAGCGCAGTTCAAATCCTGGCACCGTGCCTGTGTGGATTAAAAGACGTACAGCAAACATTTGAATCTTTCTATAAAAAATAATACACACAACCAAAAATAGATATAAAAGAACAATGAATCTTTTCTTGACGATGCTACCAAAAGATAAAGATGAGCAAAATAAAATTATAGCACAATCCAAAAAACACGCACTTCCCTTTTACTTGAGGCAGTGTGCTGGATCAAAAAGGTCCAAAAATGTTAAGAAGAAAAGAAGGTCCACTCAACTGCATAGTTAACTCCCAATTTCAGTTTTTAATATACACCAAAAGACGTGACGTTTCGGGCTGACCGCCCTTCATCAGACATGAGTTGCAGCTTACCGGCACACCTGTTTTTATAGTGTACATGATTAAATAGGGTGGTCACATGATACATGTCAGTGTAGGCAGAAGGACATTTGTCTCACATATATTTACAGTCGCTCTGTGTACCAACTTTATACACTATATATAAATATACAAAATATATACACTACATATATGCAAATATATACAAAAATAGACTATATATTTCTAAAAAACTTTTTACGCTATTTATAAATATAATATTCTTAGGATACAATTTTGCATACATGATCATACAAACATCAGGGTACCCATAATATTGTATGGAAGTAATATACTTTATGAAGGTGTGTCCTAAACTAATCTTAATATGGTGTAATGACCACAATTGCAAATACAAAAAAAGATGAGTGAATTACAAAACAAACATGAACACTGCAGTGATGGTCCACCAGAAAAGAGACAACATAACATTGAAGTATGAATGCTTATAATGAACGTAGATTATAGAAAGGGTCTTAAATCAAATTCTTCATTGAGACCCTTACACTGTAAACCCGGATAAGTTGAGTTTACTTAAAAATTTTTAGGAAACTGGTTGCCCTAAAAAAATTAAGTAATGTTTGATGAAAACTTGAGTGAATTTAACTTAAAAAGATGAGTGGATGGCATCTTTATTTTGAGTTCAATACACTTAACACCAAGTTTGTTAAACTTAAAATCATTAGTAATATTAATTACTTTGCCCCTTTATTCCACTGAAAACTTTAAGTTAAGTGCACTAACCTCCAAGATGATTAAACTTAAAAACATTACTAATATCAATTGCTTTACATATTTATTCCACTTATAACTTTAAGCTGAATACACTAACCTCCAAGTTGATTTACCTTAAAAATTCCTTTGCCCAATTACTCAGGACTAAGAGTATCCAAGGTGAAGATCCAGAATGTTTCTCTCCTTAGTAGGAGAGTGTTGATGTTACCGCCTCTTTTGGGTAAGTGGACTTGATTAATACCAGTGTATTTAAGAGTACTGACATTATGTTGTGCATGAGTGAAATGGATTTCCACAGGACTTCTTTGATCATGATTGCGAATATTTGAGCGATGTTCGGAGATTCTGTTCTTTAAAGGTCTTGTTGTTTTTCCAATATATGCGAAGCCACAAGGGCACTTCATCATATACATCACGTTACTGGTATTGCATGTGATAATCCCTCTGATATGAAACACTTTTCCCGTCCTCGGATGGTTGAAAATCTTTTGTTTTTTTGGGTGAAGTTGCATTGAGTGCAATGGCCACAGCGATAATTCCCTTCTGGTATTTGTGAAAGAAAATGCGGTTGGGTGAGTGAAGGTAAGTCCAGTCTTACCAGCATGTTCTTTAAATTATGTGGTCTTTTTAAGACAAATCGAGGGAGTTCGGAAAGATCTTTTAAGTTTGGATCAGACTGAATGACATGCCAGTGTTTATTGATAATTCATTTGAAGTCTTTGCTTAAAGGAGAATATTCAATGATACAGTTGTCTTTGGAATCTGTTGTTTTGTTTTTTACATGTAAGCAGTCCATTTGAGAAAGTGAGTCAAATTTTTTACGAGCTCTGGAAATCCATTCATCTTTATATTGTCTTTCTTTAAAACGTCTGACCAGATCATTTGCTTGTGTCTGTACTGCATATCCGGCGAATCCGATTGAATTGTGAAATGGGTAGGCTCCTTTTTAAGGGCACTGGGTGAAAAGAGCGTCCATGAAGAATTGAGTTCCTGTCAGTACTCTTTCTGAATAGGTTAGAGCCAAGTGTATTACCCTCTTTATATGTAAGAATGTCTAAGAAGTTCATTTGATTGACATTACGTTCCATGGTGAATTTAAGGTTATAATTGTTAGTGTTTATAAAGCTGTGGAACACCTCAAGTTGTTGAATAGAGCCTTTCCAGATGAAAAAAATGTCATCGATGTACCTCTTCCAGTTCATGATGTTCACAAGGTGTGGGTTCAAGCTCTCATTGAAGATGATGTTATGTTCAAAATGTCCAACAAAGAGGGAGGAAAAACTTGGAGCCATTTTAGAACCCATGCTGGTGCCGGACAACTGCAGGTAAAAATCAGACTGAAACATAAAATAGTTGGAGGTTAGAACTAAATTAATGAGTTCAACAATACAGGTGGTGCTTGGAATATACAGTGGGTGCATTGGTTCAGAAAGAATTCAGAGGCACTAAGCCCACCTTGAAACGGGACATGTGTATATAATGATTCAATGTCCATGGTCACCAAAAAATGTTCCTCTGAAATTTCAATGGTTTGTACTAACTTTAGAAATTCCATGGAATCTTAAACATATGATGGCAGTGATGTAACCAAGGGTTGAAGTGTGTTATCAACAAAGGCTGAGATTTTCTCAGTTAAAGAGCCAATAGCAGATACAATTGGTCGGCCAGGGAGCACGTCTGTATATTTTTTGTGGATTTTTGGAAGTATGTACAAAACAGGCATGATTGGACAGTCCACTGACATGTAAGCATGTTCTTGTGGATTTATTTCCCCATTTTCTAAAAATTCAGTCAATTTTGTCTGGATTCTTTTTTTTAAATCCTTTTATAACACTACAGAGTATGTACACCTCTTTGTACATCCAACCTTCAAACACATACTTATTTGGCCATAATTGACAACTCTACGTAAGCCCCCACTATATGAATACATACTTCCGACAGGCACTGTACTAGTTAGAACAATTCAGATTTCATCAGACATTCATTACAATTATTCAAGGATTATATAAAAATCTAAAATCAAGAATAAAATAAACAGGGCTGTATCAAACTCCTTCAGTTTGGAAAAAGGGACAAGACAGACTGGGCTGTTTAATCAGCCCATTACTCTTTGCAATTTTTATTGAAACACTAAGCCAACAAGTCAACCAGGATAAAGATATTACAGGTATCAAAATAGCAGGGTTAGGGTTAGGGTTACTAGAGATCTCTAGAGATCTCTAGAGATACTAGAGATCTCAATTCCAAAACTATGGTCACTACTAGATGCTTTCAGCGGGGTCTCAGGGTATAAATTGAACATCTCAAAGATGCAAATACTGAGTCTCAATTATAAACCCAATGCTAGATGATCACTCCAACATTCAATTATCCTGATCTAGAACATGTCAGATATTTGGGGGAAACATTACCAAAAGATCTCACAAAACAGTATGCCCTAAGTTTTATTCCATTTAACCAAAAATAAAGGAAGATATTGAGAGGTGGAATTTGATACCAGTACTTAGCTTTGAGTCTATAATTGAATCGGTGAAAATGAATAATTTGCCAAAGATTATATATTTGTTTCATACACTTCCAATAGAAATAACAAACAATTTAATGAATGGGACAAATGAATATTGCGTTATATATGTCAAGGCAAAAAGCCAAGAATAAAACTACTAACTCTTCATCTAGCAAAAAACAAGGGAGGACTTACACTCACCTGTCTAAAAGACTACTATATATATATGCTCAATTGAAGATTTTGTTTTGTTGGTGTAAATTTGACTATTATGCAAAGTTGAGGAGAGTATCTCTGGGGAAATTTCAATACTGACACGACTAGAGGACAAAAGACTGATTAAATATCTGATGGAAATAGGAAATAAATGAATCACATTAGCTCTCAAAACTTGGTTAAGGATCAATTCTAAAGGAGGTTGGATGGAAGAGATGAAGATGTTGGGATGGTGCTCTCATGACCTTGACTTTTACCCAAATAAGTCTGATGGGAGCTTTAAGAAATGGGCTAAAATCTTCAAAATCAGATCTGGAACTGGTCATACACGCATTTATATCATCACACATTGACTATTGTAATTCTGTTTTTACTTGTTTTAATAAGTCGACCCTAAACAGACTCCAGATCATTCAGAACGCTGCTGCCAGACTTTTAACTGGTGCTCCCAGAACATCCCACTTTACCCCCATTCTTGCCACTCTGCACTGGCTTCCAATTAAGTGTTGAATAGAGTACAAAATATTAGTTCTTACATTCCGAGCGTTACATGGTCAGGCCCCTAAATATATCACGGATTTGTTGTGCCCCGACACATCAGGGTGAAGCCTTCGGTCTTCAGGTCAGGGTCTCCTAAAGACCACAAAAACGAAATTCAAAACCCGAGGAGACCTGGCGTTCCAGGCTGTAGCTCCCAGACTCTGGAATAACCTGCACCAGTCTCTCAGGGAGCTCAACTGTGTGGACACTTTTAAAAAACTGTTGAAGACTTCACTTTTCAGAAAAGCTTTTAGTTAACTGGCTTTTAAATTTGTATTATCCTTTAATGTTGCTGCTCTTAAGATGTTTATGCACCCATGTTTTATTATTCTATTATGACCGGTGCCTCTTGCCCTCTCAGCCTGCCCTTCCTCCCACAACATCAGACCAATAGCAGTCATGTGGGGAGGTTCTTCAGTGCCCCACTCGATGTTCTGTAAGTTTGTTATTTCAGTTTTGACTGGAGACTTCTGGTAGTCCTGTTTTCGTCTTTATGTAGATTTAGTCTTTTGTAACTTTTGTAGTTTAGAGGGTGGACGCTGGGTAGACAGCCCTGTATAGGGTCGGCCCAGTATCCTCCCTACTTTTGTTTAGTTTGGCCAGGATCTCCAGTCCCTTTTAGTTTGCTCTGTTGCTACTTTTGATCACTTTGTTAATAAATACTTTTGATAATCATTCTTTCTGTGTTTGTCGTTGTTTATGTTGTGGCCCCTCAAGCCATTGGTGTTACATCCTAGAGGGGGCTCTAACAACAAGTTAAAAAGGGTTTGTTTGGGTTTTTCTCTTTGATGCAGCAGTACTTCGGTCATTCATTTTACAGCCTATGATGTAGCGTTACACACAAACCTGAAACTCAAACCATTTTATGCTACTGTTGGTTTTACTCAGCTTTTCTGAGATATTTTTTCTGCACTTCTTTGCCAATGAAAATAAAAATCTTGCCCAAATATTGCTTTTCTACTCTGCTCATCTGCACCTCCTGTTGTACAACTTTCACAACTGCAGCTCATTTTCTCTGTTTACCCTTTTTGGAAGCTCAAGGATTCCTAAGTCTCTTTTAGAGAGCGTTAAATAGCAGTTGTACCACACAAAGAACAAGCATTTAATGTTGATTTTAAAGAAATTGCATTCTGGAATTAATGTCTTGGAAGATAGCATGCTGCAACAACACAGCCATGTTCTTTTAACTGTTAATAAACTTATTCTTCCACAAATTGAAACTAGAACTAAAATTTCCTCCGCTTCCTTTTATGCTTTTCCTTCTCCTACTTTTGTTTCTGGCAGGCTAGACGTGGCAAAGGCGCATTACTGCCCCCACAGGTCACAAACACAAGTTTGGATAGCTCACAAAAAACATAGAAAGTTCTTAAAAAAATAATAAAACTAAAACTGCAAGCAGTTATGAAAGGGGGCCAAGCCTTCCCACACGAAGGATGACGGGCTTGGGGGGAGCATCAGGACACAGACCAACGTGCCATTTGCAGTGAATAGGTGAATATGAAGTTTTGGAAGATGTGATTTAAAATGTGAAAGTAACAGGCCAAAATGCGTTTGCACCCATTATAGTGCCACTTAGTGGTGCATTTTTTGGTATGGGTGGTCTGTGTGCTCTTCTATATGTAACTTGTAAATTTCACAGCCCTCAACATAACACTTCAGCTGAAATAAATGTTTATTTACATGTTATGTTGTAATAAGCCACACCCACTTTGACAAATCGCGTTTATCTTCAAGGTCACCCAACCCAAGGTCATACCCACCAAGGTTGGTAAAATACGGTCTTGCCATTTAAGAGATATACATTTCCCATTATTGCAGATCCCCCTAGTGGCCTAAATTATTAACATTTTGTTCATACCCTTACAGTCACATGCCAACCAAGGATCTCAGATTTGGTGTTGTTAGCATTTACTATGACCGAGATTTGCACCAGTTCGCGTTTTTATAGCTAGCTAGAAAAATGTACTCTTTAATGTTTTGCGCATATTATTGATTTCATGACAGATGCTGCGGGCCAGTGGAAATTTGAACACGGACCGCGATTGGCCCCCGGGCCGGACTTTGGCCATGCCTGCTCTAAATATACATGTCCCTTGATAGTGTCAAAAATAGCTCTCAGTTTGCTCTAAACATTGTTTAGGATTCAAGACATTTTTACCCTAAACGTAGCACCATGGTGCTTTAACCAAATAAGGTGAGGTTTAGCTTATTAGTTTGGTTTGGTTAACTTTTTCTAAGGTTACACCACAGACTTTTTGACCTAAAGAGTTGACCCATATGAGTTATTTTAAATGATTCCTCAGGCCAATATACAGCGCGTCACAGTATCAATCCTAGGAGCGGGGCTTCCCTCTTGAAATACCGACCATGTAATTTTGGAGAGACAGACCGTTTTTGGCCAGGTCATGTGACCTGGAGAATGCACATAGTACATACGTAGTTCCCACGTGACGTCACAACATACGGGCATTTCCGACACAGCGCCATTGCTGTGGGCAGCTGCACTGAAATGGATAAAATTGTTCCATTTCAAATGTGACATCACAAAATGTTAGGGAAAGAAAATGCCCTCCCCTCTGCTGGTAACTCTACCCACGGACTCCACCCCCAACCTGATGAAAATTTTTGAGAAAGTCTGCGATTGTTTTTCTCGCTAGCGAAGAAGTGATGGCAACCAGTAAAACTAAATACAGACCTTTCCCGCTGTCAATTCCGCGCCTCCACAGTGAACGTACACTGTAGTGTAAGCACTATTTCTTCATGTGGAAGTGTACTCCGCTCTTGTGGTTCGGCGCATTGGCCAACCTGTTATATCAGCTCGTATCGCTGATCTGACGTGTTTGTGACACAATTTGATGCAGTGGTTGGAGTAAACAAATGATTATCACATCAAATGCACTATTCCTGTAGTTAGAAGAGCAATGGAGGAGGAGAAAGTGACTTAGCAGCTTAATACTCCGGTGAGAGTTTGAATGACTGCTGCTGAGATGCACCAACTCTGAAGCACTGAGACGGACTCAAAATAACAATAGCCGTTTAAATAGCTATGTGTTTTACTGAAATGTGCAGTTTTTTGGCTGATAGCAAAAATAAAATCACTTTGGTGATCACTGATCACCCTGTAAAACAGCAAGATATGAAGTGAGTTAGAGTCTATAGACATGAATATGCGTAAGTAGCTCGATTTCAGAACTGCTCAGAAAGTGACTTTTCAGAGGGCTACAACTCTGGATAAAAAGGCGGGTTTGGGAAAATAAACTTCAAATACTATGTTTTGGGTGTTCTTAGAACAAATGGAGATGGGTGGAAAATTGCATAATATGTCCCCTTTAAAGTGATGTCATTGGTTTGAGTTGAGGGCTGCTAATGGGTTATTTATCCAATACCTAGATTATCTTGAGCCTGATGTAGAAGTGGATGGGAGAGTGATCTCGAGAAGAGGAATCCTGGTAGTAAAAGACCCCCTAGGACAGGATAGCACCACTTCTTGGTATTATTGGCATGAATGTCATAAAAGCGTATTACAAGCAGCTTTATCACCAGTACGACCCTGATTTGTTTAACCTTACCTCTGGGTTAGGAGTCCCCACCCCCTGCATACCTGCTCTTCAGTTGTGCCAACAGGTCGTGGTGCAGGATCGCTCAACTAGAAATGGTTTGGCAAAAGTTTGAGGTCGGTGGCCCATTGTTATCCCTGCAGGAACCACAAAATGTGTTGCTGCCACTTTCTCCGCTGTAGTTGGGTCTACTGAAGCTACCCTTGCTGAACCCCTGGCGTATGGGTTTAGTCTGCCACCCGGGCTGTTGGTGTCGCCCATTTTGGTTAGTGTTGTTAGGGGGACTATTTATGTACCTGTGACCAATGTTGGTATGTCCACTGTAACTTTAAAGTCTCGCTGTCCCTTGGCCCTTGTGTCCCCCTTGGAGATTGTTAGCCTACCCTTGGGATTACATGAAGTTCCCAGTGAGCATGAATCCATTGTTGCTACCGTTTGGTCTCACACAGCACAGGAGGGTTTGGTGCGGGAGAAAATATTGGGGCTCAATCTTTTCATGTTAACTGAGGCTGAGCAGCTAAAGGTCAGGGCACTGCTAGTTAATTACGTGTCAGTATTTTCCACGTTCGAAGGTGGCCTAGGTTGTACTGGGCCTATTTCTCACGATATTCCTCTTTTGGACAATGTACCTGTGCGTCAGCGTTATAGACGTATTCCTCCATCAGAGTATGAGTCGGTTAAGGCCCACCTAAACCAACTGCTAGATGCCCTAGTAATCCGGAGAGCAGTAGCCCCTATGCCTCCCCATTGTCATCGTACCCAAAAAGGATGGCAGCCTGTGTCTGTGTGAACTATCGGCAACTCAATAAGAAAACCAAAAGGACGCATTTCCGCTGCCCGAAATTCAGGAGTCCCTGGACTCATTGTCTGGAGCTCGGTGGTTTACCACTATGGACTTAGCCTGTGGTTATAATCAGGTGCCAGTGCAGAGGGCGACAAACAAAAGACTGCTTTCTGCACCCCATTTGGGTGGAGCTCATGGAGAAAATGTTTGGTTAACAAGAGGTGCAATACTTGGGACATCGCATTTCAGAATAGGGAGTGTCAACTGATCCTGGAAAGATTTTTGCCATGTCCAGCTGCCCCCGTCCTAAAACTGTCTCTGAGCTGTGGTCCGTCATTGGCTTAGCCAGCTATTACCAAATAGTTCGTGGAGAGATTTTTCAAGCTGGCCGCCCCCCTTCACTAGTCGCAGAGCTGTCTGGTCCCAACAACCGGAGGGGAAGAGGCGGCATTAAGCTTATAAAACCAGGAAAAAATCTACAATTTTGCCGCGTCATTGTTCAAGCCGCAGGGTTCAAAGTGTGAGAAAAATATAGCGGCTTATAGTCCGGAAATTACGACACAGCAGTATAGTGATTTTACAGCATGTAGTGAAACAGAATTTTTTGGCTGACCAATTGCCAGGCTGTTAGAACTGAATGACACTGAGGGGCGGATTCATAAAAGGTGAATATCAACATTAGACACATTTAAAAAGGCTACAATAGCTGCTGACTCAAAGAGCTCATGAGCTGATATTTTATGGAATATATTAGTGCAGGTGAATTGCTATTACTATTACTATTAATGTTATTGTATGTAATTAATTTATTCCCTCACTTAAAATGAAATTGTTTTCTAAAAAAAAAGCACATGAAAAGCAAAAATATTGTTTCATTTATCTTATATTGAATTATATACAGTTATGGTTGATAAATAACTCTCTGATACCAGATCAAGGTTGATGATTTAATCATTTAGTATATTTAGGTGTAATAATCTCAATAGTTACATTAGTCTAATGGGACCAGCTTTGTCTTGTGTACATGTAAAATATAATGAAAAAATATTGCGTTTCACAAATTAAGACGGATGAATAGTGACATTATTATTTATGCTAACATTTATTTCACACAACGTGTGACATGTTTAGCTTTTATCCTTCCATACATGTGTTAAATCTGACCATAAACAATTTGGTGGTTTTCTGTGGTTTGATGACAGTAAGACGTGTTCTTTTTACTTGGTCTATTCCTTATGGGCTTTATTCCCCCATATGCGGAAGTCCAAAAAGCGGCACAGCATTGCTGTTTTTGGATGTGTGCTATTCTCCCCCTGTACTTAATTCAGTCTTCATCCCAGTTACGCACTGTGGGCCGAGTGTCCCTGAAATGTGGGCGTTCCCATTCAAATCTGGCTTTACGCGCATTTTCCGGTGTGCGTAAGTTCTTTTGCTCTTACGCGCCTCTAACCCTGGAATAAATGCAGCACCCTGATAAGGTGAAACATTATATTGCACTAGAAATATGGACTTAGTTACATTTGAAGCCACGCAAACTAATGTGTCGTGCAGCAGCAGCTGTGATCACTCAGCTGCTGCTGCTCGATTCATCAAAACTCTGACAGACGCACACTTCTGTTCTCATTGATTCAACTATTTTCATACTATGTCAAACGTAAAGTCACAGTTTGATCCACTACAGAGTGAAACAAGCTGTCATATGCAAATGAGGATGGAACACAAACGGTTCCCACACATATATTAATGAGGCTCAGCTCAGGTCACTTTAAACTATTTATATTTAAAACTGTGTATTATGGAACCCAATGGTTCTGTTTCATTGCAAACATCTCCCTGTTTGCAGTGAAACAGGGGGATGTTCCACTTGATTTTATATAGCGCTTTATCACCACACTGAAACAGTCTCAAAGCGCTTTACATATCAGCTCATTAACCCATTGTTAGGCTTGTATCCCGTAAAGAACCCAATTGCAGAGACGGAGACTGAGACTGATGACGAATGCAATGACGATGTTTATTTCCAGTACTTATTAGTAAGTTGCAGGTGAAGAGTCCGGATGAGAGCTGACAGAGGCAGGCTGGTGCGTGGAGAGAACAGGGGATCCAGGGCAGGTCGGTGAGCTGACAAAGAGGCAGGCAAGGCAGGTAGTCCGTGTGGCTGAGACCAGGCTTGTTCAGGAGTGGAGGGAAGGCAGGATCTGACTGAGCTAGTTGAAACTGAGTCTACGATCTGGCAAGGAGGTGGAGCTGACGACCGGTTCTTATAGCTGTGGAGAGTGGTGATTGGTAGTAGCTGCAGCTCAGCTCCTGCACAGCTGAAGTCACTCCTGTAATTAAGCACACACACACAGTGAGAGAGAGCCTGCAGCCTAAGAGGGCCTGACAGTACCCCCCCCTCTAAGGGCGCCACCTGGCGCACTCCTGAGCATGTCAGGATGTTGGCGATTGAAATCGCGAACCAGAGTAGAGTCCATGATCTGGCGGCGAGGAACCCAACAGCGCTCCTCGGGACCGTATCCTTCCCAGTCGACCAAGTACTGTAAGCCACGGCCCCGACGGCGCACACCCAGCAGCCGCTTAACAGTAAAGATCTCCTGGTTGTCCACCATTCTGGGAGGAGGAGGGGGAGGAGCGGAGGGGCTAAGAGGGCTAGAGGAGACAGGCTTGATTTGAGAGACATGGAAGGTGGGGTGAATGCGGAGTGAAGCCGGGAGCTTGAGACGAACAGCACAGGGGTTGACAATGGACATGATTTCAAATGGACCGATAAACCGAGGAGAAAGTTTTTTTTGATTCAACCTTGAGAGGGAGATTCTTTGAGTTGAGCCATACCCTCTGTCCAGGAGTGTAGTTGGGTGCAGGGGTCCGATGACGATTGGCCTGTTTCTGCATTTGAGTGGAAGAATGAAGCAGAGCTGTCCTGGCCTGTCGCCAAACCTTAAAGCAGCGCCGCATATGGGTCTGGACGGAGGGAACCGCTAACTCTTGCTCCTGTGAGGGGAACAAGGGAGGTTGATATCCAAGGGAACACAGAAAGGGGGACATACCAGAGGAGGCGTTGGGAAGGGTATTATGGGCATATTCAACCCAAGGAAGTACAGAGCTCCAGGAGGATGGGTTGGAGGAGGTGATGCAACGGAGCGCAGTCTCCATCTCCTGATTTGTCCTCTCAGCTTGGCCATTGGTCTGTGGGTGGTATCCAGATGAGAGGCTGGTTGTAGCTCCGAGGGCAGAACAAAAGGCTTTCCAGACCTGGGAGGTAAACTGGGGTCCCCTGTCTGAGACGATGTCAGAGGGTAGTCCATGCACACGAAAAACATGATTAACCAGATGGTCAGCAGTCTCCCTAGCTGAGGGAAGTTTTGGCAGGGCCAAAAAATGAGCAGCCTTAGAAAAACGGTCAATAATTGTGAGGATAACAGTGTTACCGTTAGAAGGGGGGAGACCAGTGACGAAGTCCAAAGCGATATGTGACCAAGGACGGCCCGGGATAGGCAGGGGACGAAGGAAACCAGAGCTGGGTTTATTGGAAGTCTTGTTTTGTGCACAAACAGAACAGGCGGCGATGAATGACCGGGTGTCTGCCTCCATGGTGGGCCACCAGAAACGGCGTCTCAGGAAAGCCAGGGTCCGGTTTATGCCAGGATGACAGGTAAGACGGGAGGAGTGAGCCCACTGAAGAACCTTAGAACGGACGGAATCAGGAACAAACAGACAGTTAGTAGGACAGTTGCCTGGGGCGGCCCGCTGGTTCTGGGCCTGTTTGACCAAGGACTCAATATCCCAGGTAACGGCTGCAATGACACGGGATGGAGACAGGATGGGTTCTGGGTCTGAAACTGGCTCTTCTGAGAACTGGCGAGACAGAGCGTCTGGTTTTGTGTTGCGGGAACCTGGGCGATAGGTTAATGTAAAGTTAAACCTGCCAAAGTACAAAGCCCACCTTGCTTGCCTGGAGTTAAGACGCTTAGCGGATTGGATGTATGAAAGGTTCTTGTGATCAGTCCATACCACAAATGGTTGCTCCGCCCCCTCCAGCCAGTGGCGCCACTCCTCCAGCGCTAGTTTGACAGCCAGTAGCTCCCTGTTACCGATGTCGTAGTTTCTCTCTGCAGGGGAGAGTCTGCGAGAGAAAAAGGCACAGGGGTGAAGCTTATTGTCAGCCACAGCTCTCTGAGACAACACTGCTCCAACCCCAGTATCCGAAGCGTCCACCTCCACAATAAATTGACGGTCTGAATCAGGCTGAACCAGAACGGGAGCGGAGGTGAAACGGCACTTCAGCTCCTTGAATGCTGCTTCTGCCTCTGAGGTCCAGCAGAAGGGGATCGAAGTGGAGGTGAGGGCCGTGAGGGGAACAGCGATGCTGCTATAATTCCGGATGAACCTCCGGTAAAAGTTCGCAAAACCCAAAAAGCGCTGCAGCTGCTTACGGTTGGTGGGTGTTGGCCACTCCGTCACGGCAGACACCTTTGCCGGGTCCATTTGCATCTCTCCCTGGGCGACAATATAACCAAGAAAGGAGATCTTAGGGACATGAAATTCACATTTCTCAGATTTCACAAACAACTTATTTTCCAGGAGACGTTGCAGGACCATGCGCACATGTAGCTGATGCTCAGAGGGGGTCTTGGAAAAAATCAAGATGTCATCCAAGTACACAAAAACAAACCTGTTAAGCATGTCTCGGAGGACATCATTAACTAGGGCCTGAAAAACAGCAGGAGCATTTGTTAGCCCAAAAGGCATTACCAGGTACTCGAAGTGTCCAAGTGGGGTGTTAAATGCTGTCTTCCATTCATCTCCTTCTCGGATGCGAACCAGATGATATGCGTTGCGGAGATCCAGCTTTGTGAAAATGGTGGCTCCGTGGAGAGGGACAAATGCAGAATTTATTAACGGCAATGGATATTTATTTTTAATTGTTATGTTGTTGAGACCTCTGAAGTCAATGCAGGGCCTAAGGGTCCCATCCTTCTTCCCAACAAAAAAGAAACCTGCGCCTACCGGAGCGGAGGAGGGACGAATGATTCCAGCCGCAAGGGAGTCCTGAATGTACCTCTCCATGGCTTCATTTTCAGGTCTGGAGAGGTTGTAGAGCCGGCTGTTGGGAAGAGGAGCACCTTGCTGAAGGTCTATGGCGCAATCATAAGGGCGATGAGGCGGTAGGGACAAGGCATGATGCTTACTGAAAACTGGGGCGAGGTCATGATATTCCTCTGGGACCAGGGACAGGTCAGGGGCATCGGGTTGAGTCTGTGGCACAGTGAAGGCAGGGACAAGAGCAGATTGCAAACAATGAGAATGACAGAAATTGCTCCAGGAAATGATTTTACCTGCAGTCCAGTCTATTTGGGGATTGTGTTGTCGAAGCCAGGGAATTCCAAGGACCAGAGGAGTTTGAGGGCAGTCAATAATGTGGAGTTGAATCTTTTCTTCATGATTCCCAGACAGACGGAGTGTAACGGGCATAGTTTGGTGAGTGATCCGTGCTAGGAGTTTACCATTGAGAGCTTTGGCATCAATTGGGGAATCCAAAGGCTTTGTTGATATTGCCATCTGTCGTACCACTGAACGGTCAATAAAACTCTCGTCAGCTCCAGAATCAACGAATGCCATGAGGGGTAACGACTGGGACTGCCACCAGAGGGAGGAATGGAGCTGCAGGCGGCAGGGAGAGGAGCTGTCTGCTCGGCTCACCAATATCTCTCCCATTATTGGTGAGCCGGTCCTTTTACCGGGCGAGTTGGGCAGGTGGAAATGTAATGGCCTGATTGACCACAATAGAGGCAGGACCTGGAATTAATTCGACGGGCTCTCTCCTCTGATGTCAGTTGGGCTCTGCCTAACTGCATGGGCTCAGGGTTAGCCGTGGGGGTTCGGGGATGTTCCAGGACTTCAATCGGAAAGTGCTGGGGAGCCGTAGTGGTAGGTGGAGTCTTCACCGCCTTCTCTCTGCGACGCTCTCTGAGACGGTTGTCTATTTTAATTGCTAGGGAAATCAGGTGATCAAGGGATTCAGGTTCATCCCGGGAAACAAGTTCATCTTTAATAGAGTCAGTCAAAGCATTCTGAAAGGCCCCCTGCAGAGCCTCATCATTCCACCCACTCACCGCTGCCAGAGTCCGGAAATCAATGGCCAGTTCAGCAACGCTGCGAGATCCCTGTCGTAGTGATAGCAGACGTTTAGCAGCTTCTTTACCTCGAACAGGGTGGTCGAAAACCTTTTGCATCTCCAACACAAATGCGTCATAAGAAAAACACAGGGCTGACTGGCTCTCCCACACTGCAGATCCCCAGGCACGAGCAGATCCGGTTAAAGAATTTATTAGGTATGCAATGCGAGAGCGATCAGTTGCGTAGGAGAGTTGCTGTTGTTCAAACACTAAAGAACATTGGGTCAGAAATGCTGTGCAGGAACCCAGATCTCCATCATATTTCTCAGGTGCAGGCACATAAGGCTCACGAAGCGCAGGAGTCATGACTGACACTGGAGGAGCAGCTGCTGGAGAAGGTGGGGGAGGGGCAGGCTGAGTGAATGCTGCCTGAGAGAGCTGGGCTGTTAACGAGGTGACTTGGTTGGTCAAGATACTAATTTGATTGAGGATGGCCTGATTATTGTCTGTGAGGGTTTTCAAAAGGTCTTCATGCTGTCCTAGAAGACTGCCTTGGCTGGAAAGGGCTTTTCTAATAGTCGAAAAATCCTCAGGGTCCATGTCTGCTGGGTTCACGTTCCTGGCCAGATCGTACTGTTAGGCTTGTATCCCGTAAAGAACCCAATTGCAGAGACGGAGACTGAGACTGATGACGAATGCAATGACGATGTTTATTTCCAGTACTTATTAGTAAGTTGCAGGTGAAGAGTCCGGATGAGAGCTGACAGAGGCAGGCTGGTGCGTGGAGAGAACAGGGGATCCAGGGCAGGTCGGTGAGCTGACAAAGAGGCAGGCAAGGCAGGTAGTCCGTGTGGCTGAGACCAGGCTTGTTCAGGAGTGGAGGGAAGGCAGGATCTGACTGAGCTAGTTGAAACTGAGTCTACGATCTGGCAAGGAGGTGGAGCTGACGACCGGTTCTTATAGCTGTGGAGAGTGGTGATTGGTAGTAGCTGCAGCTCAGCTCCTGCACAGCTGAAGTCACTCCTGTAATTAAGCACACACACACAGTGAGAGAGAGCCTGCAGCCTAAGAGGGCCTGACACCCATTCACTCTACATTCACACACCAGTGGGACAGGACTGCCATGCAAGGCGCTAGTCGACCACTGGGAGCAACTTAGGGTTCAGTGTCTTGCCCAAGGACACTTCGACACATAGTCAGGTACTGGGATCGAACCTCCAACCTCTCGATCAGAAAACGACCCACTACCGCCTGAGCCACAGTCGCCACTGTGAAAGCACTGTGCAAAGGATGTGTGTCTGTTTACATGTCAATCATGGCAGAGAGCTTCCTGGAGGCACGGCTTCTCCAGCTCAGTGCTGCGTCAAATTTGTCAATAATGTGGGAATGGGTCATCAAATATTGGAGCGAGGTGTAGGGCTTGCCCTGCAGTAAGAAAGGAGCATATCACCCTTTAACTAAAGATTGAGGGAATCAATGAAAAAAACACTTTGGGCATGTGTATGAAGCCCAAATACCACTTTATGATGTTTAAAGCACAGAAACGTCAATTTAGCTGAAGATGGGCCCTTTAAATGTGAAAAATCCTGGCAAGCCATGTCTTTACCTTTTATTAGTCTATTTGGGTGAGAGACAAAAAATGTACACATTACATAAGTTATACTAAAACAACATCTCGTCCTGAAGCCTTGGTTTAACTAATAGGTCAGATTTTAATTGTTATTTAAATACTCAGTATATATATATACACAATAATAAATAATTCACTAATATAAAAATTGGTGAGTAGGTAAGTCACATAGTAAAAGCAATGTGAACAGACATGTACTATTACCTCACTCAATTAGTAGTTTCTGCAACAGATCATTTTTCTCTGCGACGTCATCTATGATTTTGTTATTATCCAGCATCTTTAAAACATCTGGTTGAGTAGCCATGAACATAAAAGCCTCTAGGTGCTGTTGAGAGAGAGAGAGAGCTTCTGAGCCTATTTTCTTCTCTCACATGCTACCTGTGTGATGGACAGGGTGAGCAGGAACTTGTATGCTAGACCAATGATGTGGCATGCATCTGTGAGGAGGTTGTACTGCCTCAGAACATAGTGCGCAGTACTTCCAAGATGAGCACTTTTTGTAAACTATCTCCACCTCATCTTCGGCACCCTCTGGGCCATCCTCTGTTGTCTTGCTTGTGTATTCCTCAAATACAGATGTCTTTAAACTCTTCCACTGTCCTGTCAAACCGATGAGCTGGCTCTGTAAATTGGCAACCGTTGCTCTGTCATGAAATTTACAGCAGACACTTGCTCAGCTGTTGCAGTGCTGCCTCGTGGAAACTACCAGCATAAGCTGTTACCTAGTTGAAGTGCAAAATCAGCATACAAAGTGCCATTTTTGAGGAATCGCTGATGGATTCTCCCTAATACTGTGTCCGTAATTTGATTATAGACATCAATCTCATATAATGTTTCAGCATCAGTCACAGCCTCATCTCAGCACATCTCTCCAGGTACAGATTTCTTCTTTCTGCCACATTTTTGTGGCAGAGAGGCTTCAGCTTCCAGCTCAGTCTCCACATTCTTTTCCTGTGTTTGATTACTGACCCACTGGACAAACGTGTCAGCCGCTGCCTTGATTTTATAGAAATCTTTCAGTTGTTTTTCTGAAGCCACAACCATCCGGGGAGCAGTCAGGATGTCCATTCCACTTGTCTGGAGGTATTTTGAGACCGGTGAGGTGACCTGGAAAATTCTCAGGAAAATCTGAGCTGTACGTATTGTTTCATACTTCAGGAGCTGGGTGATGTATCCCATTACATTGACCCGTGCAATGGTGCTGATGATTTTCTCAGAATTTTAATGGCTGAGAGGATGTGCTGAACATCAACATACAGCGACAATATAAATTTGGCTTTCCAAAACAGCCAAATACATTTGACAGTCTTTGGACTACAAGCGTGTTTCTCCGATGAGGGCGAGACATCTGTTTTTTTGGGTCTTTGCTGAAGACAGCAATGTTGTTTAACACGGAAGAAAGAGAGCCTTGTGTCTGCCAGCACAAGGTTGAGGATGTGCGCGTAGCACCACAAATGGACTTGGGTGGGGGACTTCTCGGACAGCAGTGGAGAAAAGACATTATTTTGGCCTTGCATGTTGGAGGTCCCATCAGTCAAATTTCCAATACACTGCCTCACATCCAGGTTCATGGTCTCCAGCACCTCATTCACAAGTTTGGCAAAGTACTGCCCACTAGTGGATGCTTCACATCTGATCACAGCCACAAGTCAGATTGACACCACACCTGACATCACATTCCAAGACCAGTGCTCTGTTGTGATACGTTATGTGACAAACATCATTCATGTCACATAACGTATCATAACAGAGCACTGGTCTTGTAATGTGATGTCAGGTGTGGTGTCAATCTGGATGGAATACATGCCAGATTCCTGGATTTCAGATGGTGACCTTCATCAGGTATTGGATAGTGGTGATGATGTAGTCGATGGTTGTTTTGGATAGGAAAGTGACAAGGGAACCTCTACCTCCTTTTGATCCAGAGTCAGACTGATGGATGTGCTTGGTGTTTTCAGTGTTGAGAATGAGGTGTTCCTTGATACAGACATCATATTTTCCCAGCAAAACAATTATCTCTAAAAAATTACCATGATCAATAGTGTCATTATTCAATGTGTGTGCTTCCTCTGCCTGCCGATGACCTTCATCCCCTCTATGATGCGTTCCAACATTTGTTGCTTCCTGCTGACTTGATGTCTGTGAAGTGACATCTGAGGTCCCATGAGAAGGTCCTTAATAGTGTTTTTAGAGGACCTGAGGAAGTATGCCTCAGCACAATTTCTGTGATTACCACTTTGCTCATGCTCATCAACTCTAAGGTGTATGTGTGTGAAGGTGTTCGTGCCAGGGATGAAGGAGCTGATATCTCTAATATTAGCATAAGCCATGCAAAGAAAGCAGTAGAGTGCTTGTGTGTCTTCGTTGTATGATAGCTATTTACTGTTTGTACCATCTTTTCGGAAAAAAAAAAAATGCCCTCTGCACTATAGGCTTGTCTGCCGTCTGTTGGGGGTGAAAATGGAGGAAAAGGTCTAATGTCTCTGGCTTTAGCCTGGTATAATAATCAACTGCTGAATGGGGTACAACACCAGGATCCTCTTGAGACTACAAAAATGATTAGCATTGTTAATTATGTTAGTAAACCAATAAAACTGCACTATTAACAAAATATAAAGATGGTAGGATTTGTTATTATTGCATGAGTTAGTGCATATGGCTACAATTTGTCATGTTTTCATCATGATCAAGGTAATGACATACACACTAAGTATATTCAAGACAACCTGAACCAACATAAATAATAAAGTTAATCAAGATGTGGTAACAGCATTCAACTTTCAACTTATGACTTAGGGGGATGCTACAAAACTAGATTACCTCTTACCCTCCAGGATTTAATCAGTGTGTGCTGGACTACAAAGCTCGCTGGAGCTTAATCACTATGGATAATAATGCTGAACGTCCAACCAGGTTTATCTCTGGCTTGGATGTTAGCAAGTTCTAAAGCCCCGCCTCCTGACCAATCAGATATCTTAGAAAACAACCAGCCCATTGCTAGATGATCCTGGTTGGTGGAGATCTGACAGCTGAGTTTAGGAAAGAAGATTATCAATTATAAATGTAATCCTTTCATTTACCGATGACATCCTTTAGGAAAGATATAGATTTATATCTAATGGACTGATATACAGTAAGCTGATGAAACCTGTGTGTCGATCCTTGTGCGCGGACGCCTGAAGTCATTCATTAATTCATTAATTCATGCGCTGGTGCTGACATACACAATGTGCTCTCATCCCAGTGTGTGTGATGGAGATCTACTTGAATAGAAACACATGTGTGCTGTAATAAAGTTTAACTCCAGAGCGCAGTCCATTTATCATCCAATGGATTAATATAATAAATAATCTTGTGCTTTTACGCATTCACCTGGTCAGCAGCTTCCTGTCTGAGTTCTCTCATTCCTGCCTTTTCTGTAACAACAAGGTTGTCTTTGGTCTGAATTATGGATTTTAATTATAAATCATTTCAAACTTCAGCAACTTGGTCAATACCAAGTTATGAAGTGGATCAAATCTGAGTGTGTATAAAGCTCCGCCTCCTGCTGTGCGCTGCACTACTCCACTGTTGCTCTTCACTGTCATCATGGATTTGTTTAAGATCATAAGCTGCTCCTCCATTCATTGTAAAGGCACTCAGTCTGCCAGTTTTCTCCATTGATTGGTCAGACGTTGCAATCTCCACCCCTTTCATGGGCACGTAGTGAGGCTGTAATCATTTGGTTTAAATTAGTGTGTTGTGATCATAGGTGATCAACGGTTGTAAGACAGCTCCTGTCTGACAGGGAATGTTAGGATAGTAGAAGGCAGCTAACGGAGATGAATCCAATCTAGATTTGTAACATATGACCTGTATCTTTTGTGCACATCAGCACATTATTTATTTTCCTCCCCATGACCACTGGTGGGCTCCATCCATGTTTATTTATCATAAGTCATATCGTTGTTGCATTATTGAACAAGGTTATTATTACTCACCTAGCTAACACTATAGACCCTTTGATTGTCACATAAATTGTTGGGCGGGGCTTAGAATGGAGGCAAAATCACAATTCTCTTAGTTTTTCTGAGCACAATTGTCCGCTAGAATCCTAAAAAACTCCACTAACGTTATTCCTTCTATTCTGGCACCCAAACACACAACAAGACGACATTCTAAAGCTGTAACATTACTATCCTCCACAGTCTTTAGCCAGCGGCATTTCCTCTTTTTGCCTCCGACGTGGGCCATTAAGGGTCTATAATCTATAAGTCTATAAGCCTTTTCACACTCTCGCTCTGGTTCAGTTCTTTCACATCATTTCAAAGATCAAGAGCAGTGACGTGCCGTCAGGGTAGGCAAGGTAGGCAGTGCCTACCCAAGGCTGAATTGACATTTTGATTATTTGTTTTAATTATAATATAATTATAAATTGTTTATTTTTCCATTTCCAATAGCCTGCTGTACCTATAAGTTTGAAAGTGTCCGCATTGTGCGTTTATAGCCCAAATTACTAAACAGCGCTATTTCCTGGAACATCTGCAGTCTTTTTTTTTTTAACATATGTTCACAGTACATTAGTGAATAGATGCCATGTGACCGCTGCTGCGGGATAACACTACAGTCAGGATGACAGCGCTAGAGATGATAGAGAAACTTTTTTTGAGGAAAAACGACAGCTTTTAAAAGATGGAGACCAGCACCTGAGTTACCAGAGCTTCAGCAAAGATAAGGTCAGAAAATGTTTCATACTTTTCACAGTGAATTGTACAAAAGGAAGGATTGACTTTGTGGATGCTCCTCACTGAGGCTGTTCTAAGTTGTTGTTGTTGTCATTTTCTCCATGTTTCTGTGTTTCCAACACAAACAACAGATGTCCTGCCGTGTCATGAGATATATCTTGTTGGGAGAGTATGGAGGCTATATTAAATAATTGTTTATGTTTCTTTAATGGTGTTTATGATGTTGATTTTGTTAGATGGCTAAACACTTGTTCATGTGGATCTTGTTGGGTTTTTTCTTTGTTATTATGAATTTTATATTTTGATAAGCGCATTGAGATGACTTTGTTGGAAAATGCTTTATACAAATAAATTGATTTGAATTGAATTAACACTTGACAGCAGAAACATATGAAATTGTCATTGGTGGTCTCGATTTTCAATGTGCCTACCCAACCCTAGTGGTCACGGCACGTCACTGGTCAAGAGGCATATAGTCACCATAGCTGACGGCGTAGGAAGCGAGTCTGACAGAGATTTTGATTATTTTTGCCATTGGAGCTTTGATTCCTTAAAAGATTTTTTGTGCAAACGTGACATCAGTCTCCAAGGCAGAAAGGCGAATTAGCTGATGAAGCTAATGCTGCACACAAGTTGAAAATCCCAATTTTGCCTGACGGTTCAACAGTGACCGAGATTATAGTCACATTTTGTAAACATGAATCGGCTGATCAGTGCTGTTTCACTTAATCAGAATCAGAAGATAATTTATTAAACACAGAGGGGTTGAATAAAGGGTAAAAATTAATTTTGGAGAGTAACGTTGTAGCGTTACTAGCCATTTTGGCTGGTGAAGAACAAAATAAATACCACTGCATCTGTTTGAATCGGCAGGCTGCAGAAACGAGGCAACAAGTTATTGTTGCCAGAATGGACTGTTTGCCGCCAAGAAATTTGAGGGGTTTTGTGTGTTTACATTTTAAAACTTAATGTGTATCTGGCAACTGGGTTGCGCGCAGTCGCGTGACTCTGCTCGACCATTTAGAAAGTCTATCTTGCGCTACCCGGAAGCGCCGGACACACGCAAGATACGCTTTGGATGTTGTTGCTACAGGTAGATTAACTTCAGTTAATGATAAAACTGTTGTGACAAATCATGGAAGTGATTTAATTAAGCAGTGACTCATAGGAGCTGACTGCCAAACGCCGACCACCGCAATCAAGCCGCTCAATATGTGAAACGGGGGAAAGTGGTGAGTCTCGTTGGCATCAACCGGTCCTATACACCTTTTCATGTGACGTCAGCACTTGATTTAGCAACACGCGCCGCCATTTTAACAGTGGTAATCATTTGCCTGACAGCCGCTATTTACCACTGATCTTGCAGTCTGGCTGATTTTTATTGTATAATGCCCAAATCCTACGTAGTATTTGTCTGTCATAACCACACCTGGCTGAAGGAAAACATAGCTTTTTACAGAATACAGACAGAAAAAGTCCAGAAACGTAAATTATGGATCCAAGCACTGAGGTGAACAAACGTAGATGGAACTCCATGGAGCCCAAAATCAAAGTGGTCGTATGTTTGCAGTAGACATTTTGTTAATGGGAGGTTGTGTATTTTGGGGATCTAATTTCTTTCTGACTGATTTTATGACATTGATTATGAATTATCCTACATTTAAATTGTAATTTATTCAGTAATGACTGAAATGTTTATGGCTAGTATGTCTAACTTGAAGACAAGTTACGTGAAATTAACATGAAAGATGCAATGCGTTTACTTGTATATGAACTGTAAGTATATTAAATAAACAAATGTGCTTTGTATATCCATTTATGTTTTAATTTAGGCTGTATAATTATTATATTATTAGCGGCGCTAGCCTAGCATAGCCACATCGCGTAAAGAGCCAATTATTATGATGACACAGGCCTATATAGACACAAAAACACATACATAAGCCTACCTTAAAGAATATACTGTATATAGATCCAAGCTTTTGTAAGTATTCATCTTCTCCATTGTGTAGACGCCAGGGCTGTTAATGAGCTAATCGTAAATAGCAGCTCATTGGAGATCTGGCCATGTTGTCGGGTCATTTTTCATGAACCTTGAGGTGCTCTGTATGGACATGATTCCAAACCAACCAGATGTAACTTCCCTTCATATCGGTGCTTGGCCTTTGGCTCTAATCTGCTGAAATATTCATAAAACATTGATTAAAACCTTTGTGTTGTCCGCGGTAAATAGTGTAAATAGCAGTTGTCAGGCAAATGTAAACCCCTCTTAAAATGGCAAAAGACGTTGCTAAGGCAAATGTCCCGTATGATGATGTCACCGCGAAAAGGTGTATAGTGATAAGTTGTTTATGCCAGCCTTCTCATTTTCCTTTCAGTCATGGTTTCAATGAAATTGAATCAATAATTATATTAGTAATCATGTTCAATGTGGATCAGAGTTATCATTAAGCTATGTAGTTCAATCAATCAATCAATCAATCTTTATTTGTATAGTGCCAAATCATAACCAATGGTATCTCAAGGCACTTTACAGTAGAGCAGTCTTAAGGACGGACTCTTAATTTTATGGATACACACATATGCATATATACATATATACACATACATATGTATCCCACACCTAACATGAATTCATCATGGCGGCAAGGAAAACCTTCTGTTAAGCAGCAGGAACCTTGTGTGGATCCCATTCCTATGATGACCAGCCATCCACGTTATGCTGTGTTGGGTGATATGTGTTTTAAGCAAAACAGTGTGCTTAATGGTTCCAATGCACTTTGCACTTTAAACGCAAGCTGCTATTTTGATATTTATATTGAATATATGCTAATATTTAAGTATTTAGATTAAATTATATAGTTAATCGTACTGAGAATATATACAAATATATAAATTCATTCTATTGTACAATATTTGACTAATATATAGAATATAATTTATTTATAATACAACCTGTATTATTTAGATTAGAGAAATATTTTTGTTACAGGTCCTGTTCTCTGCACAATGTATTTCTGAAATCAACTAAAATAAAAACAATTTTAAAAAAACACGAACGCCTAAATCTATTCTGTGGCACTCGTAATGTCGTTTATTTTTGCCGGATAAAAATTTGGCTGGTGGAAAATCTGGTTGGCTGGTAACTTTAAGAATCTACTAGCCATACTAGCTGGTGATCTAAAATGTTAAATTAAAGCCCTGATGATGATAATTATACACGTAGAAAAAATGAGCAAGACTAAACAAAGTAAATATGCAAGTGAAATGACCTGTCCATCTTCAATTAAATTTACATTTAAATAATATATTAGCTTAATAAAATATAATCATATGAACCTGGTTAATTAATGGTGTACCTCATGAATGTACATTTTCAAAGTGAGAACTCATACTGTAATACCTGCCTGGTCCACATCCCTGGTGTATATAATGGCTCGTTTATATACATGTTAATCATGAACACATTAAGATTAGACCAAGTCTCTTTCCTTGTATTATTTTAAACTCTACTCGGAAGTAAAACTATTCGGATTCTGATGTGGGAAACAAACATACTGTTTTATTATTACAAGGCAAGGCAAAAGATTACGTTGTCCATTTTTTTTTTTTTTTGTGAGTCGTCCATTAAAAGCGTAAATATTCATTGAAACTTGTTCGTCGAAAGTGAGTGACTGCACATGCAATACCTACCTTTATCGTATAAAAAGTCCACTGAAAATCTCAGTGCATTGTACAAACAGCGTCGTGTTTACGTTTATGACCCCCATTGATCGAGCATGCGCACTTCCAGAGTGTGAAAAGGCTTATTGGCCACTTCACGCCTCGCAGGTGCATTAACTAACGTTAGCCAAATGAGCATTTTAACCTGCATCACCAAGTACCAAACATATTTTACCATTATTTCATGCTCTGCCGTGTCAGAGTCAGACTCATCATCCTTGCTGGACTCAGGTGCATGTTGATGGCTAAACCAGAATGACCACCAAATAGGTCTGTAATTTTCTTACTTGCTGCAACTTCCTCAAGGGATTTCTTTTTTATCCCTAAGCTTTTCAGCACCACCTTTACGCTTCTTTTTTATGTTCCATCTTTCTCAATCAACCAAAGCTGTCTTCACCGTGAGTGCAGTGCGATTGACAAGTGACAGCTGCACTAGCTTGAGGAAATGGGTGGGACTTACCCGCATGGACAAATGTGATTGGCTATCAGCATAGGCAGTCCAGAGCCATTTAGAGAGAGAGTTGCGACCATAGACATTTTAAGACACTGCATCGACTGCTGCAGCCCACTAGAGCGGTGCGTCTACAGGGCTGTCGGCTGTAACACAGAAGACCACACATGAGAACTGTTTTCACCTTTATTTTGATTGTAGTTTTGAAGCAACAGCTCAACAATAACACACTTTGGTCCACATAGCGGAAGAGAGATATGAGCTAATCACCGGTAAAAAGTCCAGTAAAACTCCAGAAAACAATAACCAGGAATTAAATTAGCATTAGGAATTAAGTGTTTACAAGGTTAGGTTAAAGAGGAATTAACTTTTATTCCACTTTAAAGAGGAATTAAAGCTCCCATGTAAACGTGGCCAATTAAAATTGTCATAAATCACTGAATTCTCAAGCAATTTTCACGGGGTTTGTTTGTAACAAACATCAGACATGATAGATAAATAGATAGATAGATAGATAGATAGATAGATAGATAGATAGATAGATAGATAGATAGATAGATAGATAGATAGATAGATAGATAGATAGATAGATAGATAGATAGATAGATAGACAGACAGACAGACATAAATGGAACAAAGGAACCAAGAAATGCATTTGGCAATTATTATTATTATTGTATAATTGTACTACTACTGTATTATTGTTAATGCTATTCTTATAAGTATCATTATATTCTCATATTATTATTTTTTATTATTAATATTTTATATATTGTTATTATTATTATTATTATTATTATTATTATTATTATTATTATTATTATTATTATTATTATAATAACTATTACTATTATTACTATTACTATTATTACTGCACCACTGCCTCCACCACCACCGGTCCAAGATGGCGGTGCTGTTGATGTGTCCCTCCACAGTCGATGAGGCGTCCACTTATTATGATGTCTGGCTGCGACAACAAAAGTCTATAATGCTTGACCGTCACATGATTCATGTAGACAAATTCATTCCCCGGAAGTCACTGGCAATTCAAATCCAATGATTACAAGTGACAAAACTGGGATTTTCGTTAATTTGTCATCAATAACTGCATTGATTTACAATATTTATACATTACATCGTCATATGTATGTGTATATACAATGTATGTTTATAGTTACATAAATAGTTTTTTCCTGATGTAAATTTGTTTTAAAGATTAGTGTAAACAGCCAGTTTACCTGCTTTATTTGAAGAAATTAAGGCCAACACTGATTTGGTTAAAAATTGTGTCTATCTATTGTAAACAGGATGTATTGCTTTGAACTTTCTTTAATGTTCTTAAACTTGTATGGTATAAAGAGCAATCACATCCCAATGTTTATTGACATACTAGCCATACAACTTTTATGCATACAACCAACTTCTAATTAAGGGCCTATATAATCTTAATGACTTAATGTAAGCTTTGACTTTCATATACTGTATATATCCTTGCTTTTATAGAGAGATTATAGTATTTTATTTTCACTTTGTAGCTACTTTACAGGGTCACATGGGTTTAAACAATAACAACCACATAAAGACAGACACATTCACTTTTAAAGGCCATTTAGCAGCTAAAATTAACATACGGGTACATTATTTTTGGATTATTGGAGAAAAACCAGGGCACTTACTCTAAACCCATTAGAGAATAGTGAGAACATGCAAACTGCAGCTAAGGATGTAAGTAGATAGTGAAGACTGGATTATATGTTTTTTAGCCAACAGTGGAATTACAGTAGTTTAGCCTTTTGAATAAATACGTATATGCTGGTATTGATGGAAAAGTGCAAGAATACATAGTGCTACAAGTTTGTTTAAACAAGAGAGCATTGTTAAAGTACAAAACATGCTATCTTATGTCACATGGATGGCTGAGTGTATGTCTGCATTCCACACATGGCAGCAGGACACACTGTGAGCAGAATACAAGCAAGACACATGCAGTGTTCAGCATGTATACTATGTATTCTACTATTCACTTCAACATCTACAACACTCCTACGTACACTCGTTGACTGAGACAATATGACTGCCGCTTCAGGCACTTTCTCTTTTTGCAGCTTCTTGGTGCCAGACAGAGATGCCGGTACTCATGTTACTATATTTGAGTTGCTTTTTTAGGTATTTCTAAATCAGTAGTTTTACTTGTACTTAAGTATGTTTTAAAATAAGTAAAGTAATTTGTTACATTGGGACACCCAACTGCTACTGAGTAAATTATATACTGTATGTCACCGCGCCAAAACAGCATTGAATGCCAGTTATTTTCTCAGTTTTAGAGTTCATAAATATAGTCTGATAAATATATTTTTTTTTATTTTGCATTGAATTCATTGGTGTTATTTTATTTAAAACAATTTCATTTTATACAGGTGCGTTTGTGAAAAATAAATTAAGTTCCAATTGTGCTAGATTTCATCGCTTCCTTTTTAAGTTTGTACATGAGATGTTTAATGTATGCAAGAGAATCCTGGCAAGATTTATTACCAAAAATAAACGTGGGGGTGAAAGTAATTAGTAACTTTTGTCGTGACTCCCCCAAGTGATGATGTAGATGGTATAAAAGGTGTAGTGTGGAAAAAAGGTCTTCGTTGAAACTGACTTGCAAAATAATACAAAATGTACTAAAACAAGCAGAATCAAAAAACAGGACAACCTGGGACAGAAGCCCCTGTGAGAGGATCGGGGGTCAAATCATACTTTGAGTACTGTTTAATTGAGCTACTTTTTACTTGTACTTGAGTATTTTATGTATGATTTACTTGTACTTGTACTTGTACTTGAGTACAATTTCAAGTAACAGTCCTTTAATTGAGTAGGATATATCAGTACTCTTTAAACATCTGGTGCCAGATACCACAGGACATCTTCTGGAAACCTTGCCTTGATCTGTCAGGGGGTTTCCACCGCAGATTGACATATATTTTGAGCATGTGCTCACAATCGGGAATTTTAGTGCAGGGGTCACCAACCTTTCTGAAACTGTAGCTACCTAATAGATACTTTATAGTCCGAAGGGCTACCAGTTAGAAAAGCACTTCTTAAATACTACATTTTTTACAGTTTTAGAGGGCAATATAAAAAGGAAGGCTAGCAGTAATGTAACCCTGATATTTTCCTTGGGGTCAAGTTGCTTTATATTTCACGACTTTTCCTAATTTGATGGGTGCAATTGATTAAGCACAAAATTATCATGATGATATTTTATTTAATGTGCCGAACGCATATTGCATGCATTGCAGTTCATATGGGGTCAATTTGACCCCAAGCTGTTTTAGCTGCGTTTCATTATTAAGGGGTTATTTATGTCAGTGTTTCCCAACCATTTATGTCTTATGTACCCCCCGAGGCCTCTCTACAGATTAGGAGAACCCCTTTGTCACTCTAATTAAATAACCTTTTTTCTTTTACTTACATGTTGTTAACATGTTGGCCTCTGAAATCTCACACAGCTTGAAAATGTCAACCTGTATGTTTAACGCACACTGAAAATCAATTTTGTGCATTACAATTATTGTATATCAGAGAATATATTTATCTCAATTTTTGTAATGTACATAACAGGTTAGTAACAATTCAGTGGGATATTAAGGCCACAATATTGTTTATTCCATTAATGCCGTTTATTGTCAACGGATGGAAAAGATGTTAGATGATCATGTACAGTGTCTGAAATAAACTCAGCCTGATGGAAATAGATTCATAAAGGTTTCCAAGTACCCCTGCAATGTGTTCAAGTACCCCAGGGGTACACGTGCCCCTGGTTGGGAACCACTGGTTTATGTGATCAACAAATAAAGAAAGTGCTTGACACAAAAAACTTCTGGATGCAGATATCCCTGGGGTCAGACTGACCCCAAGGGTAAAATGTTTTAGTAATATTTGATGCATTTTATTGAAAAATCACCTTGTGTTTTTTAAAAATGTATCTTATATCATGTGATATATAACATAACACTAACCATACACCAGATCTGCAATACTTAAAAACATTTGTCACAATGTTTCATGAAAATAAACATTAAAAAATGATTAATTTAATACTAAAACTTTATCAGCAGTATATACAGTCCTTTCTACATCTCTCATATGTATTTATCTTTGTGAGTTCATTGGGGGACTCGAGCTCCTGAGAGCTCCTCACATGGTAAATGGTGGCGACCTGGTGCCCACGGACACTGTGTTGGTGGCCCCTGTTTTAGTGCTTCTCACTGTTTAGGCATTGATCTGATGGATGGGATTTATTTAAGTCTTCTATGCTGAAATCTTTCTGTTAATCATTAAAATCACTGTCTCCTTCACTGTAACTGTCGGCCTCTGGTTTGAAATGACTCCTTGCACACAACCCTCCTCACATGATGTTTGGGCAGCAGCATGCTAATCTGATAGAAATGGACATTACTGTGTTTTTCCACACTCAAGTGTGTCTACCAGTGTGCTTTCAAAAGCCCTGCCTCGTTTCACTGTTGTTGACCTGTAGTCACTGAGGTCAGAGAGCACTGTGTTTTACGTGCACCTTAAATGCTTTTTTTTTTTAGCAGAGTTTATAACAAATCTGAAGTAAAACTGATTTTTTTTTTCTTTACAGTTGAATATATTTAATTCCTTCAAGATACAGGTTACCACAATCGGATGTGGAAAAACCTTTAAAATCATTTGATATATAAATAAAAGCAAAGAACACATTTGGCTCATCTTGTGTTGACTTCCAATAAAGGACAATACTTTGAACGTCTGAATAATTCCCGCTAAATGTTTGTGACCAGTATTAATGATCTGCCGTTTGTACCTGATAATCAAAGTACCAAAACAGAGACCTGACTGTAAAAAGAAATGTGATCCCTACAGTGGAAAAACAACCCGATTTGAATCAGTTGAACAGGACAGCTTCTGATAAAGGAAACAAACGTCCCATTGATAGACAGACAAGTGAGCACTGAATAAGTCCACACAAGGAGAACCAACTGGGTCAAAGCAGAGGGTCAATCACACCAGTCTGAAGGCAGTGGTCATTGAAGGCCATCACATGGGACTGGGATCAGTGTGCGTTGGGTGAGGGAGGCACAAGTAACTTAATGCCAGTCATACACAGACATATCCACTCCTACAACCAATGTACGGTATAGTCTCTAATCTTTAAAACACACAGGGCTGTGTAATGTGGATTGAGGTGCATTTTAAAAATGCTACTCACATTCTGGAATATTGTGCTGATTCTGCACAGATCGAGTGAGATTTGAATTGATGACATTGTTACGACACATTTCCTGATCCAATAATAATTTACTGCTTTTCTTTGTAAATATGGGTGTAAACCTAGCTGTAATGTAACCATTACCATTAATGGTTGTTTGCTAGCGTATAAGTTTTGAATGCAATTACAAAACACAATTTCAACAATTAGGCTCAACCTGTCTTCACCCACTTAAGACTTAATCCCTACTTAATTGTGATAGAAAAATCACATAAACTAAAAAGTAATTTTATGGAGTCTGTACCTTTGACATAAGGCATTGGTATTTTTTTAGTCCAAGAAAATGTATTATGACAGCGTTTTTCCAAAAAAAATTTTTTTTTCATTATGTAGGTTTTGCACATCATATGTTGTCTAAATTAGATTTGCTTGTAACTACTTTACATAATGCCATTATTTCTACTGTAAATCACGTCTCATCACCAATGATGAGATTAATCAATCTCCAGCTGATGAGCTGCTACGTTACCAATTATAAGTCTGCCAGGCATTACTCATTGAAAACATTGGTTATTTTAAAGGCCACATTGACTTTGATCAATGCAACATTAATCTAAAATAATTTAAATTGGTTTGTTTTACAATAAAACTTAAAACATATTTTCCTTTACAGTGAGTGTTATACTTGTTAATAAAGTTAGCCCCTAACTTATAATAGCAATAAGATGATGATTAAAGCTGCTATCTGGAGTTTCTGAGAAACGTCTCGATGTCCCGCCCTAAACAGCTCCACTTCCTCTCCCTGCCTCTGCCATTCTACCAGAAGCCACGCCTCAACTTTTCTGCAAGCGCATCGCAGAACCTAGCAAGGTTGCATTGATATAGGTCTATGGGTCAGGTATGAGCCAAAATCATATTTACCTGTTTGCTGTTGTGACGCGCAGCCTTGTTTCTGTGCACAGTTCCACATTCACTTTGATTGACAGTCTCAAAAACAGGAAGCTGAAGCCTATTGGCTGGGCGCATTCTGCAATCGTTTCAGTTTGTATGGGGGTCTATAGGACGAAGGAGGGACTTACATACATTAATATATATGAATGACCACCGGCAGTAGACCATAGTAAAAGACTAGTTAGGTATTTTTTCGCATTTCAAAAGAATCATACTTTCATAGATTTCTCAGAAACTCCAGATATCAGTTTTAAGAACAACATAACAGATCAGAATAATGATCAAGCAAAAAAAAAAAAAAAAACATGATTATGAAAAAGATGTCGATCAAGAACAACAGAATGATTAAAAGAAGATTATCAGAAAGAAGAATAGAAACAAAAAGATGATAAACAGGAAATGATCAAAAATAAAACAAATGGGGATCAAGAAGAAGACTGAGAAGAAAGTCAACAAGTTGACAAGGACTACTTTACCAGGTAAGAGTTTGCAGAGGTGAAAGTATCGGATCACAAGTACTCACGTTACTGTAGTTGAGTTGCTTTTATGGGTACATTTCTACACCCAACGTTACTGAGTAAATTATTATTTTCTGTTTTAAACGATTAACAAACTTTGTAAAACTACAAAAAAATGAAATGACCAGACAACAATCAAATGTATCACATCATAGCCGACCGATGAGATTAAACATAATGCACGGCACTAAAACAGCATTGAATGCTGGGTATTTCAGTCTGAGAATCTTTTTTTATTTTTCAAATGAATTCATTTAAAAAATAATTGTACATTTTCACAAACCTTTTATTTTATACAGATGTCCTTGTTGAAAATAAATTAAGTTCCAATTGTGCAAGATTTCGTCTTTTCCTTTTTAAGTTTATACATGAGAGGTTTACTGTAATTAAGGGAACCGTGGCAAGATTTATTGCCATAAATAAACGTGGGGGGTAAAAGTAACTAGTAACTTATACTTTGAGTACTATTTAATTGAGCTACTTTTTACACACATACATTCATACAGTTTATACAGCTCCTCCTCTGCAGGAGTGTTTCCAGTCTGCTGCTGCAAATAGTCACACACACAGTCCATCCCTGAATCACCTCACTGCATGTTTACACAGACAGCGAGGTGATTCAGGGAGTGTGTGCAGCTGTAAGCTGATACTGTAAAGCATATCATAGGTGACAGAGACGGGGTGGGGGATAGGAGGATGCAACCCCCCCCAAATATTTGACTGGAGGAAATACTCAAATTATTCTAATGCTGACTCACAATTTCCTTGTTGTCCCCACACAGGTGACAACTGTATGTACAGAACTTAGCCCATAAGTTGCATTTCAATAACTCAAATAATTCCCTCAGTCAAATTGTTGGGAGATTTAATCCTTTTCAACATGGGAAATGAATGAGTGATGACACACATTATAAAGAATGTCATTTTGTAACAAAGTGGAAAGAAACATTTTTTTTAGTGCAGTGGTTCCCTAGTTTTTTGGATTGTGACCCCATTTTGATATTGACCTCAAATAATTTATTTTTCTAGAATTAGTTTTGATTATGTTTGAGCTCATATATACAGTATATATAAATATATATATTTCCATATGGGAGAAGGAGGCAGCACACAACAGTGATGCACAGTGGCTGGTGGCTCTGAGAAAGGACCACAGCAACCTCCCTGAACAGAATCCAGTTACCATCACAGTGGCAGACGTCCAAGAAAGAGCCTCAGGTATGAAAAACTGGACAGCACCAGGCCCTGACATGATACACGCCTACTGGCTTAAGAAACTCACAGCGCTCCATGAGCGCTTGGCAAGCACAAATGAACCAGCTGCTGAGAGATGGGAATCACCCTGAATGGTTAACCGAAGGGCGCACAATCCTGATCCTGAAGGATCCCTCAAAGGGTACAGTCCCATCCAACTATCGCCCAATAACCTGCCTCTCCACAACGTGGAAGCCGATGTCCGGCACCATAGCGGCTAAGATAAGCGGGCACATGGATCAATACATGAGCACAGCTCAGAAGGGAATCGGTAAAAATACCAGAGGTGCCAAACACCAGCTCCTGGTAGACAGAACAGTCGCTCGAGACTGCAGAACCTGACATACTAACCTGAGCACTGCCTGGATTGATTACAAGAAGGCCTACGACTCAATGCCACATACTTGGATCACTGAATGCCTGGAGCTATACAACATCAACAGGACTCTAAGAGCCTTCATTGCAAACTCGATGAGGCTGTGGAAAACCACCCTTGAAGCCAATGGCATGCCACTTGCACAAGTCTCCATCAAATGTGGCATATTCCAAGGAGAAGCCCTGTCCCCACTGCTGTTCTGCATAGGTCTGAACCCCCTCAGCCAAATGATCAACATGACTGGCTATGGATACCGACTCAGGAACGGGGCCACCATCAGTCACCTCCTCTACATGGATGACATCAAGCTGTACGCTAAGAATGAGCGAGACATCGACTCACTGATCCATACCACCCGGATATACAGTGCAGACTTTGGGATGTCATTCGGACTAGAGAAGTGTGGTCGGATGGTGACTAAGAGAGGGAAGGTAGTCCACACAGAAGGGGTCTCACTTCCAGAAGGAACAATAGCAGACATTGAGGACAGTTACAGTACAAGTACCTCGGAATCCCACAAGCAAATGGCAAGGAAAGCCAAATACCTCCAATGAGTAAGGCAGGTCCTAAGAAGCCAGCTCAATAGCAAGAACAAGTCCTGGGCAATAAACAGCTACGCCCTTCCAGTAATCAAATACCCTGCAGGAATAATAAGCTGGCCAAAGGATGAGATACAGACCACAGATGTTAAGACGCAAAAGCTCCTAGCCATGCACGGAGGGTTCCACCAAATCCAGCACTCTGAGACTGTACGCTAGCCGGAAGGAAGGAGGCCGAGGACTAGTGAGTGTGAGAACCACTATCCAGGATGAAACATCCAAGATCCATAAGTACATCAAGGACAAGGCTCCAACAGATGACGTGCTCAGTGAATGTCTCAGACAATGGGGAACAGAAGATGAGGTGCTGGAGGTTCCGTCATGGGAGGACAAGCCCCTACACGGGATGTACCACCAAAACATAACTGAAGTGGTGGATATCAAGAAATCCTACCAATGGCTAGACAGAGCTGGACTAAAGGCAGCACAGAGGCACTCATCATGGCTGCACAGGAGCAGGCCTTGAGCACCAGAGCAATAGAGGCCCAGATCTATCACACCAGACAAGACCCCAGGTGTAGACTGTGCTAAGAGGCCAATGAGACAATCCAGCACATAACTGCAGGGTGTAAGATGCTGGCAGGGAAAGCTTACATGGAGCGCCATAACCAAGTGACTGGCATAGTGTACAGGAACATCAGACATCTCGGTCCAGAAAAGTGCAGTTCTAGGAACAGCAAAGATACTGCGCAGAACCCTCAAGCTCCCAGGCCTCTGGGAGAGGACCCAAGCTTTTTTTTTATATATATATATATATATATATATATTAATGCATTTTAGTTGGACTAGATTTATATTTCACAAAGTGAAAGTATAGAAATACAGTTATGGACTTGGTAAATGGACTTGATTTTATATAGCGCTTTATCACCACACTGAAGCAGTCTCAAAGCGCTTTACATGTCAGCACATTCACCCAATCACTCTCACATTCACACACCAGTGGGACAGGACTGCCATGCAAGGCGCTAGTCGACCACTGGGAGCAACTTAGGGTTCAGTGTCTTGCCCAAGGACACTTTGACACATAGTCAGGTACTGGGATCGAATCCCCAACCTCTCGATCAGAAGACGAACCACTACCACCTGAGCCACGGTCGCCCCATGTTGTTTAAAGACACTGTGTAACTTTTGGCCACTAGGGGCGCTAGACCTGTAACTTTCACGTTAAAAAAAAAACCTCCAGGTCAATTACCTGGCCAAAGACAGTCCGTCTCTCCAAACTTACATGGGCGGTATTTCAAGAGCGAAGCCCCTCTCAGAGCATTGATACTGTCAAACGCTGTATATTGACCTGAGGAATCATTTAAAATAACTCATATGGGTCAACTCTTTAGGTCAAAAAGTCTGCGGTGTGCCTTTAAAGGGGACCTATCATGCTAAATCCACTTTTTTAGCCCTTAAATGCATTTTGTTGTATATTTAGAGTGCTTAGAAGTACAGAAAAAATCAAATTAGTCTCTTCAGGTGCTCCGTAGATATCTTTATATTCTTTTTTGCTCATATTTTTCAATCTGTTTAGATTTTTCTACTCTCTATTACGTTTTTTGAACTATTACATCACAGTATTTGCAGCGGAACTGCCAAATTAGGACATCAACTCCAGGTCCAACACTTCGAGCAATCCGCCATTTTTATTTCTCGCTTTTATTTTGTAGTCCAAGCTCAAGGATGCTGAAGTTACGAGAGGATAAGTCAAAATGTTCGGTTGTTGGATGTAGTAACCCACACGCTTCATTACAACGTCTCCCAGCATCAGAACCTTTTCAAAGTGCCTAGTTGAGTTTTATTTTTCATGGAAATGTACCCACATCTGTGGGTAAGGTCATTTTTGTGTGCGCGAAGCACTTCAAGGATGACTGCTTCTGCAACCGCCGCCAGTATAAAGAAGGATTTGCCTTAAGACTTTGTCTGATTGAGGGTTCAATTCCTTCTATCTTTGGAGACGACGAACTGAGCACTTCGGTAAGCTGTAAATAACGCTAAAAAGCGTGATGATAAGACGTCCCTGTCATTGTTTTGTTAGCATTAGCAGTTGCACCGTCTTCAGACTTCATATGTTAGCGCTGTGTGCTCGTTTTAGATCCTTGATGATATGGCCTACGTGATTTAATTTAAGTCTAAAGTTTTCATTAGTCATTTCATTTTGCCATTTTTGTCTTTGAAAAAACTGTATTAAAATGCATTTCGTGACGTTAGCTTGGCGCTAGCGTTAGCTCGGTGCTTGTGTTAGCTCACTTGTTAGGGTTCTGCAGGTTCATCGTCTTCATTTTCATCTCGCTCCGCTGGGTCAGACTCTGTCTCAAACATGTAAAGCTGGATGGACAAGTATTCTGTTGTTGATATTATGTAAATAACCTCCGAATAAAAAGTTTATGAGCCGCTACATAGCCGTATCTCTTCTATCAAACTACAAAAATGGCCGAGCAGGGTGGAGTTGAACCGAGTGTCACCCAAAGAGGGGGCGGGGTATGGAGTGTCTCATTTGCATTTAAAGAGACCGCACCAAAACGAGTTGCTCTCAGAAGCACATCAGAAAAGGGGTAGAAAAGGGGTGGAGCTATAATAATGAGGAATTCAGACCCAAGCATTGCAGTTCCGCTTTATATAGACCACAACTGTATGATTTATATGTAAAAAGGAAGGATTTAAAACCATGATATGTCCCCTTTAAGAAATTTCAAATTTCAGGCAACCCCATTTGAACTCCGAGCAACTTCACATGGGGTCCCAACACCAAGGTTGAAAAACACTGATTAGCTCCTTAATAGATTTATTTCTATAGTTTTTATCATTTTGAGATCTCACGCCTGGGGTGGGGCCATGACTGACACTTTATTTGTTCATTTTCCCCTCTCTCTCTCTCTCTCTCTCTCTCTCTAAACACTGGTCTACACTGTCAAATGCAACACTTAGATCCAATAGAATGAGAACAGACATCATTGGGGCAGGTGGTGCCTCAGAGGTTGTTAGTGCGAATCCATCAGTGCAACCTTCAGCCTTGCTTAGTCTGCCTGGCATGATTAAGCCCCGCCCCCCGAGCTTTGATTGAGCCCCGCCCCTGAACGCTGATTGGCTGCACTGTTACTGGAGCTGAGGGAAGCTTAGTTCCTCAGCTGTCCGTCCGCAGAGCTCTCAGCACGGACAGCTCTGTCAGCTCAGCGACCACCTGGACCCTTACACAGGACTGAGCCGCGTCCATGCAATAACACACTGTTTTTGGAAAATGATCATCTGTACGAATAGGATGGAGTATCCCCTGAGAAACCAGCGAGCACACACACAGGTAGGAGCAGCACGGGGAGCTAGCTAACGGCTCACAGCTCATTCATTTACAGCTCTGACTTTACTTTGTTTCACCTGTGTATGAACACACACACACACACACACACACACACACGCACACACACACACACACACACACACTGTATAATAAAACGCGACCTGTACCGTACAGGTCCATTCAAAACCTAAAAGAGCAGCGGAAAAACATTTACATTTGTTAAATTAAAATGAATAAATAAATTACTAAACAAAAAGGAAAATAAAACCTGAAAAAGGATGAGAAGTCAGCAAAATTAACGTCGATAAATATTTGGGAAACATTGGAAACTTAATAAAAGAGGAGGAGGGGGAAGAATGAATAGTAAAAAGTTATTTTAAAACTGTTAGCTTTGTTAGCTCTTATAGTTTCATGTTAATGTAGCAGCCAGCGTTAGCTCGACAAAGTGTGTGTGTGTTTCTTTGTTGTAAAAAGCTTGTCTTTGAGGTGTTAAATGACATTAAATGTGTGAGTTTTGCTGATGTTCCTAGTAAACATTGCCTTATTGTTGCCGCAGTGTGTCTGTGACTTCACTGAGGAACATGTCAGTCTGTCTGCAGGCTGTGAAGTAATGCATCGGCTTTTATGAACTCATAATAGCACACAGGGGGGCTGTTGGGACAAAGTCAGGGTGAATAGTGGTTGAATCAGTCCAGGTTCTCCATCTACTCTGTGCTTCTTGGAGTATTTATATTTTTATTGTGCTTTGTTGTGTTGGCTGAATTGGACTGCCAATCAAAGTTGTTTTTCTCCTGTGATGCTGCTTTTCATTGTGCAACAGAAAGGGGGCGCTGTGCCCAGTGCAGCCTTTTTTATTTTAAAGAGGTGCACCCTGCAGAATAGAGTCCAGAAAATGAACAACAGCAGGCAGGAATGTGAGCAAATGCTCTTTCTTCAGGCCCACAATCACACATCCCACGTACATTAGCTTTACTACACGGGGAACACACACTTGGACTGTATCACAACATCAAACATGGCAGTTTAACCAACATATATTTCTGAGCCTTTATTTAAGTGAGTAATGAACACAGTCAGTCCTTTCTGCCTGCTCTAGCTGCCCATCATGCTCTCTGTCAGGGTAAATAAGTGGTATGTGAGCTGCTGTTTTCTGCCCTCTTCCACATCCTGCAGCTCAGTGAGTGGTTTGTTTGTCTTGGTTGTGTTGTATGTGTGTAACTCTTTTCTCTCCCCCCCTCCTTCGTCTGTTCTCTCCAAAACTCTCTGAGCTGCAGCTGGTTTGTTTTGCACCCTTCCTTTTGTTCATGTTGCAGAGCCAAAAATCATCCACAGCGTGCTTGTTTTTCAGGTGTTCATGGTGGTGGGGGGAGAGTTATTGCCACCATGACATCCCCGCATGATAAGCACAGACCCCCACCAGACTCAATCGGTATGCAGATTGAATGTCTGTGTCCTATATCTGCAGTGGCCCCCTCCTGCAGCCCCACCAAAACACAAGTGCACACCTCATCTTCAGCTGACACATTCACCCTTGGAGCACTGCTGGGATTCATTTCTCTGCGTGTTTCCACGTCATTTGTGTCTTATTTTCCCCTTCTCACTCTCACCTCTACAGTGATCCTGTTTTGTTTGTCGGATGGCTATCAAAGCCTGTCTTTGTCTTCCTTTACCTTTCCTCCCCTCAGTGACGTCACCTCTGTTTTTCATTTCATCCTGGTCTCTTGCTCCTCTCTAATCAATAAACAAATGACCTCTCCGATGTTGGGAAGGGAGATTTTTTTTTAAATGCAAATCCTTTCCACCTGTGAGTCCTCGAAATAGGAGTTCTGGATGATTTATGCCTGGGATAGGCAACTGTATCACTGCGGGGGCCACAAAAATGTGATTGTATCTGATCTGAGGGCCACATGATCAACATTTATTTCATGTCAGCATTTCCAATCGGATGTTAATACAGGGGGGAACAGGGTTTTATCTGTTTTTTTCTGTCTTTGGTTTTGATGTTTTGTCAGTTTTTAGTCATTTTGTGTGTTTTAGGGGTCATTGTGTCTGTTTCTGTTATTTTATGTGTTCTTGTTTTAATTTTGTGTATTTTTCTGTCATTTTCTGCATTTTTGTTGTCGATTAGTGAGTTTCTGGGGTCACTGTCTGTATTTTTAGTTGTTTTCTGTATTTTTCTGTCATTTTGTTAACTGTTTGTGTCTTTGGAGCTGTAACACTGTAGTCATTGTGTTTGTTTAAGTGGTTGCTGTGTCCATCTTGTTGTCATTTTATGTTTTAATTATAATTTTTGGGGATTTGCTTTGGGGCCTCAAAAAAATTTGACTGAGCACCACACGTGGCCTCCTGGCTGCCAGTTGCCTATGTCTGATTAATGCCATTGGGCACCGAGTAAAAATGACATACAGTATGTGTATTATTATTATTTTGATTTAGTTTTCTGTCTCTTGATTTATTTTTAGGTTTGTTTGGGTGGTCCAAGGTATTCTGTGTGTTTGCAGATTGAATGTATGTGACACCAACATCTAAAGGATGCTGTGTGCTTTAATATTCCACCCACACATGCTTGTTGAGTTTTTCCCCCCCCTCATATCATGCAAGTTGTTTTTGTGTGGGCAGACTCTAAGAAGCATACGGCCTTGTCAAAAGTATTGCTATGTTCATTATCTGAGGCTTGTTTTCAGAAGATAAAGACAAAGCAGTGTAGAAGTGTGGCGAGCTGTAGCAGTCAGTGAATGCACCATATGTGATTAGGTTAGGCTTTTTCTTTAAATCATTTAGGATCCTGACTTTTCTAACTGCTCACTGGATTTAACTTTTAAATGCAAACACACTCTCTGAAGGTTAGCACTGAAAGCTAAGAGTTAAATGATTTAGTGATGATAAAACGCTCAGATTTAGTTCCTGTTTAATTTTGCTTGTTCCCGTCATTTTTGGCCAGACGTGCTTTTGAAATCACACTCAATAATTTCCTCTGTGACGACATATCCCAACACCTCCGTTTGTGGTCACGCTACACTAAAGTACGGTCGCTGTTTTAAGCAACTTTAGCTAAAGTGTATTTGAAATAACCAAAGGTGGATTTTAATATCTAGTAGTATTTGTGTGTTTTTGTTTTGGGCAACTTTTATCAGGGCAGGGGCCACAAAAATGTTTTTGTTTGATTGAGGGGCCACATTATCATTCATGTCAGCATTCAAAATGATGACCAATCAAAGCATTAATACAGGAAAGAACAAATGGATTTTAGTGATTTGTGTGTGTTTTTTCTCGTTATTCTGTGTATGTTTTTATCATGTGCATTTCTGTTTTCCTTTTGTGTATTTTTCCAGTAAAATTAATGTCTTCTGGGGCCTATATTACAAAGCTAGATAATTATATCCATGGTTTATCTCCGTTACCAGGTTTCATCCAACCAAACATTGTCTGTCAGACAGAAGCTGTCCTACGAATCTTGATTACAACTCGCTAAGTTAAGCGGGGTGATTCCAGCCTGGTTCTTGCGTCAGGGGAGGAGATTACAGCGTCAGACCAATCACAATCACAGAGAAACTGTGGACAGCAATTTCTGTCACAATTGAGGGATAATTCTTTAAACTTATGAAGAATTAAAATCAATAATTTAGACCAAAAACAACACTGTTGCTGCAGTAAAAGCAGCAGGGCATGAATGCAGGAATTGATGAGTGTTAATACTTAAATTAGTAAGAATAATCAGACACTCTGATCACCTTGTCTCTGGCTCTGATGCTCAGATGACTTATTTTATTTCATCAGTCCATCAGATAAAAATCTCTATTTCCTATAGGATGTCATCGGTAAATGAAAGAATTGCATCAATGTCTAAATATTCTCTCTCGTCATGTCAATCTGTCACATCAGATTCACACAGTGACATGTTCACACTTCAGCCTAAGTTACCATGGTGATTTAGCTCCATAAGACGTTAGCCAGCTTCATAGTCCAGCACACACTGATTAAATCCCAGAAGTTTGCGTGATAATTGGAAATCTAGCTTTGCAGTTTAGGCCCTTGGAGTCATATTGTGTGTTTGTGTTGTGAGTCATTTTGTTTGTTTGTAGTACTGTGTAATGTAAAAACATTTTGTATATTTTAGTCTGTTCCTGCTGTTGTTTTGTGCATTTACTTTGGGGGTCGCCATATGCCAGTGCCCTTCTCTCGACTCTGTTCAGAGATGCTTTTAAAGGCGTGTCTCTAATTTTACCTTGACTTGTTTAGCAACAGCTGTAACTTTCCCTGACGTGTGATCCTGCACAGAAAGTGTTTTTACTTCTGGAGACCAAGAGGCAGCATAGTGACACACAGGCGTGGTGAATGCCTGTGTGTCACCCCACGTTATTGCATCACAGGGCTGCTGATCGTATCCCAGTTTAGTAATGTTTTTTATTAGGAAATTTTTCCCCATTAATGTTTTCCTCACATTTTTAGTTTAAATATAAAGACAATTGTTTTAATGAAAGATTCCGGTGTCCACATGGTACTTATGTTAATTATATTATATGGTCAATAGGAAAGGTATATTGAACATTAGAAATGAAGCTAACTAATATGATCAATTTATTGACATGAACATGTATTATTGGCTGGTGATGAGAGGAACCAAGAGATGATGAGGATTTGTTTTCAATTGATACATTAAAAAAAAATGCTCTAAAACCAATCAGAACTGGAAAAGTTTCCTACAGTGTCAAAGTTTAAAGCAAATGTATTCATTGAAGTGTGCCTCATTCACTATTACTGCTCATGATATTTTGAGTGTACTAGTGAAACTCAAAATATCACTTGTAAATCCAAAAGTTGTGATCACAATTTTGGTTGCCACGATTAAATCATCCTGATCATTGTTAATATTTACATTTAAATTGTGGGCTCTGCTGCATAATCTATCAGGGCTTTCTCAACCATTAGTCAGCGGCAGCTTTGAGTAATTTGGTTTATTGATGAGAGCTGTGAGCTGTAATTGTTTCCAATAAGTTGCATTTTGTGAACTCACTCTGTAATAGTGTATTCATTCAGTTAACCCTTAGTACATTTAAAATTATTGGATTCATTTCTTATTTTTTTGGCATAATTTTTATTTAAAGCTTTAGTTTTTCACTGTGAACTGTTCATATATTGGAAAATCTAGATTTTCCAATATACCAGAAGCCACACCCCTACTTTTCTGCACGCGCATTGCGGAACATAACAAGGTTGCATTGATAAAGGTCTATGGTTCATATCTGTTTGCTGTTATGACGCACGGCCTTGTTTCCGTGCACACTGCACAATTCTTCATTCACTTTGATTGACAGTATTCGCTACAGGAAGTCGAATCCTATTGGCAGGGCGATCACAGCGTTTTTTTTCAGTTGTATAGAGGTCTATAGGACGAAGACGGGACTTATATACATTAATGTATATGAACAGCCACTGGCAGTAGATCATAGTAAAAGACTGGTTAGGTATTGTTTCGCATTTCAAAAGAATGACGCATTAACATAGATTTATCAGAAACTCCGGATATCAGCTTTAACATGATAAATAATTGTGATTACAATAATAATCAAAATAATCATGATCATCATTTTGGCCATAATCTTGCAGCCCGCGTCAAACGGCTTTCCATAGGTTGCATTATCTACGGAAAGCCTGAGCAGCCATCCATACGGGCTTCCATACTGACCTTCCTTGTTCTTTCAAAAGAGAGCAAGTAAAATTTGTATTGAAGTGTTAAAAAAAATGCATTTTTGTAGATCCAAGAATTCCGTCTCATCGCTATATATGACAATTTAAAAAAAAAAAGGCCATTAATTCAGTGGATAATTCTGATTTAGGATTGCTAAGTGCCTTTTACCAGCACCCCTCCCTCTGCTAACCCCGACACAAGATGACACTGCTTGGTCACGCCCCTCCACAGGCGATGAGGCATTTACGTATGGTGTCTAAGCTGGGGACCACTGCTTTAGGTCACAAGTATATTTGCAAGTATGTGCACGATTCACGCAGCGGCACTGGCTGAATCAACAAAACAAGCGCCTCCACACACACACACACACACACACACACACACACACACACACACACACACACACACACTCTAATGGCAACCTCAAACCGGTCCAAAAACCCACTCTCAGAGCCAATGGACTCGCTGTGTTGTTGTTTGTGTTGAGTGTTCCTAAAGTAGAGGCAGACCTGGTGTTTGGTACAGAAACCCAAACTGAGCAGAGAGTTTAAAAGACATGAACATGCTCACACAGTTCAGACTCACGTCCAATCCCATCGAGTTTTACAGGCGTAGATGGGATGGACTCTTTATTGGACGATGTGTGTGATTTCTCGGTCGTGCTGGCGACTAAAATCTTAGTTTTTTTCCTATATCGTGTGTGTTAATGCGTATTGGTGCTTGATGGAGCAGGAACCTGGTTTCTGTGGCTCAGCATGCTAATCAGTAGCTCCTGTGTTTGTGGAGGGACAATAGTGTGAATACAGACCTGCCACAATATTTGATTGACAGTCGCCTTCTTGCTGTGCTTTCGTTCCACACCATTTCGCTTACAGATTGACAGACAAGACTAGGTCAGGCTACTGTTGGTTAGGGCTGAACGATATGGACAAAATTTCATATCTCGATTTTCATGCCAGATATCTCGATATCGATACGATATAATATGACAACGGGTTCGATGAAAACCAGGCATTTTTCAGAAAAATAAAAACATCATGATACAAAAAAATGTGGAAAGTGCAGTTTTATTTTTAAGAACTCACTGCCAGTCATCAACATTAAGATAAATTATGAAAAAATAAATTAAAAATCAAACATTTTACTGCAGCTCTGCTTTAACAATAAATAACAAATGCAGCAGCTGGTGGAACATTGAAAGTGCATTGAAGTGCAACAACATTTATATTCTTCAAAAGATCACATGACTGTATACAGAAAATGCATTTGCTACTAACAGAACAGAGGTAGTTACAGGCAGCACAACTTCTACAGATTCTTTGCCAAATAGATGTACAAAATAATTAATTATTATATTACAACAGCTAAATAACCACATAATAATGCAAATTGTTTCCTCTCTCTCTCTCTCTCACACACACACACACACATCTACCTCTTTCTGTCTGAAAGTAATTAAAAAATAAAAATAAACATAGCAAAACGTACCTATTGCCAGGTGTAGCCTTTGTCCAAAGCACTGAAGGCGCGTCCAACCATTCACCTCCAAAGCCTTTATCATGTTCGATGCGTTATCAGTCGTTACGCAAACTTGTTGGTCCTCCTTCAAGTTCCAGTCTGCTAACACACCTCTCATCTCCTCCGCTATATTATCCCCGGTATGCTCCCCGGGGAAGAATGATGTCTGCAGACAGCGGGTCTGGAGTTCGAAGTTTGTAGTAACAAAATGGATCGTTAAACTAATGTAAGGTTCGGTTGTCCGGCTCGACCGCAGGTCCATGGTTGTGGCGAAATGATCAATATCATGGAGCACGGATTCAACATTCATTTTACACTCATTATAAAGTTTCGGAATGGCCACTTGATTATAATGTGTTCGGGATGGTATTTTATAACGCTTGTCCAGCGTCCGAACCACGACCTGCACAACACCTCACTCTGGTTAACATCGTCCTTTCTGAATCCAAAATACCTCTAAATTATGGAGGATGATCTATGTTTTGGCACCAAATCAGATTCTGCACTGCCACCGGCCGCATTATCTCCCGCACTCTTTTTCTTTCTTTCTTTCTTTTTAATTTATCCGCTGTCTCTGTCGTGTGTGCGCGCTGGCCTTAGCGGTGCATTCAAGGGCACTCGTTAAAGTGATGTTTGTTGTAACTGCCAGAGTTGTATGCAGGGCGAGCGGGAAGAGGAGAAATCTATATCGTCTATATCGTTACTTTTTTCGATATTCATATCTTGAAAGTTCATATCTAGATATAGATACGATAACGATATATCGTTCAGCCCTACTGTTGGTACACTCCCTGCTCACTCGCTTAGTTTTATCCTTGTGCCTATGCCATTGAGTCTCTCTCTTTGATAAAGAAGATGTAGACATATTCATTCAATTCAAATCACTTTATTTGTACCCAAGGGGCAGTTTAAAATACATCATCCAACGAGCCATACCATTGAACAATCTAAAACAGAGGAAAAGCACAACATTCATTTTAAAATTCATGAGTTATTCATATTTGAAATAATACACTTCTAAAATTTTAAAGTTTGTGTATTTAAAGTGCATTTAGCTTTCTGTGTTTAAAGTCAGGGAGCTGGACAGCAGGGTTGGGGTCAATTACAGTTTTGAATTGCAATTACGTCTTCAATTATCCATGTTCATTTACACCTCAATTGCGATTATGTTGACCAACATTTTTTCCTAATTACAATTAAAATTAGTCATTATTTTTTCTCTGAAAGTCAATTTTAATTATGTTCTCAATTACTAAACTTCAATTACAATTACTAGGCCTCTAATAAATAAGCCCTTGTGTTAGCTTTTTGTTAGCATCTCTAATGATACGGGTTAGTTTTGAACCATGTCTTAAATCAGCTGTAAAATACACTGAAGAATATTATCTATTATCTAATTTCTTTTTCATCTCTTGGTTACCTTGTTAGGCTTCCTAATCAATGAAAATATAGGTTTTAATGTTTTTGTTGTGGGCATCTGAGTCTTTTTTGCATCAGTATAGCCCTAGATTAAAAATTTTTTTAAATGGCAAAATGATCCTCAAGGGAACTAGCAGGTAAACTTACTATTTAACATATATTAATAATTGTTAACTACATATGTGTAATCCATTGAACTATAACATTGTTCCCCACGTTAAATGAAATTGTAAATGACAATTTTTTTTTTTACAGAATTTTCATGCCAATTACAAAGTCAGTTATCTGAACTCAATTACAATTCAATTATTATTATAACAGCAACAGATTTCTCCAATTACGATTGCAATTATAATTACGTCATTATTAATTACCAATCATGCAATTACAGTTATAATTTACCCCAACCCTGCTGGACAGCCCTGGAGACAAAGGTTGTCTTCCTCCTCTGAGGGGCGGATTCACTAAGATCTGAAATAAAAGGTGGTAAACCAGTTGCTTCCCTAAATCCTTTGGTGATGCACTTTCTTCACCTGCTGCGAGGAATTCCCCTAGATTGCAGCAATGATTAGTGCACGTGCAGAAATGGTGCAGACCGCCCTATTTAAATGAGCGTGAAGGAGAGCTGAGTGTGCGGAAGTGAAAAAAATATTTTGAAGCAGCAGAATTGGAGGTGTTAGTAGAGGAAACTAATAAAAAAAAATAGATGAATTACAGCAAAGACATTGATGCATAGATAGATAGATAGATTCTTTATTCATCCCGCAGAGAAGAGATGTGTGTGCGTGCCTATGATAGTATATATAGTCCGATAGACGACTGGGACAGGTAGTGAGCTTATGTTTATAATGCAGCCAGATAATAAAGTGCAGCTCTACAACAACTAAACTGCCTGTTCTTCCTACGCGGTACCATCTTTAACAAGAGTACGGGAGTGATCCCCGGAGGAGAAGCGGCCTCCGGCCATGGGGAGTGTTTGTGTCCCCCCAGCCACGGTGGGGAGACGAAACAGGAAAGGTTTTAACACGTTCTTAAAATTGTGAATTCATTCATTCCAAATATTAACTAGAGATCTGAAAATGCAATCTCTTGGTCGTCTTTTCCTCTCACCTGCCCCATCTCCCCACAAATATCACTTCTGTCGTCATTGCGCAAAAAGCTTTGACAGTTACCGCCTGGTTGTGGGCCGTGCTAAATTTATACGGAAAAACAGGGGCAGCAATGAAGTCCAGCTTTGAATAATTCCATTGCGTCCCCTGCATTAATTTATTTGCATGTCCTTGTCCCATTTTTTGCTTGCCTTGTGATCTTCGCCTACTATACATATTCATGAGAGGGAAACACTCTCAATGGATTGAGGGCGCATTGCGACATGCAGCAGCCGCGCACTCCTGATTCCCTAGGGTTTGTCCAGCTTATTAGCGTGTAGAGTGATGTTTGAACACCCCTAAACCTTTAGTGAATCTGGGGGTTTGAACACAACCTTTAGTGAATCTGCCCCTGTGGATATAGATGAACTCAAACTCAGGACACAGAGTGTGTGAAGAGTTCTTTAAAATCCTGCATTTTGCTGTTTTTGTTGTCTGTTGATCACAAAGGGCAGTGAGACAACAAACGGGCTGCTTGATGATTTTAGAGCAGACTGCCACCATGTCCAACAGGCAGTTTTTTTGCTGCAGCGCCATGGAATGTAATCATTACATTTTCAATGAAGGCAAAACAGAATGTTTTTTTGCTGACTCCAAAGCATTTTTGCTTCGTGATTAAGTCATGTCTCTGATGACAATTCTTTATTATCTCCTCTGTGTCGGAGGAAAACCTGAGCACTAGGGCTGGGCAGTATATCGTGATTCATGATATACTAACTTTTCTCTATATATATATATATATCGCAATATATCTACTTGTTTTTATTCATACAATCACACTGTACAAACCACATTATACAAGTATTTAATATTATTCATTGAGTAATGTCAAGCAGTGTCTTTTTTTACAATTTTAACATATTTCAGAGATATATTTTCTAAAAGCCTTTTTTGTATTAAATTACTAGTTTTAGGAGTTGCTGCTTTCGTTACTTCTCAGAACAGCATGAAAAGCACAGTTAGATGATCACTGAGTGTGTCCTAACCCAGACCTTTCCCTAAACCAGCCACACTACAGAACTCACTCACACGTGCTGTCCCTTAGGAGAAAAAGACAAAAGTTGCACCTATTGTGCAGCTGTTTGTTAATAAATGTGCCTGTGTGGCATTTTTAATTAGCAAATTTAACTCAGAATTGTCGTTCTGGTAAGACTTTATCAAGCTGAAAATATCGAGATTAATATTGTATATTGCCATTTTGAGAAAAAATATCTAGGTATGAGTTTTGGTCCGTATCGCCCAGCCCTATTGAGCACATTTTATCAGTTATTTCCCAAGTACTTGGTTCCCTGTGGTGCTTACAGCCTCAGCCAACTGTCTCTGCTTAGGTTTGAAAGTTTCCATCATCTCCTTAGTTTTATTTATATTGATGAGCTAAAGGCAGGAGCTGCTACACCACTGAGCCATGGTGTTGTCCGTAGCTGGATAGCAGGGACAAGAGGACGGTGTCAGCAAATTTCACAAGATGACAGTCTGGCTGGACAGATGTGCAGTCTTCTGTGTAAAGGATGTAGAGTAGAGGGGTGGAGAGAGGACACAGCCCTGCGGTGAGCTGGTGGAGGTGAGGAGGATAGGAAGTCTGTAACCCACAGGTGAGATGACAGCGGGTGATAGCTTCTCAGAGAGGCTGTGTGGCTGCATGGTACAGGGTTCTCACCAGGAATTTTTCACAGCATAGGCGTGCAAGCGAGCGCCATTGGCGTGGAACATTTTGAAATGTGTAACTCTCTGAGGGCCAAATTTAAAGCTAAAGTGAAGCTAAAGTTGTTTGTTTTATCTTTGGTCCAGCCTTACTTTAAAAGTTATTTGTTGAATTGGTGAAGGTGATGATGAATGTAGTTAGTTACTCATGCTTGGTATAGGTCCTCCACTAATAAATACTGACAGTATAACGATCTGTTGTGAGTTATAAACATGACGAGCAGCTTCATGTGTCACTACACATTACTTCTGGTTGAAGCACACTGTTTATATTGGACGGTAACTATGGTTACTAAGCAGAGGATGCAGACAGGCAGCATCAGGGGCAGCTAAGTGGCGGCAGGGGTCCTCAGGTAAGTAAGCATCTGAGCAGATTGTCTGTAATAAATAGATGGTGCAGCCAATGTGTGTGTTACTTGGTTATTCAGATTAAAAAGAGTTAAAACGTGCACGCCTGGAAGTCCCTTTTGTGTCCAAGTGTGCAACAATTATTACGACGATACTGATTAAAAAAGGAAAAAACAGAAAATTCCCCCCCTACGCTGCTGAGAACGCACCATAGAGGGTGACATCACTCCGTAGAGGAGTAAAATTACTACGTCGGGGGCCCCTATGCTCAACAGCTCTGGCGAAAACCCTGGGTAGGATAACTAGTTACTAGTACATCATAGTGTTGGTTACCTTGGTGATGTGATCTTTGATAACCCTCTCCATGGCCTTCATAGGCAGAGAGGTGAGTGCCACAGGTCTGAGGTGGATCAGGATCTTGGTGGTGGCCTTTTTAGGGAGAGGAATCACTGTTGGGAGGAACCTTGCTGCTCGTCAGATGCCATTAGATTGATTTCTTAAATGTGAGTTGTGTCAATACATCTTTTAAGAGCTGAATGCTCTTTATAGTTTAAAGAGGTGGAACCTCTGCAGGACCAGAGGAAACCTCATCTATTGCAGGGAGTGATGAACTCTCACACACATAAACATGTTGCTGATTGCTCAAATTACTCAAACCTAATGGAAACCATTTTTCTCCTGTAAATGTCTACTTTTAGTCAAGGCAGTAATAATCCTTGAACGCTGACCGTTCTACTAAAAGTGGAGGTCTTTGCCAAGTTTTGCTCACTGAAGCATTTGGTTTTGATCAGCGCTGAGCGCTCGAGTTTCACATGCAGGGGAAGTGATTGGTTGCCCATGGCCTACATCCCAAAAAACTTTTCCTAGAGGCCTTTGTACAGCAGAGAGGGAACCGATAAATGGCTATGCCTTCGAAGGCCAGCCAGCTATCCTCTCCACATGGCTCTGTTTTTTTTGGCTTCAGGCTCTCCACCATAGTCACTCCCATGTTTGTGTGTTTGGTCTCATCCATTTTCTTTACTGCTACTGAGCTTCCCTTCGTCAGGCCTCGGAACTGTTGACATTTGTTCCTTCATCAGTGTGTAGATCGTCATTTAAAAAGAAAAACAGCTGTGTCACATGATCTGTTTTTATTTGCCTCACATGGTTTTTACAAAGCTGGACACCTGATGTTTGCTGTGTTTGTAGAGATATTGTTGCTTGATTAAAGGATCTAACTACAGAGAAATGCTTTATTCATTTTCTGTGTGTTTGAAGCTCCCAGAAGAGCTTTGGTTGTTAGCTTGTTTTATTTGGAGAGGGAATCATGTGAGGAATGCATTTTCCTTCCCTCACAGCATCCAACTGCTGCTCCTCTATGGCTGCCTCTGTGGAACATGACTCCGCTCCGATGCACGGTCTGGGCCTGTCATCACACCATGCACACACTAGTTCAACCTTATCACCAGCCGGCCTGGTTTGGCTCCAGATCTATTATTTGCCTCAAAAGATAGTTCTTGTGTTGCTTGTTTTTCATGTATGATTTACGGTCAAATGTATGTAAAAGTCCTTCTCTGCATGTCCCTCAACGAGTGGACTGAACATTCAGTGTTAAAATATTATGCTATACAGTTTTATGCTATTTTTTTGCACAATTCTGTTTGTTCTAAGAACCCCAACAACATAGTATTTGAGGTTTATTTTTTTCAAACTCACCTGTTTTCTGGAGTTTTAGCCCTGTGAAAAGTCACTTTCATGACGCTCCTAAAAACTGTCTTTGGGCCTTCATGCATATGCATGAGTGGGCGTGTCTGTAGATGCAGACTCCCACCACAGCTGATCCCCGTAGCGATTTTCTTTTGCTATCCACACACTCTTGTTATTGTTTTCAGCCAAAAAACTGCACATTACAGTAAAACACATGGCTATTTAAGCTGCTATTGTGATTGTGAGTCAGACAATCGCTGCACCACGGTGTGTTTATCACATCAGCAGCTGTCAGTCATCTGTTTCAGCTGTTTGAAACACTCACCAGGGCTGCAAAGTCCCTTACCTGTCACCCTCTTCTCTTCAGACCACAATAGTCCATTTAAGGTGCTAACCATTTGTTTTCTTCAACTGCTGCATTGCATTGGGTCACAAACACGCCAGATCATGTCAAATGCAATACAAGGCGGTATAACGGCTGCTAAAAGAGGAACTGATAGTGAGTGCTCCCACTGCAAACTTTTTCAACTTTGGCCCTCTGAATGAGGCTAAATGGATGTATATCACTGTAGCAAAACCATTATAAAGTGAATTTTTCATGATACTGCCCCTTTAAAGGCAGATCTTCTGCAAGTGGAAGTGGTTGATGATTTGATCACTTCTCTAAATCTTCAGGGTCTGGCTCAGTTCATGGAGGTCTGCGGTCAAGTAGGTTTCCCTGCTGCAGAACGCCTGATGATAAACCTCTACTCACATTATACCGTAGTTTATTGGAGCTGGAAGCTGATTAAAGAGTTTGTCTTAAGTCATTAATATTTTGAGAATCAGCTTTAAAGTGTTTTAAAGTACAAAATTGGTTTGCAAAACACAATACAATCATCTAATTTTTGTGTGATTGGTCTTCAGAGAGTTTGTTGTTATTCTTCACTGGCCCGAAACGAAATTGACAGAATCATCAGATCCTCTTTTTATTTTAGTTCTATCCAAAACTTCAGGGATTTTTTTTAACCACTTCTGTTTTTAAACTTCTCGGCTAGTAACACATTGACAACCTGTGATTTTTTTTTTTTTTTATCTCCGTCAAGTAGGTAATATTTTCACCTGCGTTTATTTTATTTTTTTGTCATTTGTTTGTCTCATGGCAGAATTACATTAAAAGCACTTAACGGATTTTGAGAAAACTTAAACCAAAGATGGCCTTATGCCATGTAAGATTCCATAAAATTTTGCAGGTGATCCGGATCAATATACTGATTCTGGAGCAGTCCGAAAAAAGGGAAATATTATTTTCACTTATTGGCAAAATTTCAAAAATTCATATCTTAGTTTGAAATTAACTGATCTTTATGAAATTTGACTCAGTGATATCTATTTGGTTCCTGAACTACCCCATCCAGTTTCATTCAGATTGAAGCTGGATTGCGAATTTCATAGCAATTTTTTTAAATAAAATGGATGCCCATATACCTATTGTTTCATTATTAATGGTGATATTAATTTCTTCCAAGCCTCTAGGGCTTATACTACAAAGCTAGATTTCCTATTATTTCACTCAGGGTTCTCATCGGGAATTTTTCAAAGCATAGGGGGATCATGTGGTGTGAGCGAGCGCCAAAATTAAAAAATGTATAACTCTCTGAGGGCCCGTTTTATTGAAGTAAAGCTAAAGTTTTTTTTTTGTTTGTAGAATAGACCCTTGCGACTGACGTCACGGCACATTGACCTAGCGCCCTATACGGATGCACCTGCGTGGGTGCGTTTCCTTGAGTTTTATTTTTTGACTTATTGAAAGCAGCCCATGTGCTAAACGATTGTCAAAGGTTGTCTCCATTTGGCCTCAATATGTCGGAGGCCACGGATTATGTTGCCACTCTACCAGAAGCTGAGAGAAGTCGGTAAAAGGAGAAACTGGGTCTGATCGCCGATAATGACCCCTACAAAGTTCCTGTTGACAAATAGAATGAAGATGTCTCTTATTCCCCAGGATTGACTTATCTTAACATTGTGAACTACCTCGTCTTTGCATCTAGCTCATACACAATGGACCACTTGAAAAGTTTCAAGGGACTGGAAGCTTACAACCAGTTTGGAAGTAGCTGCTTTTATTCATAATGGACTCCATGTGATTAAATCTAAGGTAAGTAGACATAATTCATCTGTAATATGAGTGTGCAATGCTGTTTTTACAGAGTCTGAGCCATTTTATTGATGACCTAAATTTCTGTGAAAATTAGATCTGCACACTTGGATCAATGCAAATAAATAAATTACATTTCCAAGTTTTCAGTCAAAGGACCTCCATCAAGGTAATAAACAACATGGTTACAATGAACAGGCTTATTTAATACAGGCAATCAGTCACACCTTTGCTACACCACTCATGTAATCAGCAGATCCTGTACTGGTACAGGCTTGTTGTTTTCAGGTCAGCACTGCACAGGGCAGCTAGTGCCTCAGTTTTTCCCTTTGGGTGGTTATCACAGCTGGTATCTTGAAGAAAGACTTGTGTACTCCAGTCCCAGCCATGTTAGAACATCCAAACACAGCGCAAAAGTTTACCATCACTGTGGGCTCTCTGCTTCGCTATATACAGTCAATGGTTTCAATACGTTTCCTGTGGTGGCTTGTTCTTCCAACATGGCAGAGAGCCGTACATCACGTGACCTGTTAGGTTATGTGGCATAGGTCTATTGGTGGTGATGAATGTAGTTACTTATCCTTGGTTTGGGTCGTCCACTAAATTCAAATTTAAATGAGGTATTATATGGGACCTGCAGTAATATTGGAACATGCACACACAGTAGAGCTTTAATCACACTCTACAGTGTTCACATCCAGGTGTGTGCATATAGAATGATTCGTTGTGAGTTTTAATGCGCTATATCTACAGTAGTTGATGCTACACTGTTTATATTGGATGGTGCACACAGGCAGCATCGGGGGCAGCTTAGTGGCTGCAGGGGTCCTCAGGTGACGACGGAAGCATCTGAGCAAATCGCCTGTATTAAATAGACAATGCGGTTGGTGTATGCGTTTCTGGGTTATTCAGATTAACAACAGGGTATAAACAACCCGTGCACACCTGGAAGTCCCTTTTTGTGTCCAAGAGAGCAACAATTATTACAATAGTACAGATTAAAGCAGGAAAAACAACAACAAAAAACCCCACCTACGTTGCTGAAAACTGAATGTAGAGGGCGTCATCACTCCGTAGGGAAGAAAAATTACAACATCGGGGGCTCCTACGCTCAACAGCGCTAGCGAGAATCCTGACGCTAACTTCAAGGATTTAGTTGGTGTGTGCTGTCCTACAAAGCTGGCTAATGTCTTACGGAGCTAAATCACCATGGTATCTTAGGCTGAATGACTAACCTGGTCGGGACCAGGTTTTGTTCTGGATAGGATCTCAGCCAGTATTTAAGTCTCGCTTCCTGACTAATCAGTTCTCTTAGAAAACGACCTGTCCAATAAAAGGAGGATCATTGTGAACACTTCGCTGTGTGGATCTGATATGACTCTGATAGGAGAGAAAATATTTAGACATCAATGCAATCCTTTCACTTACCAATGGCATCCTACAAGAAACATATTGTCTTGTACTGTTTTTTTGTCAGAATCTAATAGGAGCCTCTCCCTAAATCTCTATCCAAAAACCGAAATTATGGAATTGATTAGCTGGTCTTTCTTTTTTTTTTTGTTATTGCAATTAAATAAATAAATGTATTTTATTGCATGATTGTTACCATCATCAGCCCTCCCTAAGGAAGGGTAACCCCCAATTTCCACTGGATGCGGCTCCGCTGCGGAACGTCACCGGAGCTGATAGGTTTCCATTTTATTCTATGTGTTAATTTCCACCAGGTCCGCTGCGGTGCGTGTCAGCTCCTTCCCAGATGCGGTAGTCCGGTGCCCTGCACCAGATATACGCAGGGCTTCTATTTCTGGCGGACACCGGAGCACGACGCATCAATCAGCACAGAGCAAATGAAGCTAAACAGGAAATTAAGCACGTACTCCGCAATAAAATATCGGGTTACTTTTCAAAATAAAACACTTCAGATTATATTTCAAGTAAATACATCACCAAAACGACATAATGTGTAAAAACAAATTCACATCCACTATATTGATTCCTCTCATACTGTAACTACACTGCAGCAACTTTGATTTAGTTCATGTTTTACTGGTGCAGTTTTATCTCTTTTCTGTTGGCTGTTGATAAAAAATGTGTCTATGACAAATCCAGAGTCCAACCTTCTTGTTCTCCTTCGTTAGGAACATTGATCTGTTTATCTGTTTATTGTTGCGTTTATAACACATACATTTAACCGCGTTCTCACGCAATTATATAAATATCGTGAGAACTGATCTGTCTCGTGACGTCACAGTCGTTCAACCGGAGAGCACCGCACTCAAAACGCAACCGGTGTGAATTACCGGACGGCGGACAGCGGTGAAATACCGGATCGGTGCCGTGGTGCAGCGGAGACGTATCCAGTGGAAACCCCGGGTAAGAATCAGCTGGTCTTTCAGTGCAATCGACCACTTTTTTTTTTTTTTTAAAGATTTTTTTGGCTCTAGTGGCCTTTATATGACAGTTGCTTGACAGGAAAGGGGGTCAGAGAGAGCAGGGAATGACACGCAGGAAAGGGTCCCAGGCCGGGAATCGAACCTGGACCCGCTGCAGGTGAGGAGCTATAGCCTCTGTACATGGGGCGGGCGCTCTACCCACTGAGCTAAACACCGCCCCCGACCACATTTTTTTGACAAAAAGAATGGGCAGAGGTGAGCCCGCCTGTCCCGACGAAACGATTGCGGTGGGATACACGATGGACTCCTGGAACAAGTAGAGGATTGTGTGTCTGTCTATCCTGTCCATTGAGGACGTGGAAGACGTCTACATGATTGGAAATATGATCGCAGGTATGCTGCTGATTGGAGCCGGCAGTTTTCTGACTTACTACTAAGTCCAGATTACGCTAGCAGTTGTTTTGGGACGGCTGCCAGTCATTTCACCGCTGTCACCTGGGAACTTTGTTTCTGAATCGGATCTGCTATGTCTTTAAATTTTGTTGCAATTGTGTTTTTTGGTGCTTCTGTGTGTGCCGAGCAGTTTTTTTCCTAATCCCACAACTGCCTTTTTACCTCATGTTTTCCACTTCTCATCTAAGATATGGGGCGGTGCCTTTGTGGCGACCCACAGTTCCCCCGCTCCTGTACTCCCATGTTATATGTGATTGTCTTTTCATGTTTCTTGGGGATGTAACTGAATGGCCAATCAGGGATAAATTAAGTATTCTGAATCTGAAAAAACATATACATTTTTATCTGATGGACTGAAATACATTAGTCAGCTGATAAAACCTGCACATCAGACTCTTTCAGACCGATAATTGATCAATTAATTAATGTATTCTGTGGTGACGCTGAGAGCCTCAGTCCTGTAAGACATGAAAATATGAAATATAAATATATTTCACCTTATGATGTAGGCTGAGCTGTATAAACGCATCATCAGAGCCACAGATAAGATAGTGTTGTTTTTGGTCTCAGTTATGGATTTTAATTCTTCTTATTTTTATTATTTTTTATTCCTCAATTGTGGCGTAAATTGCTCTACAGATTATCTGTGATTGTGATTGGTCTGACTCGGTAATCTCCACCCTGTCAGAAGAGCACACATGCAGCAGGGCTGAAATCGCCTCGCTTAACTTAGCAAGTTGATATCGAGATTTGTAGTACAGCTTCTGTCTGACGGGGAATGTTTGCTTAAGTGAAGCCTGCTAACTCAGATAAATCCGGAATATAATTATCTAGCTTCGTGATATAGGCCCTTAAAGCGTGAATGATCATGGTACCATGGTCAGGATCACTGCCAATATCTGGCAAAGTGGAGATTTGGTGCTTGGCTCTGATTGTTTTTCTTTTTAAGTGCCACAATAAAACCCTTTTCCTTCCTCTTTCTTTTGGTGCATGCAGGCGATGAACAGTGAGAAGGACCGAGTGTCACTGCTCCTCACAAAGGCTCTGGTCAGCAGGGGGGGCCTGGACGCCGTGTCCCAGCAGATGGCGTTACACCCTCAATACTTGGAGAGCTTCCTGCGCACACAGCACTACATCCTGCACATGGATGGACCCCTGCCGCTGCCATACAGACATTATATTGCCATCATGGTGAGTGTCCAGCAACATGTACACGCACACACAACACAACAATAGGTTGACATGACATCATCTGGGCTTTTTGTTCTTCGGTCTGTTTCCTGCAGGCTGCAGCACAGCATCACTGCCATGACCTGGTTTACTTGCACTCTGCTCAGTTTCTGAGGGTTGGGGGGGATCCTCTGTGGTTACAGGGCCTGGAGGCGGCACCCCCTCGCCTTCGCCTCCTGGACCACATAAACAAAGTGCTGGCCCACCAGCCGTGGCTCACAGCCTGCTCACACATCCAGGTACAACATGGAGGAGGATTCTGCAACGAGTCTGTCTACATACTGCTTCTGGGTCTAAATTCCTATGTTTCTGCATCTCTTCCTTCCAGGCGCTGCTGAAGTCAGGCGAGCAGTGCTGGTCCCTGGCTGAGCTGGTGCAGGCTGTGGTCCTTCTGGCTCACTGTCACTCCCTCTGTAGCTTTGTGTTTGGGTGCGACACAGACCTTGTTGCCCTCTCCAAGTCTCCCAACGGTACTCCACCGGCCTTTTGTCCCTTCGATGCTGCCAACGGCAACACCAGCGTGCCTCAGTCGCTCACCACTCCAAACGAACATGTGAAGCAAAGACAGGTAACACATCCATAGTTTAAACTTGGCCAATCATCTCACAAGGTGAGCCAAAGGCTTTTTCAGTACATGTCTATATTTGAATTGGTGTACAGAAAATTTGGAGACTGTGTTGATGTTTGCGTGCTTTCTCCTTAATGACTGTATTAAGACAAATTGGATATTATATAATAACAATCAGGGCTATCATTTTAATGCGTTAATTGTAATGAATTAATTACAGAAAAAAATAATGCACTAAAAAAATAATGCCGTTAATTGCTTTTTTTGTGCATTCCAAACAGCATGGAACTTTTTCTGATTTCAAGAGTTCCTGGTATATCACAGACTACAATACAAGAGAAGACTGGAGCTTCTCAGCTTCGTTGGTGTTAATTTTTGTTTATATAAATGCAGGATGGAAAACAAAAGCCCAGTTGTGTGCAACTTGTGTAAGAAAGAGTTTGCAGCCCTTGCTACCACCTCGATGCTAAACATGTAGCAGCTAGCACAGACAGCTAGTGCGGACACACTGACATTGCTAGCTGCTACATGTTGCGAGCACGCTGTGTCTCCAATCCACACTGGACAAGATGACAGGGTTCAGAGCCAACATAAGTCCATGACTGTAAGATAAACGAACTCACTGGAGAAATATTATCTGAAGGAGAGAAAAGCAACAAATTTAGTGTTCAATGTTTGTGTTGCTCAGAAAAGTCTTCATACTGTTTTTGTTGTGTTAACTTGTAGGACTACATATAGACCTGATGTTTTTATTATTTGGAGATTGACAAAAGTACTCATCATTATTCCCCCTGATGGTCTAAACCAGGGGATGTCCAATTCCGGTCCTCGAGGGCCACTATCCAGCATGTTTTAGATGTTTCCCTCTTCCAACACACCTGATTCAAATGATCAACTCCTCATCCAGCTCTGCAGAAGCCTGATAACGATCCTAATCATTTGAATCAGGTGTGTTGGAAGAGGGAAACATCTCAAACATGCTGGATAGTGGCCCTCGAGGACCGGAATTGGACACCCCTGGTCTAAACTATAGGTGGTTGCAGCCCTTGGCACTAGTTTCACATACGGAGGAATGTAAATGTAAATCGATTAATTACAGAGCATAATCAATTAATCGCTCAATTTTTAAATCTCCTGACTGGCGATAACAATCAAACGTTGTGTTTGTCCACAGTCTGTGGACTCCAGTGGTGACGTGTTGTTTCTAAAGGAGCGAATCCACAAGCCTCAGGACGAGTGTGAAAAGAGAGACGAGCGTTTCCTGCAGACAGGTGACCTGCATGACACAAACTACCTCACTCAGCTCATCATTATCTTCACTTCTAATCAGCTCACAGGTTTTCATTGTGTTCAACAGGAGCGATTAGCTGACGTCATTCCCACCTAATGACACTCTCTTTTCTTCTTTCTTTATGTTCTTCTTTAGACGTAGAAGAGGAGGAGGAGGCGGTGGTGTGCTGGTGTGCAGATCTGTCTCGGTTCATCACAGACCCTGACTTCTGCTATCAGGAGTTTGCACGCAGAGAGGACGATCAGTTCCAGGTGTTTAGAGTTCAGGTAAGGATTGTGAATGTGCTGCAATCAGCAAACCTGTGTAGTGACCCGTCAGTGTGAGGACACAAACGGACATCTGATTCAGCCATTTGTCTCCATGTGTGACTGTGAGAAGGTCGAGGGTGTAAATCTGGAGGAGAATGAAATTAGTTTGATGAGAGAAACCTTTGTGAGTACAGACAGAATATATTTGACATGAAATGGAAGATTTGCCTGTGCATCTCTTTAAGTTGTGCGTCATGAGAAGAAAAAACCTTTTCACCTACAAAACACAACCAATTTAAAGTTCAGTAGTCATTTGAAAAATGGGGCCCCCTGGCACCCCTGTGGTACATATGGAGTAATGGGCCCCATTAATATAACGGTGTGTGTGTCAATGATTTGGTACCACCAACTATAGCAATATTTGACTCACAAATAAATGAGAAAACAACTTTAATGGAAATTACCAAGAAAAGGGGGGTGGTCCCCCGGGCCCCTAATTGAATTGAGCGAGGCATAATCGTAATCTACACTGAATTACCTTTGTAATGATATATCACATGACTATGTTCCCATAAATTTGGAAATGAACAGAAATGGAGGGTGGACCCCCAGGCCTCATTTAAAAAAAAAAAAAAAGGGCTCTTAGCATCTCATCATATTCATTCATAGAGTATTCATACCAAACTGCATTCCAATCTAACCAGATCTAACGGAGGAGTAGTCATTTGAAAAGTGGGCTCCCCTGGCGCCCCCGTGACACGTACTGAGTTATGGGCCCCATTTATATACTGGTTTGTGTCTATGATTCAGTACCAATGACCGTCGTAATATTTGAGTTGCAAATATATGAGAAATCGAAAATCGGGCTCCGAGGGTCAATGCGTACACATCTATAGAATATACCTACCAACAGTGTACATACCAACAAGAAGAAGAACAAAGTGGTGTTTTGAGTCCAGTAGCCCGGCCTAATAAAAACTCAAACAGCCTCAAATAAAGTATACTTTGTAGCCCAATATGGTTCTAATGTAAACAAAATAAAACCAATAATTAAAAGTAACTGGGACATAATAAAAAGTGAGTAGATGCCCCTACCATCAGCTTTAGAAAAGCCCCGACCCTGTGTGACAAACTGGTCAAAAGCCAGATCTACAAATGTGGTAGTTGTATTCACTGCCAATATATGGTTCATGCTAATTCTTTTACAGATACCACATCAGGCCGTAAAGACAATATAAAATATTTTATTAATTGCAATACCGCATTTGTTGTTTACAGACTCGAATGCCCTTGTGGCTGATTTTTACATAAGCAGAACAAAAAGAAAACTCAAAACGAGACGCAGAACATAAATTGGCAATAAAAACTGGCAACCTTCAAATACCTGATGGCTCAACATTATAAATTGCCTCAGACACACTGACGGGCCCACTACCACTACCTGAGCTTTAGGAGGAGACCATAACAATAGAGGCAGAAAACAACATGACGGAAACCAGTGGGGATCATTTTTACAGAGTAAAAAAGCACATTTACATATAATAAAAGTTTGTAGGATTTCAGGACATTAGGCACCCAGTGCTGGAGAAATGTATTCTCATTTTTTAAAAAAAAACATTTTTGTTAAAATCGAGCACTGTCAGAAATGGGTCACCAGATAACATGATTACTAGTGGAACCGTAACATTAACATGAACATTGAGCATTGTTCTGGTGCTAGGGTGAATAAAGATGAAGGCATACATTTGACTGTTTGAAGATGTCAGGTCGATTGTTTAAAAACCCAAACATTAGGAATCAGCTGATGCATGAGAGTGAATAAATATCTCTGCTAGTGACATGTGTCGTCAGTGACTTTTCAGAATCAGAAAAGTTTTAATGCCAAGTAGAGTTTTTAACAATACAAGGAATGTAACCCGGTGGATGGTGCGGAAAAAAACTACAGTATAATAATAATGATAATAAATATAAAGGATGAATATGAACATATATACACGTAGGGCTGGACGATATGGACCAAAACTCATATCGCAATATATTTTCTCAAAATGGCGATATCCGATAAAAATCTCGCTAATTTGAATTCAAACGAAGTCTGACAAGAAAGACAATTCTGGGTTAAATTTGCTGAAACAAATTGTCACACGGGCACTTTTATTAACAAACAGCCAATCAATATGTGCCACTTTTGGCTTTTTCTCCTATAAGGGACAGCACGTGTGAGTAAGTTATGAAGTGTGGCTTGTTCAGGGCAAGGTCTGGGTTAGAATGCACTCAGAAATCCATCAAACTGTACACTTCATGCTGTTCTGAGAAGTAGAGAAACAGCCAAAAACATGAAAAGTATTAAGATTAAAATAAGCAAAATTAAACTATTAAAAAAAAAATATATATATATATAAATATATATATCAATACTGTAATTTTTTATAACGCCAAAATAGAAAACGCGATATATATCGCCCAACACTATTACGTTTTCAATTACCCATGTTCAAATACATTTCAATTACGATTGCACTTACCAGCATTTCCTTCCAATTACAATTTATTTTTAATCCTCATGAAGTCCATGACTATTGATCTCAATTACTGAGCCTGAAATAAGAACCTAATAAAAGTTAACCTTCCTCTTGTGTTAGCTTTCTGTTAGCATCTCTAATGCTAACGTGTCCTAAATCAGCTGTAAAATACACTAAAAACAAATATCTATCATCTAATTATTAGTATCTATTGGTTACCTTGTTAGGCTTCCTAATCAATGAAAATATAGCTTTTATTATTTTTTAAATGTTTCAAATGTGAGAAAGCTGGATCTGAAACATATTTTTATAATTGTTAACTACATAGAACTGTAACATGGTTCCCCAGTTTTAAAATTATATATTATAATTGACAATTTTTAGATACTTTCCATGGCAATTACAACTACAAAGTCAATTCCAATTTAATTACAATTATGACAGCAACACGTTTTAACTTACAATTATAATTACGCCAAAATTATGAATATTATGAATTACAGTATAATTGACCCCAACCCTGGATCTGACTAATGTTGTTTTTCAGTATGTGTGAATGTAAAAAAAAGTGTCTGCTCAGTAGACTGCACGTCGCTGTTGTGCACATGTCGTCGTCGTTGTGCACATGTCGTCGTCGTTGTGCACATGTCGTCGTCGTTGTGCACATGTTGTCGTCGTTGTGCACATGTCGTCGTCGTCGTGCACATGTTGTCGTTGTGCACATGTCGTCGTCGTTGTGCACATGTTGGCGTCGTTGTGCACATGTCGTCGTCGTTGTGCACACGTTGTCGTTGTTGTGCACATGTTGTCGTCGTTGTGCACATGTCGTCGTTGTGCACATGTTGAAACACTGACTGGACTCTACAGGACTACTCGTGGGAAGACCATGGATTCTCTTTAGTCAACAGACTGTATTCAGACATCGGTCACCTCCTGGACGACAGATTCCGAAGTGTGACCTCCCTCCCCTCGTTGCTCAGTCCAGACCTGAAAAGGGCCGTTTGGAACTACATCCATTGTGTCTTAGGAATACGGTGAGATCTCCACCTCCAATTTTCTCAACCGTCCTCACTTACTCCTCCTCTTAGTCTGGCTGTCAACGTACTGTTGGATTTTGTCCTCACAGCTATGACGACTACGACTATGGTGAAGTGAACCACCTGCTGGAACGGGACTTGAAACTCTACATCAAGACCGTGGCCTGCTTCCCAGACGCCACCAAAACACCAGCGTGTCCTCTGAGTCCAATCAAGGCTTCAGAGCGGGTAAAACAGCTGGAAATGGAACAAAGTTTACTAACGGAACCAGGGTTGGGGTCAATTACATCTTCAATTACCCATGTTCAATTACAGTTGCCAGCATTTTTTCCAATTACAATTAAATTACAATTATTTTGTATCCTCAGAAAGTCAATTACAATTAATTATATAGTTTTTTCCAATTACAGTTAAATTACATTTGTTTTTTTATCCTCAGAAAGTAAATTACATTCTCAGTTACTAAAGTTCAATTATAATTGATCACAATTACTGAGCCTGAAATAAAAAAAATAATAATAAAAGTTAACCTTCCCCTTGTGTTAGCTTTCTGTTAGCATCTCTCATGATAACAGGTCCTAAATCAGCTGTAAAATACATTAAAAACAAATATCTATCATCTAATTATTTTCTTATCTATTGGTTACCATGTTAGGCTTCCTAATCAATGAAAATATGGGTTTTAATATTTTTGGTGTCAGTATATTTTTTTTTAAATGGTAAAATGTGGGTTGATATGAAACATATTTTAATAATTAACTACATATGTGTCGAACTGTAACATGGTTCCCCAGTTTTGCGCTAGATTATAATTGACAATTTTTATAGAATTGTCATGGCAATTACAATTACAAAGTCAATTATCTAAACTCAATTACAATTTAATTACGATTACGACAGCAACAGATTTAAAAAAATTACAATCACAATTATAATTATGCCATAATTGTAATTAATTATCAATTACAATTATGATTGACCCTGACCCTAACCCCACTTGAACCCTCCACTTAACCCAAAAAATGTCAACATAGCTCCAAAGGTGACATAATTTAGTGAACGACATTTAATGACGGCTTAATGACACCTTATTCATGCTAATGACAGATAATGACAGCGTGACATCAGCCTTATGTATAAAACTGTTAATGTTGTGGTCAAATGTATTTTTTTTTTCCATGTGGTTCCATCAGATCCAGGTGATCTTGTTGATCATGGAGGCGCGGCTGCAGGCGGAGCTTCTGTACGCACTCAGAGCCATCACCCAGTACATGATCGCCTAACGACTGGGCCACGCCAAGGAACACGTGAACATCAGGATGACAGCGACACATTCAGGACACAGAGCTTTGGCGCTTTTTGACCGCGCCTCCACAATGTGTTTCTCCTTTTTCTCAGACTTCATGTATTTATACCATAGTGTGCCACAGTCTCTCTCTCTCTCTCTCTCTCTCTCTCTCTCTCTCTCTCTCTCTCTCTCATATGAAGTCCGCTGATCAAACACCGGCACTCAAAGGTTACGTGCAATTTAGTTTCCAGCTGTTTTGAGTTTGTCTGTGAGTTCCTCAAAGCCAACGCTCTCCTCCTCCTATTGAGTGTCTTTTTCTAAGATAATATATATATCTGTGCTTTCCTTCTTAGTACCTTTTTGTAAACGTTGAACGAATGTCAACAGGAGCGTGTGGTCGAAAGTTTATTTTTGTTGTTAATAATGCTTGTCAGTGTTAGAGGACGTGAGGTGGTTTATCTCTGATGAACCAGTGCTGGTCCAGAACAAAGAGCTGGCCACCACTATACCAGTTGTTTCTTTTAATAGGCACTTTTTAAAACTTTATATATTTATATTACAATGTAGCTGATGAGATAAAGACTGGGTGTGACGCCTTCACTCTCGACTGTATGACGTGCGATTATTTTGACTGTCCTCAAAGTTCATTTACTCCAAATTTCTGGCTTAAGGTACTGAGTTAAAGACTCTTCAGTAGATTTGATTTGATGCATTGAAGAGAAATTTCAAGGTGTGAAAACAAGACCAGTCGTGTGTTTCTGATGGTACTAATAATCAGAGTTTGTCAGCTGGTTTGTTTGCTTCAGAAATGATCAAATCTAAGACTTGGTTTCAGACCAGATGTCCTCTACACGCTTTAAAACTATGAAGTAATGATTTGGATCAACTTGTTTTGAAGTAGATCTGCACTGGTTTTAGGTTTCAACTTTGTGTTTAAGCTTTATTTTTGTGTGAACTGATGATTATTGTCGTAAAATCTACGATAATCAAAATTGTGAAACACTTGTAACTGTCCTGTCTTTTTTTTTAGACCTTGTTTTTGTAGACATTTACAAGCACTTGTTGTGTATTTTGTTTGTGGGTATGAGGAAGCTGAAGCTTGGTGTGCTGGTCAGAGGTTTAGGACTCAACATTAAACACAAACTAAGGCAGACGTGCAATATCAACAACACGCGCTGTAAACAACGGTGCCTTCTGGCCATAAAGTGGAGTGCTGCTACAGGAGAGACGTGACTACTGAGGGACTGGTTTTGTTTAGCAACAGGGAAATGAGTCCAGCTGAAAGGAGCAAAAGCTGTCAGCGTTATAAGGCGACACCATTATAAGCAAACGCCTGTTTTTCCATCATCATCATTGTACAAACCCCAGCAATGCAGCAAGAGCCTTTGACGCGAATGGATGTTCAAAATGTTCAGCTTTAGTGCTAAAGACAACAAAAACATTGACAATTATCTTTAAAAGAAAAAAAAAAAAATTAAAGTTTGACAAAAAATGATTTTGAAAATGTGAAGTTTCTATAAAGATGCTTTATGAAAAAGGCCTGTTTGTGTCTGAGCTTTTTTGGAGTTCATGGAGTTAAAGCTCACATATCATGTATTTTTCACCATTTGTTCTAAGAACCTCAAAAACTTAGTATTTGATGTTTATTTTCCCAAACTCGTCTGTTTTCCAGAGTTTAAGTCTCTGAAAAATAACTTTCTGATCAACGGGCTGTTTGCTGCCTGCTTATGCATATTCATGAGTGGGCGTGTCTACACACTGACATGGCTGCATGACTCACTCTGAGGCAGATCAGTGATCAATAAAGCATTTCTCTTTTGTTGTCCACACACTGTTATTGTTTTCAGCTAAAAAACTGCACATTATAGTAAAACATGGATATTTAAGCAGCTATTGTGAGTCTCAGTGCTGTGTGTTCATCCAGCAACAGCTACAAACATATCTTATGATAACAGGTCCTAAATCAGCTGTAAAATACAATAAAAACAGTCTTTTTTATGTTGGTGTACCCCTAGATTTATATTTGTTAAATAAAATGTTGGAAAACTTGATCTGAAACATATTTTAATAATTAACTACACGTGTAGAACTGTAACATGGTTCCCCAGGTTAGCGTTAAATTATTATAGACAATTTTTATAGAATTTTATTGGCAATTACAATTGCAAAGACAATTATATAAACTCTATTACAATTTCATTACAATTATGACAGCAAGAGTATTTTTAAATTACAATTATAATTGTGCCATAATTGTAATTAATTATCAATTACAATTGTAATTATAACTGGTTGTGTCACAGTGGCTGTATTGAAGCAGCTGTTTTTGTTCAGTTTTGCTGGATTGGAAATGTTAATTAATCTGTTCAACCTGACAATTTATCAATTTCCTTTTTAAATATCAACTAACAAAGTATTCAGTAACAAATACCAAACTATGTAACCCAGGAAGTGCTTTGAGGCCATTTTATGTCTCAGCCATTCAATGTCATAAAATCCATGTACAAATTGTTAAAGCAAATAGTTGATGAGTAACTTGCACTGGTCCTGACACCAAATCTAAATAAAGTTGGAGAAAATATTGATTGCAAATATATTTTTTAAACACCAAATGTGTCTAGAATACCTCTTAAAATAGCATTTTTCTCTTGTCCCACCCCCTTGATAACCAATTTGAACCTAAAACACATAAAATGCAATTTAAGTTCCCTTTCTTTTGGAGTTTTTTTTATTATTGATGTCTCTAGTAACTGTGGAAACATTTGTTTTAAAAACTATACTATTTAACATATGATTTATTATGCAATGAATCTATGTCCCACACCATTGGTGCACCCCTGTGACCCTAACATTTTTAACATGGTGGAAGAAGAAGAAAACAGTGAAACAATGGGAATGACGTCATCAACCAGCATGGCTAGAGAAAAGGTGAGTCATATCTTCTACTTTTTATTCTTATAACATTGTCTGCATTATTTGAATGTCTGGTCACAGTGTTGCACTAACGACAACAAATAAAACATAATTGTGACTTTCTAACTCATAATAGTGACTTTCCGTGGTGAATTTGATTTTATTTTAGTGGTGGAAACAGGCTTCCATAGTTTTCCTTAAGATAAGCCTCAAAATCCTATCTTTTATTTTGGCTCAAATGTGGCTGCATATTCAGTTTAGTTATGATTTGTTGTGACAACAAAAGATTATTTTATTTTATTTTTTAATCCTAAAGTGTATAAAATATTTCTGTTCTGAGGTAAGTTAGTGTACTCAGTAATCTGAAGAAAACATAATTACAAGACAAATGTTTTTCTCTTATCTAATGTACACCTGAGTAGCATTTATCATGTGAGAAATCATAACTTCTACCACATTAAGATTATTTAGGTCAGAGGCGTCAAACTCTTCTTTTCATCCAGGGGCCAAATACAGAGCAGTTTATCTCAAGTAGGTCGTAGAATTTAGGTGAAATTCCAACATTAATGTGCCCACTTCTTATAAAAATGATATATAAAGAATGTAAAGCACCAACAGGAAATTATTTCTGCAGAATCTTTACTTAAAACTGTGACTTTTGTACAGAACTTTAGTATGAAATTGAAAGATTTCAGAAAAAGTGTCTGTTCTTTCCACAATTTTCAATAAAGTATGGGTTGTGTGATATGTGAGCCCCTGCAAATATTGTGTAGTAGTTTCATCAAATTGTGAATTTAGAGTGTTTTTTTTTTTTTTTTTTTTTTGGTATTTTGCACATGTATTGTTTTCTTGGTTGTTTTTACTTTCTTCAGACAAACTAGATTTGATGCTTTATAGGCAGATCTAGATATAATATCTCTCTGTCAACATAAGCTTAAAGCTTTCTCTGTATATATTTATCTCTTTTTGGCTCAAGTACCCCTTCTTTTACTTTTGAGTACAAGTCCCCCTTTGTTCAACTACAACATTTTGCTCAGAATACTATGAAAAAAAAAATGATCATAATGATGGAATGAATGAGTGATAACACATTTTTAAAAATCTCATTTTGCAAATAAGTGGAATTAATATATATATATATATATATATATATATATATATATATATATATATATATATATATATATATCTCCTGATGAGACCAAACATGTTCTAATCAAGATCATTTTGTGTTTTTTGGTGTTTTTAGTGTAATTTTTTTTGCTATTTTGTCGTTTCAGTATATTTCTCTCTTATTGTGTTGTTTTATTTCAATTATTCTCTCTGTGTGTGTTTTTGTTGTCATTTGGTTGTATTGTATATTTCTCTGTTATTTTTGTGTATTTTATAGTGATCTTGAGTATTTTTTTATTTTTATTTTAGTGTGTCTGTTGCCGTTTTGTGCGTTACTGGTAATATTAAGTATTTTCCTCAATTAATGTGTGTTTTTGGTGTCATTTTGTTGTTTGTTCTTTTTATTATTCAGTGTATTTTTCTCTTATTGTGTGTTTTTTGTTGTCGTTTTGTGAGTTGCTGGTAATATTTAGTACGATTATCATTTTTAACTAAAAATAAACATAAAACTCCATGTTTTTAATGCTTTCATTTGTTATTTTCAGCTCTCTCTCTAGTACTGATCTAAAGGGCCACATTTGGCCCCCGGGCCTTGAGTTTGACACATGGGATTTAGGTTAAATTGAACATACATTAATAATAACAAAGAGGTTTCTGGGCCAACAGCTCCCTCTAGTGTCAGGTCTGTAGTTTGAACTTAATATAAACTGAGTCGAGGAGAAAAGTGGGTTAAACTGTTTATTCACTTGATTTTTGTTGTTCAGAACGGTCCGTCATCTCTTGCTGACTTTACAATGTTTAAAACAAGAAAGACAAAGAGGGCAGAGAGTAGAAAAAAAACCTACCAATGTTATCTTTTTAAAAAAAACAAAATGTATTTTCCGTTCCTACCTAGACTGTGGGGGAAAAACCTGTCAGATAAAAAAATACTGAATCACATGGGGCAGTTTCAAAAGTTCATTTATCAAGACAATAAAGGACTAAATGCAACTTAAAGAAAGCAAACGTAGATTTTTTTATACAAATAAAAGGGAAATAAAAAGACATCAAACATTGGAGCTCATTGCTGCTTTATAAGCTGCTAACAGCGGATTAGATCAAATCTGGCAACATGGGAAACATTATCTTTGACCAACACAACATAGAGAGGATTGTTCATTTAAAAAAAAAAAAAAAAGAATACAGCTCCATTATCTTCTACATCCAAATCAAAGCGATTAAACAGGTGCGACTCAACTGGTGATTTCTATCATTTCACTGAGATTATTGTGCTCTACACATAGAATGAAAAAGGCCTGATAAGCAGCCATTAGCATGGAGGCGTACTGTGGGATACGTCACCAATGACATCTAGCACCTGTTAAACGGGGGAAAGGAGAGTGCTTTAAACAAAACCAGGCTAACATTCACAAAGCTACAGAGGAAAGAAGAGTAGAAACTGATGGGAAGTTGTCTGATCACTAAATGAAATACAAACTTTTAAAGACAGATGACTACAGAGTAACATCATGCTATAGTGTAAATATTGGCAGTCAAAGACCAAACATAAAAGGGAAAGCCTAGCACTACTATACATATCCTAAATACATCTGCCTGTATATAAGAAGAGCTGAGTCACATCCTACGTCGCTTCTTTATGGGACAAAAAAAAGTGGCAAACAAAACTCAAAACATACAACCACGTCCTGGTTTCCGGGCAACTAAAAACAAAACAAAAACCGAGCACTTTCTTTTTTTCTAGATGATTGTCACAACCGATCCGTACCAAAGACCTGGATTTCACTGCATACACGTGTGAGGCAACAGCTGTTTTAATGAGAAATAATTCATGGATATTTCATAAAAGACCATTTATAAAGTGGACATAAAGTGTGAACCTTAAAGATGAGTATTCCCCGCATCCATATTGGGATGAAAATATTACATCTAGTTATTAAAATATATATATATATATATATATATATATATATATATATATATATATATAGTAACAGCGACTAAACCTGGCTGCTGTTTAATTTGTGTTTTAATCAAAACATTTGTCACTTCTTTGATGTGTATTTACTTTAGAAAAAAATTGAAGATAACTTGCAAAAAATGAACAAGATTAAGTAGTCTACACATACATACATAAGTTCATCAAAAGATGGAACAAAAAGGCTATTACACTTTTTAATTTATCCCCAATTTACCTTTTGGGTGTGTGTCGTTTTTTGTTTCATTTTCTGTTCATTGTTTTCATTTTTTTTTACAAAACAGAATAAATTAGTGTACTTTTGATGTCTGTGAAAATGACCTTGTGTTTGTTAATTAATGCAATAAAGTTTTTTTTTTTTTTTAATGTGTATTACTTTAAGAAATGTGATTTGTATTAGATGTTGCCATGGCGACATTGTGATGTTAAATATGACAATTGGACAGAGCTAAACTGTGACCAATTAATAGTTTTCAATGATGTCCTCTGCTGGGAAAGTGTCTATGTTGATATAAATCTATACAAAGGAACTCATTCAGACTGAAACTACAGTATAAACTATGTATCACTTATATTTAGCTGTAGGTCAGAGCGGCTCAGGAATCTTTTTGAAGATGGAAACATTAATGCTACATGGCTTATTAGATTTTTAACACCATGTGTTATGTTCACTTTATTTACTGTTCACCAGGGTTGGACCGTTTAATTACATTAAGTTCAATCATAATTAATCACAAACTGACAACGGGTCATGTGTAAAATACACTATAAACAAATATCTATCATATCATTTCATTCCTTACTATTGGTGAGGCTCCCTAATCAATGAAAATATAGGTTTTAATATTTCTGGTGTGGGCGTTTAAATGGTCAAATGTGGGAAAGCTTGATATGAAACATATTTTAATTCAAATGAACTACACACATGTAGAATTGTACATAGAACTGTTACATAGTTTCCTCTTGGGATAAATAAAGTACTTCTGATTCTGATTTATAATTGAAAACTTTTATAGAATTGTGGAAATTACAATTACAAAGTCAATTATCTGAACTCAATTACAACTTAATTAATTAGCAACAGATTTTTAAAATTATAATACAATTATAATTACACCATAATTGTAATTAATTACAATTGATGACAATTCTAACTGACCCCAACCTTGCTTGCCACCAACATTAATGACAATAACACTAAAAACAACAACTAATAATCAGTGGTATCTGTGCTAGAAAAGGGCGGGGCTTCCCAAACAGCAGCTTCATTCAGTTCAGAGGGAAAACGTTCAACCTCCTGTGTTGGAAGGTTTTATGGGATTTATGTACAGGAAGTGATGTTTGTGACATAGATATCACATGTTCAATATCAGATGACCAAACGGTGTTAATTATTATTATTATCATGTCGTAGTGTTTCCTTCCGTTTAGGTGGAATCCTGATTTGTTGATCTGAATATTGCAGCACGTCCATAAACTGACTAATCTGACTAATCTGAGGTTAGTTTTTACAGCTTCACACGTGCACACAACCAAACCCAGCCTACAGGTACGGATCAGGTAGTGATAGCGACAACATTTTTCCCGCTTTCTTTCCCGAGTCACACTGAGAGGTATAACGGTTGTTGGAGTCTCACGTTGAGATGAGTGTTTTTTTCACACACTACGTTTCAAGCCTGGCTTGAAGGAAGTGAAACGCTGATGAGAGTCCACCCAGCCTTTGTGTGGCTTTTACTGTTACAGGCAGTGATTGCAAAGCTTGTGTACATGGATATTGCTCCCTACATGCCATGCAATTATTAGTGTTCCTTTGGTTATTTAGAAAGATTCTACATGCATCTCATAGTTTATAAAAATAAAAGTATAGAAAATTACCGTTAAAAATGATCTGAGAATTCTTCCTCCAATGTAAAAAAAAAAATATTAGTAATATATGAATAATAGTTATATCTGATTTATTTTCTCCATCTAAATTGTAAATTAAACTATAATCCAATATACCCTTTTGTACTCATCTTTGCAGCAGATTCTCACAATGTTAGTAAATATTCAGACTAGAAAAACATCAACTCCTAAAAAACTATTATCGAAGACTGTTAAATATCAAAGACTCTTCAAAAATGTATTTTCTGATTAAAATTTCCTTCACGACTCTCGTTATGAAGCTCTCGTGACAAGTCTGCATAGCATGTGCAACTTATGCATCACATATATCTTTTGCAGGTTAATAAACTCATTTATTTCTCACGGTAATGATAAAAGATTATGTAAATGTGCTCTCAGAGTTTGGGCTCCCTGTGTCACAGGAATCCTAAGTGCTTTGAAAAGGCAAAGGCTCTAGGTTGAATTTGTCTTTAAAAAAAAAGGTCAAAATGAAGTAAAAGTCTAAAAGAGGCTGCCCTAACGATGCATTACTTGGCCAACCACTGATCTCAAGTCACCAATGAATGCCCCAAAAAAGCTCACAAATCACCATTCTTCATTTTGTTGAACTGGGATTTAAAAAACAAAAAAAGCACACAAAGCACTAGATCAAAGTTTTAAAGAAAATGCACAAATTTCAAGTTTACGCTTTGAAAGATTGGGAGCAAAAAACCCCAAAAAAACACTAAAGTGAAGAGAAATATCCATAATATTTATAAGGTGGTTAATTTATCATAAATCCATCATCCTTGGTGCACATCATTCATGCTGAACGACCATCTCACCACTAAACTGGCCATTTTTCACTAAACAAAAGAGTCTTTACTACCAAGGGTACCATATCATCTGAACCTTAAAGCCATCCTTGTGTAACGGAAATACACACTGATGATTTGTCTCATCACTGACACTATTTATGTTACAAATCCCCCACAAAAAAGATCATTTTGAAATAAAAAGCAAAAAAAAATAGCAACCAGAAAACTGTTGCTGGGTGTTACTTTTCAAAAACGGTGCATAGTTGCCCACATCTCCTCCCTGTCTTGGCACATGGGTGAGAACTGTGACTTTGTCCTTGTTTTAGATCCGGGATCAATTTTGTTTGCTTAAAAAAGTGAAGAGGGATCCATCTGCGGCCATGTTGTTTCATGATGGAAGATGAGTTCCTGCAACACAAAGTGAGATGCTCATTTACTGGCTCATAAATCCAGATTATTCATATAAGTGTTGTAGCTACGTTCACACTGCACGTCTTAACGCACAATTCACTGTGTGTTTATGGAAGTGATCATGGGGGCATCTTGTGTCGTGGTGTGTGCGGCACTAATCATATGCATAATATAACAAATATATTTCTTTTTTCTAAGACCTCTGCATATCTGGCTCCGCCATAAATTTAACTCCAATTTATCCCCAAAGTGTAAGACAGAAATTGGTACGCTCGCTCGCTCGCTCACTCACTCACTCACTCACTCACTCACTCACTCACTCACTCACTCACTCACTCACTCACTCACTCACTCACTCACTCACTCACTCACTCACTCACTCACTCTTGTAGGACAATCCATCGGTTTTGGCAGATCGTTGTCATTCCTTCTTGGTATATCTAATACTTTTATTACTGACAGATATAAAAGGGAACTCTATAAGATGTTAACTTTTTGTGCCAGAAAGTATTATCGTTTAAACTGGATCACAGACAAGGCTCCTTCCAAGGTACAATGGCAGAGAGTCATACTTGATTATATTTCACTGGACTACGTAACATGTAAACTACACTCCAACCATGATGTCTTCCACAGAACGCGGGAACCCTTTCTGGTATATATTGGACTAAATGTTTCCACTTATGCTTACAAGAAGCTTTGTGCTATACACACACAAATATTCTAGTTAGTGATGAAGCAGGAGGCATCCTCTTCCTCACTATTGTTATCTGTTTTTTTCTTGCGTCTGAATTAACTCCTCCTACACTGTTTGTCTGATTTTAACAAATAAGCTATCAAAAAAATCAAAAAGTTCCTGAGATACTGCTAAGTTAATGCTTAGCTAATGCTAGGTACATTTTTAGCTATGGCTAGCTAAATGTTTAGCTATGGCGAGGTAAATGTATAGCTTATGCTAGTTTAATATTTAGTTAATGCTAGGTTAATGCTTAGCTAATGCTACGTACATTTTTAGCTATGGCTAGGTAAATGTTTAGCTATGGCTAGGTAAATGTTTAGCTTATGCTAGTTTAATATTTAGTTAATGCTAGGTTAATGCTTAGCTATTTCTAGGTTCATGCTTAGCTACTGCTAGGTTAATGGTTAGCTACTGCTAGGTTAATGGTTAGCTATTTCTAGGTTCATGCTTAGCTATTGCTAGGTTCATGCTTAGCTATTGCTAGGTTCATGCTTAGATACTGCTAGGTTAATGTTTAGCTAATGCTAGGTTAATGTTTAGCTAATGCTAGGTTAATGCTTAGCTACTGCTAGGTTAATGGTAAGCTATTTCTAGGTTCATGCTTAGCTATTGCTAGGTTCATGCTTAGATACTGCTAGGTTAATGCTTAGCTAATGCTAGGTTAATGCTTAGATACTGCTAGGTTAATGCTTAGATAGTGCTAGGTTAATGCTTAGATACTGCTAGGTTAATGCTTAGCCACTGCTAAGTTAATGCTTAGCCACTGCTAGGTTAATGCTTAGCCACTGCTAGGTTAATGCTTAGCCACTGCTAGGTTAATGCTTAGCCACTGCTAGGCTAATGCTTAGCCACTGCTCGGTTAATGCTTAGCCACTGCTAGGTTAATGCTTAGCTAATGCTAGGTTAATGCTTAGCTAATGTTAGGTTAATGCTTAGCTAATGCTAGGTTAATGCATAGGTTAATGCTTAGCTAATGCTAGGTTAATGCTTAGCTTAATGCTAGGTTAATGCTTAGATACTGCTAGGTTAATGCATAGCCACTGTGAGGTTAATGCTTAGCCACTGCTAAGTTAATACTTACCCACTGCTAAGTTAATGCTTAGCCACTGCTAGGTTAACGCTTGGGTATCTCTAGGTTCATGCTTAGCTAATGCTAGGTTAATGCTTAGCTAATGCTAGATTAATGCTTAGCTAATGTTAGGTTAATGCTTAGCTAATGCTAGGTTAATGCTTAGCTATTGCGAGGTTAATAATTAGCTATTGCTAGGTTAACGCTTAGCCACTGCTAGGTTAACGCTTAGGTATTTCTAGGTTCATGCTTAGCGAATGCTAGGTTAATGCTTAGCTAATGCTAGGTTAATGTTTAGCTCATGCTAGGTTAATGTTTAGCTCATGCTAGGTTATTGTTTAGCTATTGCTAGGTTAATTTTTAGCTAATGCTAGGTTAATGTTTAGCTAATGCTAGGTTAATGCTTAGCTACTGCTAGGTTAATGGTTAGCTATTTCTAGGTTCATGCTTAGCTATTGCTAGGATCATGCATAGATACTGCTAGGTTAATGCTTAGCTAATGCTAGGTCAATGCTTAGCTAATGCTAGGTTAATGCTTAGCTAATGCTAGGTCAATGCTTAGCTAATGCTAGGTCAATGCTTAGCTAATGCTACATACATTTTTAGCTATGGCTAGGTAAATGTTTAGCTATGGCTAGGTAAATGTTTAGCTTATGCTAGTTTAATATTTAGTTAATGCTAGGTTAATGCTTAGCTATTTCTAGGTTCATTAGCTATTGCTAGGTTAATATTTAGTTAATGCTAGGTTAATGCTTAGCTATTTCTAGGTTCATGCTTAGATATTGCTAGGTTAATGTTTAGCTAATGCTAGGTTAATGCTTAGCTAATGCTAGGTTAATGCTTAGATACTGCTAGGTTAATGCTTAGCCACTGTGAGGTTAATGCTTAGCCACTGCTAAGTTAATACTTACCCACTGCTAAGTTAATGCTTAGCCACTGCTAGGTTAATGCTTGGGTATTTCTAGGTTCATGCTTAGCTAATGCTAGGTTAATGCTTAGCTAATGCTAGGTTAATGCTTAGCTAATGTTAGGTTAATGCTTAGCTAATGCTAGGTTAATGCATAGGTTAATGCTTAGCTAATGCTAGGTTAATGCTTAGCTATTGCGAGGTTAATAATTAGCTATTGCTAGGTTAACGCTTAGCCACTGCTAGGTTAACGCTTAGGTATTTCTAGGTTCATGCTTAGCGAATGCTAGGTTAATGCTTAGCTAATGCTAGGTTAATGCCTAGCTAATGCTAAGTTAATGTTTAGCTCATGCTAGGTTAATGTTTAGCTCATGCTAGGTTATTGTTTAGCTATTGCTAGGTTAATTTTTAGCTAATGCTAGGTTAATGTTTAGCTAATGCTAGGTTAATGCTTAGCTACTGCTAGGTTAATGGTTAGCTATTTCTAGGTTCATGCTTAGCTATTGCTAGGATCATGCATAGATACTGCTAGGTTAATGCTTAGCTAATGCTAGGTCGATGCTTAGCTAATGCTAGGTTAATGCTTAGCTAATGCTAGGTCAATGCTTAGCTAATGCTACGTACATTTTTAGCTATGGCTAGGTAAATGTTTAGCTATGGCTAGGTAAATGTTTAGCTTATGCTAGTTTAATATTTAGTTAATGCTAGGTTAAAGCTTAGCTAATCCTAGGTTAAAGCTTAGCTAATGTTAGGTTAATGCTTAGCTAATGCTAGGTTAATGTATAGGTTAATGCTTAGCTATCGCGAGGTTAATAATTAGCTATTGCTAGGTTAACGCTTAGCCACTCCTAGGTTAACGCTTAGGTATTTCTAGGTTCATGCTTAGCTAATGCTAGGTTAATGCTTAGCTAATGCTAGGTTAATGCCTAGCTAACGCTAGGTTAATGTTTAGCTCATGCTAGGTTATTGTTTAGCTATTGCTAGGTTAATGGTTAGCTAATGCTAGGTCAATGCTTAGCTAATGCTAGGTACATTTTTAGCTATGGCTAGGTAAATGTTTAGCTATGGCTAGGTAAATGTTTAGCTATGGCTAGGTAAATGTTTAGCTATGGCTAGGTAAATGTTCAGCTATGGCTAGGTAAATGTTCAGCTATGGCTAGGTTAATGTTTAGCTTATTCTAGGTTAATATTTAGTTAATGCTAGGTTAATGCTTAGCTATTGCTAGGTTAATGCTTAGCTATTGCTAGGTTAATGCTTAGCTAATGCTAGGTTAATGCTTAGCTAATGCTAGGTTAATGCTTAGCTTAATGCTAGGTTAATGCTTAGCTTAATGCTAGGTTAATGCTAGGTTAATGCTTAGGTTAATGCTTAGCCGTTGCACGGTTAATGCTTAGCCGTTGCACGGTTAATGCTTAGCCGTTGCACGGTTAATGCTTAGCCGTTGCTAGGTTAATGCTTAGCCACTGCTAGTTTAATGCTTAGACAGTGCTAGGTTAATGCTTAGCCAATGCTAGGTTAATGCTTAGCTGCTGCTAGGTTAATGCTTAGCTAATGCTAGGTTCATGCTTAGCTAATGCTAGGTTCATGCTTAGCTAATGCTAGGTTCATGCTTAGCTAATGCTAGGTTAATACTTAGCTATTTCTAGGTTCATGCTTAGCTATTGCTAGGTTCATGCTTAGCTAATGCTAGGTTCATGCTTAGCTAATGCTAGGTTAATGCTTAGCTAATGCTAGGTTAATGTTTAGCTATTGCTAGGTTAATACTTAGCTATTTCTAGGTTCATGCTTAGCTATTGCTAGGTTCATGCTTAGCTAATGCTAGGTTCATGCTTAGCTAATGCTAAGTTACTTAGCTGTTGCTAGGTTAATGTTTAGGTAATGCTTAGCTAATGTTTAGGTTAATGCTTAGCTAATGCTAGGTTCATGCTTAGCTAATGCTAGGTTCACGCTTAGCTAATGCTAGGTTCACGCTTAGCTAATGCTAGGTTCACGTTTAGCTATTGCTAGGTTCACGCTTAGCTATTGCTAGGTTCACGCTTAACTGACCATTACACAACTGTATCTTGCACACTGTCATCTGCACAACTGCACTTGAACTGGACTGGCAGACACTATACTGCATTTCGTTTTTATACCATTATATTTTACCTTAGTACTTTCTTTGCACTGTTTTAAATTTTTTTAAATTTTTAAATTTTTAAATTTTTAAATTTTTAAATTTTTAAATTTCTACATTGTACTTTCCCTGCATGCCCCTGTGTTCCCATACCTGTAAGCTGCTGGAACTGTGAATTTCTCTTGGAGATGAATAAAGTATCTATCTATCTATCTATCTATCTATCTATCTAGCTATTGCTAGGTTCACGCTTAGCTATTGCTAGGTTCACGCTTAGCAAATGCTCGGTTAATGTTTAGATAATGCTAGGTTAATCTTTAGCTAATGCTAAGTTAATGTTTAGCTATTGCTTGGTTAATGTTTAGCTATTGCTTGGTTAATGTTTAGCTATTGCTTGGTTAATGTTTAGCTATTGCTTGGTTAATGCTTAGCTAATGCTAGGTCAATGCTTAGCTAATGCTAGGTCAATGCTTAGCTAATGCTAGGTTCATGCTTAGCTAATGCTAGGTTCATGCTTAGCTGCTGTAGGTTCATGCTTAGCTGCTGTAGGTTCATGCTTAGCTGCTGTAGGTTCATGCTTAGCTGCTGTAGGTTCATGCTTAGCTGCTGTAGGTTCATGCTTTGCTCATGCTAGGTTAATGTTTAGCTATTGCCAGGTTAATGTTTAGCTATTGCTAGGTTAATGCTTAGCTTATGCTAGGTTAATGCTTAGCTAATGCTAGGTTAATGCTTAGCTACTGCTAGGTTAATGCTTAGCTAATGCTTAGCTAATACTAGGTTAATGCTTAGCTAATGCTAGGTTAATGCTTAGCTAATGCTAGGTTAATGCTAGGCTAATGCTAGATTTGTGCTGTTTGGACCGTCATTAACAGATCAGATACAGGCAGCATATGGGCAAAAAATTAAAAATACTGCATTTGCCACAAGCCTGAACATAGCCTAAGGGTAATTTTTCATAATGTGATGCTACGTGTGTGCGTGTGTAAACATCGTTTTCAAACATCTCAAAATAATTAAGTAGTCCATAGTGATGTGTTTAAGACATGCTAAACTGTATCATATATTTATTTTTTGAATCCTTTAAAAATGTGTAAAACATTCAGGATGCAGCTGTAGGAGAATGTGCTTATTTTGTTTTAGGTATTGAGGGCCAGGGGCCTGATCTCAAATTAGTTAAGACAAAGTAAATCAAACTAATATAATAGAAAACTTAATTTGAGAAGATGAATGATACAAATAACTTCTGCTTCACAAAGACTCAATTTTAGGCTTGGGACCCTGTGATGGACTGTAGGGTGTACGCTCACCAACAGCACACAAAAAAAGCTAGAGATAGGCACCAGCAGACCCCTATGACCCTGAAAAAAGGAAATAAGTGGGTCAGAAAATGGATGGATGTATGTATGTTTGGGACCTAAAAGTGAGTCAGTCTTATTACAAATTTGCCAGGACATCACAATCTAAAATCGTATCTTAAGGGCATCTTTTTTATTGTGCTGGTGATAATGTTATGGTACATTTGGTGCCTGGTTTAGAAAAACCAAAGGCTTTATTTTTTTCCTTTTATTATTTTTATCTTTTAAATTACAAATCTAAATAAACATCCCTCTCCAGCAGTACCCCCTACTTTACACTAGATGTTTATTGCTGTCCTACTGCTGTATTCAGCATTATTGTTTGTGTGTTTAGCAGCTGGTTTATAAGGTGGGGTCATGTGGATTAATGGACTGACGGGTCTACCTGGCGGATGGATGAAGATTTAACCGGGCACCCAGTTGTGGGCGGAGCCCTGTGTGGTGGCAGGACCCGTGTAGCCCTGGCTTCCAGGCAGCATGGGGTCAAAGTTGAAGTCCAGGCCATCTCCATCCATGAGGTCACTGTTGATGATGTAGTCCACGTCACAATCCAGGTTCTCAGTGAACATGTCAATGTCCAAGTCTGTAGGCAGTCGGTCCTGACTGGTGGGGAAGCAGGATGGGCCCCCGTACTGACTCATGGCCTGAAGGGCAGCACCGGTACTGACCGAGGACAGGGGGCCTCCATGGTGAGCACCTATGGGTGGCACTGATGCATGCTGGGCTTTGAGCTGCGACAGGTTTTGAGACATACCTGAGAGGATCATTCCCAACCCCATCTGGGAGTGCTGCTGCTGGTGCTGCTGATGATGATGATGATGATGATGGAGGGGATGCTGTTGGTGGGGTTGCAGCTGAGCCTGCAGCACCATCGGGGCCACCGTGTTGGGTTCAAGTCCTTTACCCAACAGCAGCTGGTTTGGTTTGGGCCTCATGCCCACCACAGATGAGCCCAAACCCCCCATGCCCACCCCTCCAGGAGTGGGCATGACAGACTCCATCTGAGTCATCATAACGTCACTGGGTGGGGGAGAATCAGAGGTGAGAAGCGCCTCCAGGCTGGAGGGCACGTGGGTGGGGAAATGGCTGCTCCCGCGGGTGCTGGAGGTGGGCATTGGGTTGAAGAGGGAGTTACTGAAGGGTGCTGGTTCCTTGCTGCTGGGGCCACACTGAGAAATGGAGGTCTGTGTCCCAGTGTGGGTGGGGACCTGGGACATGGTGGAGGACTGCAGGTGGTGGAAGGAGGGGAAGCTGGAGCCTCGGGGCAGCAGGGTGGAGGCTGAGGGCAGTGGAGTGGGAGGTGCTGGTGGTGCCGTGCTGGGGCTGGCCCCGCCCTGCTGCCCACTTATCAAGGTAAGGCCATCGATCAGATCCAGCTCCTCTAACAGGGTTTCTGTGAGGGTGGGGGTCAGACTGCTGGCTGCATACCTCCCCAGCAGACTGTCCTCTGGCAGGTTGTCGTCGTCCTCCTGACCCGGGGCGATTGGAGACAAGCGGCCGCTCAGAGTGCTGGCGTTGGAGCTGGTGCGTGGACGGAAGGTGGTCCATATATCTCCGTCGTCCAGGCTGCCACGGGATGAGGGGCTGCTGTTGTTCACGCCCCATTTGGGAAACTGCTGGGAGGAATTAGGACTGTCGGCACCACCTGAACCTGTCCCTCCTTCACCCTGCAGCACCCCTCCAGCACCCGCTAGACCTGCAGCGCCCGCCTGCTTTTTTGTCTGCTTGGCCCTCATGCGGCTCTTAAGCAGTTTGCTGCTGTTATCCATGGAGGTGGCGCGTCGACGAGGAGCTTTCCCCGTCTTGCCTCCCTCTGGGTTAAGCATCCACCAGGAGCTCTTACCAGTTGACTCATTATGGACCCGCAGGAATTTGTTATGGAGTGATAAATTGTGGCGAATTGAATTCTGCAAACAAGAAAAAAACAAATGTCAGTTCTGTTCTTTCAACTGAGTTACATACAATAATAACACTACGTTATCCTAAAACAAATTCTTTACACTGCAATACAAAACCAGAAAATATATGAAATCAATTCTCAGCTTAACTTTTCTCAACTTTACAAAAATAAAATGATTAATAAAATTCATAGCATACTGTAATCATTCTGAATGGATAATTTGGGAATAAAGTAAAATATTTTCCAGTATTTTCTCACACCACAAAAAAACAAAACACAGTTTCACTGAACTAGAGCATGTCTACTTAGACTTCCATGGTTTAATCTTTGAGAGAAACAAACTGGCTGCTATGCTATGCTATGCTATGCTATGCTATGCTATGCTATGCTATTGGAATACAGTCATCATCACACACAAAGTGGTGGATCACAGGCTCAGAGATTGTGACTATCATAAGACTTGCATTACTCTAGTTAACAAAAAACTAACAATTAAACATTAATGCTTTATTACCAATTAATTAAATTACATTAACTTCCCTTTAAATCAACACCACAACATTCAACAAACTATTCCAAGCACAATTTTTTCCCTTCAAACATATGTCAAGTGTTAATATCCGTATCTATGCAGTTTTCATTCTAAATGATTTAAAAAGGCAATAAAACTCAAATTAACCAATAAATTGGTTTTGCCCTCCAAGTAGAAAGTAGAGCTGATCAAGATTCAAGATATAGTGAGTTATATTACTCTTAGAGTACAAACAAACAGTGTCCTTCTTTACAATTTTTCCATATTTCTGAGATATATATTTTATAGCTTAAATACTCATTTTAGGAGTCGCTGCTTTTGCTATTTCTCAGAACAGCATAAAAAGCTCAGTTAGATAGATTTCTAAATGCGTCCTAATCCAGACTTTCCCCTAAACAGGCCACACTAGAGACCTCACTCACACGTGCTGTACCTTAAAGGAGAAAAAGCCAAAAGTGGAACACATTGTGCAGCTGTTTGTTAATAGATGTGCCTGTGTGGCATTTTTCATCAGAAAATCAAACCCAGAATTGTCTTTCTGGAAAAACATTATTGAGTTAAAAAATATCGAGACATGAGTTTTGTCCAGCCCTAGTAGAAAGCTATAGTAAAGGAAAGGTGTCCGCTCCCTTTACACAAAGAAGTGTCTAATTTCTAGGCTCTTTTGTGTGTTTTTTTAAAAAAGTTATAAACTATCATACACCTTATGGTTGTAGGATATGATAAAAACTCAGACTATGTGTAACACCACCAAGAGGAAGAAGTGAGTTAAAGAGAGCAGACTTTGAGACCAAGACTCATTAGCTGGTCTTATGACAGCTTTTAGTGAGGGTTGGCTGCTATAGAGCTCACACAAAGCACAGATGTTTGCAGTGAAACACTTATAAATCTTACATTATGTGTTAGCAGTGCAGCATATTCTGTTATAACAAAAGTTAATCCAGTCTTAGGGATCACTATATGCATTCATTTTGTCAGCCATCACAGCTTCATACAAACAGAGCAGGTAAGGTTTGCTTGGTCCAGCAAAAGCATGACAACCGAACATTTTATTATGACTTATAGGTACGTGTATCCCTGGGGATACAAGAGCATATTGCAGGGGGTACTTGGAAAGATTTAAAAATGTATTTGAAAATAATTGGGAGATGTTTTTAGTTCCTTTTTAGGGTATTTTTTGGACAAATTCACCACAAACTAACAGTTCTATTGCTTAATAAAATACTAAATTTTCTTGTAATGTATTAAAACAGGATTTTTCTATGCTGTGGAGGCCATTTCATCACACTTCTGACAATAGGAGACAATAATTAGCTACATTTTACAAAGGAGACTGTAATTACTTACTGTTGAAGTAATCACATAAAACTTGCATGGTATATATTTTTTTAAATAAAATCCACATTTTTATAAGAATAATAATAATAATGCATTGGATTTTATATAGCACTTTATCATAGACACTCAAAGCACTTTATATTGATGTGTATTATTCTTCCACTCCACACACAGTGGTGGTAAGCCACTATTGTAGCCACAGCTGCCCTGGGGCAGACTGACAGAAGCAAGGCAAGGCAAGGCAAATTTATTTGTATAGCGCATTTCATACTCAAGGCAACTCAATGTGCTTTACATGATAAAACATTCAATTGTTTAAAATCAATAAGAACATTTAAAATCATCAGTAAAATCAATTAAAATCATCAGTAAAATCAATTAAAACCATCAGTAAAATCAATTAAAATCATCAGTAAAATCATCATGACATCAACAATATTATGATTAAAAATCTCTCTCTCTCAATCATATGCAGTAGAGAAAAAAGTGCCTTTAACTTTGATTTAAAAATGTTCACATTGGATGCTGACTTAAGCTCTGCTGGCAGTTTGTTCCACTTCTTTGCAGCATAACAACTAAAAGCAGCATCACCATGTTTACTGTGAGCTCTGGGCTCCACTATCTGACCTGTGTCCATAGATCTGAGAGACCTGCTGGGTTCATATCTGACTAACATGTCACTGATGTATTCTGGACCAAACCCATTCACAGATTTATACACCAGCAGCAGAACTTTAAAGTCTATTCTGAGGCTGACTGGGAGCCAGTGTAAAGACTTTAAAACTGGAGTAATGTGCTCTGACCTCTTTGTTCTGGTTAAGACCCAAGCTGCAGCGTTCTGAACCAGCTGTAGCTGTTTGATGCTCTTTTGGGAGATTCCTGTCAGAAGACCATTACAATAGTCCAGTCTGCTGGATATAAAAGCATGGACCAGTTTCTCCTGATCTTTCTGAGCCATTAAACCTTTCACTCTGGAGATGTTCTTTAGGTGGTAGAAGCTGTTTTTGTGATAGATTTGATCTGACTGCTGAATGTCAGATCTGAGTCAATCAGAACACCAAGGTTTTTGACTTGGTTTTTAGCTTTTAAAGATCGAGACTCAAGATAATTGCTGACAGCAGTCCTCTTTTCCTTGTTACCAAAGACAATCACCTCCATCTTGTCATTGTTTAGTTGAAGGAAGTTTTCACTCATCCAGCAGTTTACTTTTTCTAAACAGTCACACAACACCTCAATGGGACCATAGTCATCTGGGTTCAGTGATAGATATAGTTGTGTGTCATCTGCGTAGCTCTGATAATCAACCTTACAGTTCTGTAAAATTTGTCCTAAAGGAAGCATATACAGGCTAAACAGAAGAGGTCCAAGAACAGATCCCTGAGGAACCCCACAGGACATTGGTAATCTGTCAGATTCAAAGTTTCCAATGCTTACAAAATAGCTTCGCTCCTCCAAGTATGACTTAAACCATTGCATTACTTTTCCATTTAGTCCAACCCATGTTTGCAATCTGTGCAACAAAATTGTATGATCTACAGTGTCAAATGCAGCACTTGGATCCAACAGAATGAGAACAGATACTGCAAGGCTGCCATAGTGCATCATCGGCCCCTCCGACCACCACCAACACACCATATTGTGGGTGAAGTAAGGCACAAGGACAAAACAACAATGACTTGGCTAGAGAGGGATTCGAACCCAAAACTCTTCGCTTATTGGACGACCCACTCTACCACTGAGTGAATTGGTCGTCCCAATTCCACCCTAAATTCCACTCATTGTTATAAATTTGTAGATTAAGCCTTAGGAACCAATTTTCGAGACACAATTAAGGGTTTAGGAGAGGGTTGGGGTCAGTTACAATTATGTTTTCAATTACCCATGTTCAATTACAATGTGACCAGCATTTTTTACAATTACAATTAGATTATGATTATTTTTTATCCTCAGAAAGTAAATTACAATTACTAAAGTTCAATTACAATTAACCACAATTACTGAGTCTGAAATAAAAAACCTAATAAAAGTGAACCTTCCTCTTGTGTTAATGGTAACGGGTCCTAAATCAGCTGTAAAATACGCTAAAACAATTATCTACCATCTATATTCTTTACGATATTGGTTACCTTGTTAGGCTTCCTAACCAATGAAAATATAGGATTTAATATTTTTGGTGTGGGCGTCTAAGCCTTTTTTGTGTCACTATACCCCTAGATTTTTATTTTTTCTAAACTCGGTCAGTGCCCGTAGGAAGTATGTATTGCTATAGAAAAGTGTGAGGTTAAGTAGCTTTTTCATGGATGACCAAATGAGGTTGTGCTTGAAGGTGGGACATCAGGGGCATTTATTTGTTTGTTGTGAAATGTGTAGAGTGATAACTATTGTGTTTTCATGTATTTAAATGAATAAATTGGGAAAAAGCAACGCACCAGAATGAAGTTATGGCTGGAGAAACACTTTGAGGCACTCACGTTTACATGGGAGCTTTAATTCCTCTTTATTTCAGAATAAAAGTTAACTCCTCTTTAAACTGACCTTGTAAACACTAAATTCCTAATGCAAATTTAAATCTTAATTAAGCATGCACGCACACGCACACACAGACACACCGCACAGATATTTGAGCCACACACAGACATTCTTTGCTTTATAGATAGATGGTAAAATGTGGGAAAGCTTGATATGACATTTTATTAATTACCTACATTAGGGATGCACCAAAATGAAAATTTGCGGCCGAAGCTGAATAAAATATAAACGCTTGGCCGAATACCGAATGCGGTTGTTAAGTTTTCCACTATTTTTTTTTAATAGTGTATAAATAGTAAGGGTGAAACAATACATGTATTTGTAGTGAACCGTTTCGGTACGGGACGTTCGGTTCGGGTACAGGGTCGTGCACGGGTGAGTTCCCGGAACCAAACGGAAGTTGCGTGCGTTTACTTCTGCCTGCAGCTACATCTGCAGCCCATATGTCATGGCTAATGCTAGCCAGAAACCAGAGCTGGAAAACCCTCCCCTGTCGCTAAAGTCTCCTGCTTTGGAACACTTCGGCTTCCGGGTGAAATACTGCAACGAAGAAAGCCCAGTGGATAAAGAGAGGGCAGTGTGCTGACTTTGTTCAGCTGAGATCGGGTATGTTTCCGGGAACACGACGAACATGCTAACTCACTTGAAACGTCACCACCCGAGTGCGAATATCACTGCGACAAGAAGGAAAACATCCTCAGTGCAAACGCAGCTGACTTCGGCATTCAAGCAGCCTCTGCCTAGCAATCCAGATCTGGCCAACGCTGTAACAACTGCCATCAGAGTCTTTATAGTTGCAGATAAAAGCTGTTAACAAGCTGTGAGGAGCTTATTTTTTTTTAAATAATATTGTATGTATTTTTTGTTTGGGAATATTATTATTACCAGGCAGCACTTTACAACAGTAAACTATTTTTTTTAAACTGTATTTTCATATTCTGTATATTGTTAAATACATTGATGGTTTACTAAAGTTTTTAATGAACAAGCACATTTATGTTTTGCATTTGTAACTGCCAGTAGATCTGCACTTACTGCAGACAATGTGGACAAGGTCTAAACCAAGGGCTACATGCTGGAACTGTGCTGTATGTTTTGTTTGTTAAAAGCTGTTAAGCTGTGAGCTTATTTCTATAATATTTAATGTATTTTTTGTTTGAGAATATTATTACCAGGCAGCACTTTACAATAGTATTGTATTTTTTTTTTACTTTATTTTCATATTCTGTATAATGTTAAATACATTGTTGATTTACTAAAGTTTCGAATAGACAACAAGCAAATTTATGTTTTACATTTTGTTCCATACAGTACCAAAAATGAACCGAACCGTGACCTCAAAACCGAGGTACGTATCGTATGATTTTTGTGTATCGTTACACCCCTGATAAATAGCCTAGAATACATTTTTAGATGTGTTTTTTTTTAAAGAAAGTAAATGTTTATTGAATATTCTGATATTTTTTAAATATTCCAGTAGCCTTTGCTTTTCAAAAAAAAGCACAACAAAGTTTTTCATTTATATTAGTCCTTCAAATAAAACAAAATATGCATTCCAAGAAAAAACAAAGTGCAATAAAGTGCATAAACCCACAACAAATTAATTATGTCCCTTCTGGCACAAGTCTGCTTAACCACAGTAGATAGACTCATAACGTAAACCTAGGGCCCTATAAAATCTGTTTTATTTTTTTTCCAAAGTCTGTGTTTTCCACTTTAATTTTTAAATTGTTTTTTTTTTTTTTTTTTTTAATATTTATCTTTTTTTCTTTTAAGAAAATATTAGTTTTAAACTCCTGTGAGGAAACAAAATAAATACTAATAAATACAAAAAAACATAATTAAACAAAAATGTATGTCAAAAATAAAATAACATACAATAAAAAGTAGATATAAGTTGTAGTGACATGGATTATTCTGACTGCTCCTTTTTAATTATTTATATGTCATATAAACATGTATGAGAACAGCATTAATGTCACCTGATTTCCTCTCAGGGATCAATAATTTACTGAATCTGATCAGGTTTATTGATTAAGTTTTGATCAACTTAGTTTAAATTAACCTAATTTAAATTATCCTGTCTTCTGTAGCTCTGATGAAATGTTGTTAGAATGTAACATTCTAATAACATTCCTCCAACAGACTTTTAATTTGTAAACTGGAGGTTCCCACTGAAACGGTTGTACTTGAGGTAGCTTGCTGACTGTGAATGTGTACCTACGAGGCACGGACAAAAGGCTGGAATAAAAAGAACTAAAGGACAACATGGACTGAGTTATTCTTTGTTAGCCAGACAGAACAGTTATAACACTGAGCAGGTGAAGATGATGAAAGCTGATCACGTTCTCACGGGGTGCTGCTGCGCTACACGAAAAACGGACGTAGCTTTAAACAGGCACAGCAAAGTTAAACGGGCATTAAGAAATGTGCGTCGGACACCGCGCCACTGCAAGTTGTTTGATTCCGTCACACGCTACTATTCGGCCTTGCTTTTAACTCACTTCAATATATTCGGCCGAATATTCAATGCTTCCCTAAACTACATACTGTACGTATGTGTAGAACTGTACATAAAACTGTAACATGGTTCCCCGGTTTAACGTTAAGTTATAATTGACAATTTTTTATAGCATTTTCATGGCACTTACAATTACAAAGTCAATTATCTACACTCAATTACAATTTCATTACAGATTTCTTAAATTACAATTACACCATAACTGTAATTAATTATCAACAATTACACAATTACAATTATAATTGACTCCAACCCTAGCCCGTTGTTCCACAAATGAAAAAGTGTATGAAATTATGTGAAGGGTACTTATGATATGAACAGGGTACACATGATTTGACAAAACTGGGCTATGACAAACTAAATCAATATTTTCATTGCAACACCATAATTAATAATGAACAATCACAGTAAAAAAAATTTGATTATATATCATTAGTATGCTAATTCTATTGGCAAGGACTATTCTGAAGACTTTTGGTTCACTCCACTGTGATCTAATAATTGTTGCATAAATATACATCAAAACAATTCTGTTACAAAATGCAAGTTTTTGCAGATTGTTTTGTTTTATTCTTCTGCTGCTGCTGTACAAACCGAATGTTCCCACAGTAGGATGAATAAAGCTCTATCTCTACTTGAAATTAAAATATGGAGACACTTTCAGATTGTATTTCTTTGCAACAAAAATGTTTGGTTCAAAGTTGAAGGCAAGTTCAGAAAGCCTTTGTTTGCTTCAGTATAATAATTGTCTCTGAACCTTGGATAAATGATGTATATGTTGAAGTAGGGCTGGGCGATATATCGAATATACTCGATATATCGCAGCTTGTAGTCTGTGCGGTGTTGAAAATGACCATACCGTTAAACTCGCGGACTTTTTTTTTTTTTGAAATGTCATCTTAATGACAACATGCACAAAAGGGCACTATTTGTTTTAAAATATTGTAGTGGCATTATGTACAAAAAGTGCACTTTAATTTTGTGTTTTGAAATGCCATGTGAGTTGCATCCTGCACTAATGTCTTGTTTTGAAATGTCTCTGTGACAATTTTGCACAGAACGTGCACTTTCTGTTGACAATTTTATGTTTGAGCCACTCACTGTTTAATAAATACAGTTATGTCAACTTTGACTTAGTTGTGATATCCCCTTTTTTGCATGAAAGTTTAAAATTGGCATATATTAATGCAGTATGATCAAGAATGTTTTAATGTAGACATATAGAATCATCATACTGGTGTGATTTTGTGCATCAAAGTGTTAATTAAAGGGTAATGCAAAATATCGAGATATATATCGTGACATGGCCTAAAAATATCGCGGTATTTATAAAAGGCCATATCGCCCAGCCCTATGTTGAAGTAAGTATTTTAATTTCTGGGCTGTGTCATTGATTATATGGCATTTGTATTCAAACCTTGTCCATTAACAGAGCTGAAAGTAATGGATTACAAGTACTCACGTTACTGTAATTGAGCTGCTTTTTAGGGTACTTGTACTTTTAAGTATATTTCTAAATCAGTAGTTTTATTTGTACTTAAGTACGTTTTAAAAGAAGTAAATTAATTAATTACATTTCTAAACCCAACCATTAATGAGTAAATTATTTTTTTATTTAAATGATCAACCGACATAGTGAAACTACAAAAAATTAAATAACCAGACAACAATCAAATGCATCAAATCATAGTCGACCATCCAGATAAAAACCAAAACAGCACTAAATGGAGGCTATTTTCTCAGTTTTAGAGTTAATAAATTTAGCTATACTTTTTTTTTTTCAATTGAATTAATTAGTTTTATTTTATTTTAAAAATAACTGTACATTTTGACAAACCTTTTATTTTATACAGATGCCTTTGTGGAAAATAAATTAGGTTCCAATTGTGTAAGATCTGGTCTCTTCCTTTCTAAGTTTATACATGAGATGTTTACTGTAGGCAAGAGAACTGTGGCATGATTTATAACCAAAAATAAATGTGGGGGGTGAAAGTCACTAGTAACTTGAGTATTATTTAATTCAGCTAATTTTTACTTGTACTTTAGTATTTTATGTATAACTTACTTGTACTTGAGTACAATTTCAATCAAGTAGTACTTCTACTTGAGTAGGATATATCCAGAGGTGACAAGAAACTAAATACAAATACTTCATTATCATTACTATACTTGAGTTGTTTTTTCTGGTATGTCTGTACTTTACTTGAGTATTTATGTTTTTAATAACTTTTTACTTTTACTTCTTACTTTTTAAAAACAAATATCTGTACATTCTCTCCTTACGTTATAAAAATGAGCGTGTTACTTTTAAAACCTTCAAAGATGACGCCACGATGTAAAAAGACGCAAAATGTTGGTAGTTTGAGCTTTTTACTGTTAGGCAGGTCCCTTAAGTTTATGGTTATTAAAATGTTCAAGTTATTAAAAATATTAAACTCAAAGCTGCTCTGGGTGTTATTGAGCATTTCCACTTATTTTATTCCTGACACATTTTATTTACACATTGTGTTTATTATGAGTGCTAAATTATCCAGCTGTGCAAAGGTAACATTAAAATTGTTTCCATGTGCCAGTTTTCTACAAGTTCTTAAAAAACAAAAGATATGGAACTTGCTGGTTTAAAATCACTGTCTTATTATTGAAGAGGCATTTGTTTAACTTTTTACTTAGTTGCAAGTACTTTTTTTTTTTTTTTGTACTTTTATTCAAGTAAGGGAGCAACTTCAATACTTTTACCAGTCATTTTTATTCATGTATCTATACTTTTACTTGCGTACTGAAGACTATTCTTTTGCCACCTCTGGATATTTCAATACTCTTTACACATCTGTTCATGTGATATTTATTTGAAATATTCTTCCTTGATCTGGTGCTTTTTGTGGCCCCTGAACCATGAGTGTGGGTCCTCACCTTCCATCCAGCAGAGCTGTTGTTGTCCCCTTTGTCCCTAAAGAAAGGCACTGTCTTCACCATCCACTCGTAGATCTGAGCCAGGGTCAGCCTCTTTTCCGGGGAGTTCTCGATGGCCTGGCTGATCAGGTCTGCGTAGCTCTGGTTCCCCCATGCGTTGCGTCGGGATGACCCTTTTCGGGGCGTCGCGATAGCTCCGCCCACTCCGGAGTTGACCCCACCCTCCGCCCCCGCTTTCTCGGGCTCGCAGGCGATTTGCTGAGGCTCGGGCTTGTCCTCGTCGGCGGGCGGAGTCCCGGCCGCGGACTCTGACCCGTCCGCGCCCTCCGGTTTGACAGCAGAGATGTCGGGTCTGGGCAGTGGCCACGTGCAGGAGCGGGGTCTGCTTTGTGGCTCAAAGTCCGGATCAATCGTGGGCACAGACGTCTCCTCCATTGTGGTCCCCTGATCCAAAGTTCCCTAAACCATCTACCTGTGATGTGCACAGGTGTGTATTTACGTTCAAAGTTAAACAAACCCACAGACACAGGGGAAAAATAGACCACAGTGCTGTGGGGGTGTCAACGGGGGTTGGGGGGCTAGAAAAGAGACGCAATAATCTGGACACACCAACAGCCTCGGTTAATCCTCAGATTGGAGATTATGGAACTCAAATAATCTCCTTAATAGTAACTATCATAAACCTTCCGATTAAAGGGGAATGAAAATAGGGCCGCGAGAGGGGCCCCTTTGTTTGAATGAAATAACACAAGCTAAAGTAAAACATGTGAATCTATAAATGTTCAGATAAACGGGAAAATAACTGTGACGGATAAACAGTGAAACAACTGCTCTATTCCAAATTATTTAAATAGTCCGTAGTTTACAGATATCGCTTTAAATGTGTTTTGCATTTAACCAACGATAAGAGGTCGTACCAACATCAGTGGATTATCTGTCTGCTGTTACAAAGGAGAGCCTCTGCACTTGTAAACAACGTGGTGTGTGAATCCTTCAAGAGTGAGAAAAAAACACTCACAAAATAGTTCAAACAATCCCACAGTCAGTCACAGGTCAGATCCCAAAAGGCTGAGCCACCCGTGATAGTCCAGCTATGCTTATAATAAACTCGCTCCAAACAGCGGAGAAAGAACCGGGACCTGTATGTGAAACTGTCCCACGTCAAACTAAAGTCCAGCGGAGTGAGAGGACGGCTGGGTCCGAGTCTCAGGTCCGCACCATCCTCCACATTGCGGCCAGGCGCATGTCACCATCTGCCATGTTTCTCCACACTTCGCCGCACGATGCTGGAAGGGCGCCGATTTAAAAAAAACACAACTCGTCCTGGCCGAGGTGGAGGGCGTTCTAGCTGGTCCCGGTCCGGCTATGGTGTTGTTGACCGTGCCGCAGGGTCGGCCCTGGGCCGGCTGGTACAGCCTTAGCCTGCGCCGCACTTTGAAAACAGCACGATAGCCTCCGTAACGTTAGCCGCTTAAGCTCCTGCTATTCCAGAGTTTAGAATCGAGTGAAAAGTCCGAGAAAAGCTCCAAATACCTCCTCAAAGCAGCCGCTTCCAACCGGTGGACACTTCAGTGACACCTGAGATCGTCACGGAGGTCCAAAAATCCACTTCGTGAGCGTCTTTTTCACTTGTTTAGGTTTGTTTTGTTTTGACTCGAGGCGAAGACTCCCTTCTGACGTCTGTTTACCACTGTCAGGCGATGCTAACTGCGCATGCGCTCTGCGGAACTTTGGGAAATGAAGTTCAGTGTGTGACAGACATGCGTAAACAGGCTCTTGTAGAGGCAACATGTACCTGTAGTAGAAGCTTATGTAACTGTTTATGAAAGCGTGCCAAGTAGCTCAGGCCATTTAAGGTGATAAAGAGGCGGGACGTCGATTGAACCACAACACTAGGAAGTTATTATATCGATTAACCAAAAGGGTGTGATTTAAAAAGTAAATGAAATTAGGAAATGAAGGGTTTACTTGGGTCAACTTCGACTTGTTTGTTGATCGTACGATAGAAAAAAAAAAAAAGAAAATATAGAAAATCTATATTGGGTCAAATACAGACACACAAATTATACTATATGAATAATATTGTACTAACAATTATGATGTTATGTAAAATAACTATATTGTGAATTTTCCATTTCGGTGAGTTTCCCTTGACCAGTAAGTGGCTTTCCAGCTGGAACACATCACAACACTGGTCTGAGTATAATCAGACTAAGTTGAAGGAGAGACAAATAGTTAAATGTTGATTTTAACAAGCACACCAACTGATGGTTATGATTAATAATAATCAAACAGATAATTTTTAATATAAAGCACAAGAATGGGGAATAAATTATCTTTATTTACATTAATAGATATGATCTTTGGATTTATTTTTTTCTCAAACGGTCCATTTTTATTTTATTTACTAGTACAGTGCCTGTTGGAAGTGGGGGCTTAAGTAGAGCTGTGAATTCTGTCCAAATAAGTATGTGTTTGAAGGTTGAATGTACAAAGAGATGTGTACGTACTCGGTACTCTCTAGTGTTATAAAGGGGCTTATTTGTGGGTGCAAAGTATAATAGCATGTGCAATTTCCCTGGTTTAATTCTATGGGACATGTGCATGATAAATGTGTTTGTTTTTTACTCATTTTTACAGTATATATTTTTTTGTTAGGTGTATTTTTCTGTAATGTATGTTTTTTGGAGTCATGTTTTCTTTTGTGCATTTTTTTGTATAATTATTGTTTTTTGTTGCCATTTTACTGTGATTCTGGAGTCATTTTGTGTATTTTTGTATCTTTTTGGTGCTGTTTTGTGTATTTCTGTTGTCATTTAGTGTATTTTTTGTATAAATATTTAGTTTTGTGAATTTTGAGTCATTTTCAATATTTTTGTTGTTGTTTGGTGTATTTTTCTGGAATGTATGTTTTTTGGAGTCATTTTGTGCGTTTTTGGAGCCTTTTTGTACATTTTTGTGCATGTCTGTTGTCATTTTGTGTACTTTTTGTATAAATATTGTTTAGTTTTTTGTTTTATTTTACTCATTTTGTATATTGTTTTATTATAAATACCTTATGTGTGGTGAGGGTTTGTTTTGAGATGTGTGTGTGTGTGTCTCCTCCGTGGGTTCTCTCTCACACACACGCGCATGCACATAATCAATCACAGGTTGTTGAGAGATAAAAAAGAGACCCGGAAGTACCACGAAAAATAAACGTTTTGCAACACCAAAGTTGCAACTCTCTCTCTAAACGTCTCTGTGTACATTCAGCATGTACATCCTAGTGTAGTGTAGAATAACCGTACCGTGAAAGTTTCCTACGCGTGCATCAGTCTTGTGTGTGTGTGTGTGTTTGCATTATAGCTGCTAGCATCTTAAGACATAGAATAAAGAAAGTGTCTGGAGGTACGTTAAACATAGGATAGTCCCCGGGACTATAGCTACATTTCCGGAGCTTCTCTACATATACGCAATGTGCCTGTGTCACTACTGTGCCAGGATAATCAAGTGGTCTAAGGCACTGCACTCACCACCAATGTGGGTTTGTGGTTTTGAATCCCACATTTGACAATTTTTTTGATGAACATCGCCTACCCATTGTTAGAAGACCCTTGTTGGTGCAGATCTGTGAGCTGCATTTAGGAAGGAAATAATATTAATGAATAAATGCAATCCCTTCATTTACCAATGACATCCTTTAGGAAAGATATAGATATGCATCTGATGGACTTATTTACAGTAGCTGATGAAGCTTGTGTCGGATGCTCTCTGTATGCACGGACGGATGAACTCATTCATTCTTTCATTCATTCACACATACACTATAGTGACACAGACGGCATCAGCAGGAACCTACTACAGTGAAACAATTCCAGTGTGTGTGTGATAAATTGAGGACTACCTGAATAGAAACACTTCTGTGCCTTAATAAAGTGAAACTGATCAGAGCACTGTCCGTTTATCATTCGATAGACTAATATTGTATAATCCCACGTTTTTATGCATTAACAGTGTCAGCAGATTCCTGCCTGCATTATTTTCTTCCTGCTTTTTCTGCAGCAATATTGTTGTTTTTGGTCTAAATTTCTGATTTTAATTCTTCATTTATCTATAAAGCAAGGAATCTCTCTCTGTCTGTCTGTGTGTCTGTGTGTGTTCCTCAAATATCTCTGCGGATCAGGATCAGATTGCCATGAGACTTTCAGCATGGCCCTTGCTTGGTTCAAAGTTGTGCAACGTTGGATTTGTTTGGACTGCAATGATACCGTAATAAATTATAAAGTGTCCTAAATTTGTGAGTTTCTCTTTCTGTGTGCGTGCATCTCTCTCTCTCTCGCTCTAAAATCCAAAATATATCAATATCAATAGTTTTCACATTTCACAACAAACCTAAATGTCCCTGACGTCCCACCTTCAAACACAACCTCATTTGGCCATCAATGACAAATCTACTGAACCTCCCACTTTTCTATAGCAATACATACTTCCTTCGGGTACTGCACTAGTATTGTTAAAGAATTGTTCCTCAATTTTGACTTAAGTTGCTCTACAGTTTCTTCATGTTTGTGATTGGTCTGACGCTGCAACTCCACCGCTGTCATGAGCGCGGGCACATAGCCAGGCTGAAATCTCCTGTCTTTAGTGAACGTGTTGATACCCAGCTTCGAAGTACAGGTGACAGAGAATGTTTGGTTAGGTGAAGCCCGCTAACAGAGCAATATCTCATATATACATATCCAGCTTCGTTGTACATGCCCTAGAAAAATAGAACAATTAAAATGATGTATGTCTGGAATTTACATTGTTTGTATGTCTGAGAATTTGCAGTCAAGGGTCAAGGTAACAAAACTAATCTCTCTCTACCCTATTTACAATTATTGCACTTTACATTTGAAGGTCTTTTTACATTTAAAACACATTCAAACAATATGCTTGGCCTATATTAGTAAAAATGGCACTTTGTGCAATGGAAATAAGAGAAATGCAATGCACATTGTGCGGGATACACATGTGATCTATTGTTTGTATTGATTACTGTATGCTGCCCCGCCAAAAGACAAGATCCTGAAAAATGTAAAATGTGGAAGAAAATGGTAATTAAATTTATAATGGATAATTACATTTATATAGCTATGACTTGAGAACTGTTTGTCAGTTTCTGTGTCTATACATGGCTTTCAGTTAAATACCAGTACTATTATGTGTTAATAGATATACATGGAGGCCACAGCCAGGCTTTGTCACTTTCTCCCATCTATAAAGAAGATTTGAAAGGTGATTGAGTAGTTTCCATCTGTCTAAAACCAGCCAGTTGTTGTATTTATGTTCAGCAATAGCAGCCAACATCTGCTCTTGCTTTGCAGAGACAATCGGCTACTTTTGGTCTCAAAATGTTAAAAGATTAGCCTTTCGCTTTCTAGAAACTGTAAACCCACCTGACATGTCAAATTCACTCATTAAAATGACAAGAAACGTCAGAATATCTTTTCAGATGTTAGCCTTTTGTTTATTACTTTGTTGGGGGAGTGATGGGCTTCATTTTATAGCCTGTTGAAAAAGCAGTTTCTTTTCTATCTAAAGCCTCTAAACAATGATGTCATTATAGATCTCTGCAGACACAACAGAGCAATGGCTGGAACTCTAGGCTGGTCAGAAAATGTAGAGATAATTATCTGTGGTAATTTGCCTGACAGGAAATGAATGAAACAGTGACGTTTCTTCTAAAAGAGGCGGTGTGAAAAAACTTCTGTGCTCTACTCTTCCTCTTTGAAGAGCAGCTTTCTGTCAGAATAGTTGGTGCATTGACCTCTCCATAGATGTCTCTCAGTTTGATAATCCTCTCTTATTTGAAGGGTTTGTGTGGCTTCCTGCTCATTGTGGTGAGAAATAGTCCAACCCACCCTTACTGCACCTAATCTCATCGTTAATGTTTGTTTTTGAGTCCATCGCCATTCCTCATTAGCTGAGTCATGGCAGGCTAGGCTTCCTGAGTAAAACACACAAGTGGCTACAGGCATCTGAGGGCCAGGTGCAGATCTGGTTTGCTCTGTTGTTGCTTAGTTCTTAAATTGTGGGATCTTCATGAGGAACTATAGACCATGTGTCAGTACCCAGTTAGACCTCCCACAGTGTGGATTTTTCTTATGGTGAAAGTTTCAGTTTTTTTTTTTTACTCTGAATGAGGGACATTCAGTGTGTATCTTTGCTGTGGTGTGATTGTTCCTCTCAAATGAAAATTAAAGATTATGGTTCACTTAAAATGAAACACACAATGATGAGCTGCTCCAATTGTATGAATCTGTCAAATGTGTATATAACACAAAGCTTTAATTGATGTTTAAAACCTCAAAAAAGATTTGATACTCACATTTCAAAAGATGTTGCATGACAGTTTTCTTCAAGATAGGCAGCTGAAGCTCTGATGATCCCAGTCTGTCTAAGCAGTCTACCACAGTTGAACACAATAAAACATGGAGTAAAAATGTTTTTTTGTCAAAGACAGATTGTCTATGAATTAGCTGGAAAACTTTCCCAGGTGTAACTTGCCTTGTACCATGAGTCAGCAGGTGCTTTGAACATCTTCAATGGTTACCATGCTAAACCAGATAAACATGTATAGAAGATTGACTGACTTCACAAGTTACCAACAATTCCAACGTAAATTAAAAGATTGCATTTATCCATAAGTAATCTTTCTTTCCTAAACGCAGGTGTCAGATCTGCACCAACCAGAATCCTCTAACAATGGGCAGGTCATTTTTCAAGAGAGCTGATTGGTCAGGAGGCGGGGCTTTTGTACTCAATCAGATCTTCTCCACTGACCAGGTCATGAAGTGGATATGTGTTCAGCCTAAGTTACCATCATAGGCGGAGTTTGAGATTCTTGTCGGGGGGCCAAAAGCAAAAATAGAATTAAATATAGGCCGTCTCAAGATTTGTGCCAACCGCAATGTTTGTATCATATACAACAATGCAAAAATGATTAATAGGATAATTTATAATGTTGACTCCAAAAATATTTAGTTGACGGGTCATTTAATATTCTAAATTCATGACAAAATCAGGTCGGCGGCCGCTTTCTGCTTTATTTTTGCTGCAATACCATACATGAACTGTTGGGTGCAGTGTCGCTTCACCATTTACATTATGAAGAAAAATTGCGCAACAGAAGAAGTTCCAACCAAATGTCTCAAAAGTTTGGGGCCATTTCACTGAAAACTTATACTACACACCTAAAGTAGAACTAACATCTGTGACATGGAACTAACAGTTATATGTTAGAATCAAAACAGGGCTGGGGCCCGCTGTCCTCCGGGCTGTGCTGGCGTCGGGGGTGTCTCATGTCGGCGCGTGGGTGATTGGGGTGGCCTCCATGGGAGGGGGGTGCTCTGCTGTTGCTGGGGGCTCTCTTTGCGGGGTCTCTCCGGGCGGTGCCGGCCTGGTGGGGCGTGGGGATGCCCCTTCCCTACGGGTGGGGTTTGGTGCTTGTCTCGTCTCCTGGTTGCCTTGGGGGCGCACCTCGCGGCGTGTGGGTCTGGGGTGGCCTGCCGCGCCGAGGTGGGGGGTGGGCGCGCTGGGGGGTGCTGGCCTCTGCGCCGGAGTTGGGGCGGGGTTGCTTGGCACTCCGGGATGGTGCTCTTTGCTGGGGGGCGGCTCTAGCTGTTCCGGTGGTTGAGGTCGGTATTGGCCACTTGGTAGGTCTGTCCTGCTATCTGCGGGCTGGCAGGTGGGTGGGTTCTGCGCCTTTGGCGGGGGGCTGCTGCTCCGCATCGGTTGTGTGCCGTTGGGGTGCCTCACTCCCGCGGTCGCCCTTGCGCCGGGGGGGCTTCCTCGGATGTGTGTGTCGGGGGCGGTGGCTGCCTCTCAGCCTGGGATCTTGGGGGCGTCTGGGGGGTTGCTCGGCCGTGGAGGGGTGGCCTGGGGCTCCCTGGCCCCCACTCTTTCTGCTGGCCTGGCTGCATCCGCGGGCCCGGGGCAGTTCCTGGGTTTGCAGTAGCGGTTTTTTGCACCTATACTGGTCTACGATGCACTGGCATGCCTTGGGATGTGGGATAAAACTCATACTGGGCTTAACTTTAGACACGTTCATCCCAAATACTTGCTTTAGGTATTACCACTAACTCATTCCCCCTGTCCACAGCCACCACCATTATAGCTAAGCTTCACACTTGTCACTATACTGGCTTGATTACACAACATAATAAGCACAATATATTCTACAACTTCACATCTCACCCTCACTGTAAAACAATCTATTCTCCCCACCCTTTCTATTTCCTACCTTGAGTCTCTCCTCCCTGCTCCCTTTCACCTCCCCCTCCCTCTCCACTTAGGTGTAACACTGCTCTCCCTTTTTATATCCTCCCTCTAATAAAAGATTTCTTTCCCTTCCTTGGGGAGGGCTGGTGATGGTCACAATTAAGCAATAAAATAAATTAATTTATCTATTATTTATATTGATGGTTGTTTAATGTGCAAATACAATCCCAGGATTGTTGATCTAGAGCCTCAATAAATACATAGGGAATAAATATATTTAGTTAGTGTTGTGTGCTTTGCTAAAACTGGCAGATGTTTTTAGGAATGTTTTTTGCAGCTTTAAATGTTAAATGTTATTATTGTTGTGATGTGACAATAACGACTGAATTGTTAGTCTTCTCTTCTCTTCTCTTCTCTTTCTCTTCTCTTCTCTTCTCTTTCTCTTCTCTTCTCTCATCTTATCTTATGCTAAAACCTGGCTATAAATGAGCTGCTATGAATAATTTTTCACCCTGAACTTCAACTCCCATGAGCCTCTCTGCCTGCTCCTCTGTGTTTACAATCAGCTGACTTCCGCTGTATTCTCTTCCATTAGCCTCCGATCGTCAATCATAACGATAATCGTCTCCGCTCGATGCTCTCCCTATGAAAGAAGCTTCCAGCTGATGCATCAACCAAGCTGAATGTTTCACGACGTCACGTACATCAGATGCAGGTGAGGTTTAAAATTAAATATTTCCGTGTGGGCTTGTAATTACACTGCTAGCTCGCCGTTAGCCAGGATTAGCATGAACTAACCGATTAGCTCTGTTAGCCTTTTCGTTAGCTGCTCAGGACTCTGGTCTGTCTACTGTTATAACATGACGGCTACACATTTTGTGTGTTTTGTGTTTATTGTCTTTGACTAGCGCTGTGAGTTTTAAACTGTAACTTACTCTAACCGGGTGGTAACGTATTTAAGAGAGGAAATACTCGGTTGCTCGTTAGTTCCTCAGTACGCTGTCCTGTTAAGCCTTGGCTGTTGGTGGATGTGCTTGTTGTTACTGTGGTGTTGGTGCCAGGCTGTTTGGGGGGTTGACCCTCACCCTGCTGTGCTGTGTGTCCCTCAGGGCACTGGCCCGTCCCTAGCAGCTGAACATCACCACCACTGTCCGCTCTGCATCACCTCAACGGCCTGCCTTCCTCCACCTGAGCCATGAGCACCCAGAGAGACCTCGACATGGTAAGTGAGCCTCTGTCATAGAACCACACCTGTCATACCTGTCAAGTTTGGATTTGTAAATATGGGAAATGTTCTGTCGCTCGCTATGAGCCGTCTCACCACCCCACCCCAGCTCCAGTATCCCTTGTGTTTTAAGACAGTTGTACAGGAAATCTAAAATACCCTGTCTAGTGAGTGGAAATTCTGTGAACATTCCTACGTTATAATACAGCCTAAATAAGAACATAAAAATGTATATGAAGCACATTTTTTAATTTAATATACTTACCCTTCATATACAAGTCAACACATTGCATATTTACTGTTAATTTCACATTGCTTGTTAGACATTTACATTTGATTTTTATTACACATTTTATTTTTCTTACACATTTTCATATATATATATGAAACGTGAACCATGACCATAAAACCGAGGTACGTATTGAACGGTGGGCTGACTGTATTGTTGCATCCCATATATATTAGGGATGCATGTCCGGGTTCTGATGACCCGGGCCGTTAAAGTGTTTCTAAGTACATTTTAAAGAACAGCAAGGGATTATTTTTAGACCGTAACTATTGATACATAAACGTATGAATAGACTGCAGCGCCCCTCGTTGGCCAGTTTAGGTGACGTGATAGGTGCACCACGTGACTTAAAGTACCGTCAGTTTTATTTAAGCTCATATTTATTTTTAGCAACCCCGCTATCCCTTTTATTTTAGCCCTAATCCTAAACCAGGAAATACTCTAAAATGTTTATTTTTTTCATTTATGTATTTTTAACCCTAACTCAGGAAATACCCTAATTTTTTTTTTTTTTTGTATATGTATTTTTAAAAGTGGAATTTGTAAAATATGTTAAAATGAAAAAATATGACAAAAGCAGGATTCGAACCCACAGCAGTGGAAGGAAGAATTGTTGAGTCAGGTGCTTAGACCACTCGGCCATTCTGACAATCATCAATAGACCCTTCTTTATTTTTAACTGTTTTACTTTTACTTTTTGCTCAATTCATAAGTCATATTGATGTTGTATTTAAAGGTCCTATATCATGCAAATCAAATTTTTGAGCTTTTAACATTGTTACAATGTTAATTTCTTATCAAAAACACCCCCAAAGTATTATTGGGCTTCCTTCCTGCATCGCTGAGAAATCCTCAATAATCCTGCTCTCTGAGCTGCTTCTCTGCCCTCTTCTGAAAAGCGAGCGGTTCAAATTCTAGTGACGTCACTGGTATTTTCAACTGTCCCTCCAGGAAGTGCCTGCTGCTAGTGCCGTGCCTCCACAGTGAATACTGCAGTATAGTCATAGACATTAGGCATCCAGGGAGTAGACATCATATCACCTTTGACTTGATCTGATGTGTTTGTGATCCAATGCAACGCAACGGTTGAAGTGATAAACAAATAATTATCACCTTAAATGCGCTATTCCTGTATTTAATAAAGACGAGGAGGAGAAGAAAGTGCATTAGCAGCTTAAAACTCTGGTGAGTGTTTGAAGCTGCTGCTGCTGCTGGATGAACACACAGCACAAAGACGGACTCACACCATATCTGCTTAAATATCCATGTGTTTTACTGTAATGTGCAGTTTTTTGGCTGAAAACAACAACTGTGTTTGGATAACAAGAGAAAATTTCTTTGGTGATCACTGATCTGCCTCAGCGCGAGTCATGTAGACATGTCAGTGTATAGACACGCCCACTCATGAATATGCATAAGCAGGCAGCAAACAGCCCGTTGGTCAGAAAGTCACTTTTCAGAGGCTAAAACACTAGAATACTGGTGAGTTTGGGAAAATAAACCTTAAATACTTAGAACAAATGGAGATGGGTGAAAAATGCATGCTATGGGACCTTTAAAACAAAATATGCTTTTAACTACCCCCCCCCATTCTTGTAACAAGCATTGAATAGTTCAAATAATGTGATAGAAATCTACACACAAAACGGTAACATCTCTTTAGTAAATTCATCCACATCATTTCATTCCAAATGAGCATTGGGATTAAATGACACCATCAGTCAAAGCGTGTTCAGCAGCCTCTGGTCCAAAGTGAGGGAATTCTGAAAGTAGTTGGAGGTGGTGGGACAAGACAAACTCCACTGTGTACTTTAAATACGTAAAAACTAATATGCAGTTCACAGCAAAACTGCAAATCATCCCAGTTGTAAATGAACTGCAGTAATTACCTCCGCCACGGAGCTTATTTTTTCATTGGCGTTTATTCATTCATTTGTTAACAGGATTACATCATAAGTACGTAACAGATTTTGACAACATTTACCATAGATAGACCTTACGCCATTGAAGATTCTATTACATTTTGGAGGTGATCATCTGGATCAATATAATGATTCTGGATCAGTTTAAAAAAATCTAAATTTGTAAAATTCATATTTCTGATTTTAATTAATCGATCTTTGTGAAATTTGACTCGGTTATGTCTGGTTGGTTCCACACCTCAATTATCCCACCAAATTTCATCTGGATCGCATCCAAATTGCGCATTTCATCTTGTTTTTGTTTTTTTAAATAGGTGCTCAGACATTTGGATGTACTGTATTGTTATTAATGGGGATTGAAATTTCTTACAAGCCTTTGAAGCAGTAGTTCTCAGTGGCTGCATTAAACTCATCTTAAACCACCACAAACACCCTCTAAAACAACGCAAATCATCACTGACTCCTAAATACAGAACCTCTAGTGCCAGTTAAACTTTGCTGTGCCTGTAAAGCTCCGTGTTTGGTGTAACGCAGCAGCGCTCCGTGAGAACGTGATCAGCTTTAATCATCTTCACCTGCTCAGTGTTAGAACTGTTATGCCTGGCTAACTAAGAATAACTGAGTTCGTGTTGTCTTTTAGTTCTTGTTATTCCAGCTTTTTGTCCGTGTCTCGTAAGTACACATTCACAGTCAGCAAACTACCTCAAGTACAACCGTTTCAGTGGGAACTTCCGGTTTACAAAATAAGTCAGTTGGAGCAACATTATTAGAATGTTACATTCTAACATCTCATCAGAGCTACAGTAAAAAGTATGTTGAAATAATGAATTAATAAAAATCAACTAATTAAACAATAACGAAAACAATCAAAGTTTATACTTAATTTTTTTTTTTTAATTAAGCAATGAAGAATGTAATTTTTTTTTTTTTTTATGTAGAGTACATGGCTTATTAGCCAGAACATTGTTTTGTTTTATTGTTTTCCTAAAAAATATGTTTTGTTTTTTAACTTCAGTGTATTGTATGGTGTTACTTTTGTCCTGACTATGGGGGACAAAAGTAACAAAACGCAACATCTAATCAACGTCAAATTCCACATTACACGAAAGATAGGATCATTTAAATTAGGTTCATTTAAACTAAGTTGATCAGAACTTAATCAATAAACCTGATCAGATTCAGTAAGCTATTGATCCCTGAGAGGAAATCAGGTGACATTAATGCTGTTCTCATACATCTTTATATGACATATAATTAAGTGAAAAGCAGCAGTCAGAATAATCCATGTCACTACAACTTATACAGTATCTACCTTTTTATTGTGTGCACTTTATTTTTGACATATATTTATGTTTAATTGAGTTTTTTTTAAATTTATTATTATTTATTTTGTTTCCTCACAGGAGTTAAAAACTAATATTTTCTTTAAAAAATGATAATTTTTTTTAATTCCATTCTTTTTAGAAATATTTAAGTAGAAAAAATGGAATTTGGAAAAAAATAAAATAGATTTTAGAGGGTCCGAGTTAATAATCACTTCTTTAAAGTGTGAATGATCATGGTACGACGATTGTTTTGAAATTGAAATGTGTCGCAAAAGTGCTATGGAAGCCCTTTTTACTTAAATACACGTCACAGAACGTGACGTACCTGGTCACATGACATGAGGTACCTGGTCACATGACCACTGCTGAGAAAACTTGGTACGGTACGTGTAAACAGAAGAGGAGACCGTGACATTTCTTAGCAATTTACTTTAAAATCATTATTGCCACATTAGACGTAAAACAACAAAGGAATACAGAGTGTTCTAAGGAGGTTCCGAGCGTCCGTCTTCCTGCAGCGAAGTCTCGCGGGATGAAATTTCACGGGAGTTACGAGGCTCCTTCCCTAAACAACGTTCATTGGAAACACGTTCAAAGCGCAATTATACTTTGTCAACATTTAGAAATATTGCTTTTATTTGCGAAAATCTGTAATGGAAACCCAGCTATTGATTCTAGCTGCCATAGAGAATATTTGATGTTAGTGCTGTCTGAGTGCTCTTTTTTCAATGTACATTGTACTTTTTTTTTTTTTTTTTTTTAGATAAATGAGTTCTAAGGTAAAATAGTTGAGGTGTTAGGTTCAGGGTGGCATTGGTGGGGATTAGCCATCATTCACAAACACTTAGCTGGGATAGCGACTGCTTCTCCCTTGAACACCATCTGTCTAATCTCAGTTAAAACGCTGCCCTACTTTCCTTTCAAGGTTTAGATGCCAATTGATTGAACCCTCTTGCACTGTACGACCCCCCCACCCCCCTTGCTCCAATCTCCCACGCAATTGGTCAACATGTAGACACAAAAAACAAAACACTTTTAGACGCTCCAGTCACAACGTCTGTGGGAAAAAAAAGAGCCTCTGTTGAGCAAATGGCTTTCTAACCTTTAGCTTCCCTAATGGTGTCAATTGGCAAATAAGGTTGACATTTGTGCTAGAGGTGTTATCTCATCAAATAGAATGTTGTCATTCAACTGTACAGTACATTTGCAAAAAAATGTGAATTGATAGTAACAAGGTCTTTTTTGAGTCCTAACCATTTACACATAAATGGAAGCTTTTTTCAGTCAGGAATTAACGGATGGAAATAAAGTTCATTGGCTTTGATGTCAACAAATTTGAGCTCATAAATAATTATATGAATATTGTTTCTGTTATTTAGTATACATGACGTGCACCCAATTATTAATGATTAAGCTGCAGTCAGTGGTATATTTATGGTGCAGATATTTTCACTAAGGATGTTGTCTATAACAGCATTTAAACCAAAACCATCTCTAGTGGTTATAGCAGGACTTTGTCATCCACTTCAAAAATGACAATAGAACGGTTTGTTTTTATTTTCTTTCGATATTCATGTCCTTTCACAAAGTGACAGTGTCTGTTGGAAATGTTTACTATCCTTCTTTAAATTGGAAGAACTCTGGGTGCAACAGCAGCCCAGTGGCACTGTGGGTAACCAGGCAGATTTGACTTTGTTTTTATTTTGTTGGGGATAAAAGGGATGGAAACAAAGCTTGTTAACCACACTGGGGTTATTCAGTTCAGAGGGGGAGGGGAAGATGGAGGAAAAGGAGGCTGTGTTAGTAAACAGATCAGAGTGGGGTTGTCCCTCCCTGACGTCACATCTCCTGCCTTATTCTCTTTGTTCTTCCCTTTCTGATTTGTGAACCCAGGAAAGTTCATTATCCACTTTTTAAAGAGAACAAATGATGGGGAAATGTCCTCCTTTCTCTCCCTGAAACAGTGTGCATGTGATACGACAAATGTTTGGCAAATTGATTAGAGATAAAATGTTACTGTATTAATTAATTCTCGCATGTATTAAAATCAGGCAAATATCAAGGCAATATTAAATACTATTACCTTGTGTTGCATAAAGTAGATTAGATACAGAGCAGAAAAATATTCAAACAATTCTTTCTAGCATTATGTTTTTAAAAAAAAGTATTCAAAACATTTATTGCACTTTAATAATTTACATTTTATTTCCTTCCATTTATTTATAAAAACACTTTTTGGATCTACATTTCTTCTTTGGTTCCTGTGCTTCTGTTTTTCTTTATAGCTGGTTTATGAGTATGATGGGTTTCTTTTTTGTTTGTTTTAAGCAACAGCAGTGGAACTTTTGTGTCACCAAGGTTTAGCTTGTTGATTATAATTATGATGTCCCTTTGAGACCTAAATCAAATATGGAATAGTTAAAGAAGCTTAAACTTGTGCCAGTGGGTTACTATGGTAACATGATCAGATGGTATTCAGGGTATTATTGTTGGGAAGAATGAGCTAATGTGAATACTGGTTCACACACAGAAGCATCAGAATATATAATGCATTGCAGCTATGTTGTACGTGGGGCTTCAAAATCAAAAATGTTTTAATTTCACCAGTGGGACTGTTGGCAACACCTCAACACTTCTGACAAATAAAGAAGGTTTATAATTCACTCATTTTGATATGATCAAGTTTGTTTGTGTGTAACACGGGAAGATGAAAAGGCAGCCGAGGCAATCACACTCATTGGGTTTATGTGTCTGGTCTCAAGGTACTTTTATTTAACAAAATAATCAAAACATTTTCTTTTTTAGGCTACTTTTTTGGTCAAAATCACCACAAACTAACAGCACTATTGCGAAATAAAATAATGTTTTCTCGTAATTTATTGAAACAGGATTTTTTTAATGTTGTAGATTTTATCACACTTCTGACAATAGGAGACAATATTTATCTACATTTTGCAAAGAAGACTGGATTTACTTACTATAAGTAATCACATAAAGGTTGTAGTTTAACTAAATTCTACTCACTGTTTTATATTTGTAGATTAAGCCTTAGTGAACTAATGTTTGAGACACCTTTATAGGGGTTTAGGAGAGCCACCTGTTCCGCAAATGAAAACGCATGTGACATTATGGAGAGTGTACTCGTGATATATGAAGAGAGGGTACAAATTATTTGTGAAAAATGCAAATAGACATATTAACATTTAAGGTTGACCTGATTAAAATATTTCTTACACTTGTTTTTTAACTTAATTTATATAATGTGTGTTCATTCGTTCGTTTTGTGTAGTTGTGTGAGGATAAAACCTGGACAGGGTCCCGTTGTTCAGGACCCTCCCACATGTGCACAGACCCCCTCAGGCTACGCACTGGCAATGTAGATTAAATAACAAGACCCAAAGCTGTCTGGAACACCTGGGGTTATCGCATTAGGCCGACAGCCCAGAGAGGAGCTGCACCCTGGAAACTCAAAGGCCAGTGTTGTCCCCCTTGGCCCCACCCTGACCTGCTGTTGTCTCTGACAACAGGGGCTCACTTCAGTGTAAGCTCCATGTGAATGAAATCACAGGCCGTAGTTCTGCTGAGGATAAATCTAATTGGACGGGAATGCCTGGATCTTCACTGACGTCTGTGGAGGTTAGAGGAATATTGGGAGATGTGACGGCGGCATTGTGGGGAGCATTACAGAGGGTACTTTAGTCTTTGTCTTGTCTGCTACAGCATGCTCTAATGTTTGGATGATGTTTCAGGTGCACCTCCGCCTTATCCTGGTCAGTGGCAAAACGCAAGACTTCACTTTCTCTCCAAACGACTCGGCCACAGACATCGCCAAACATGTGTTTGACAACTGGCCTGAGGGTATGCTTGATGTTTTCTACTTCAATGAAAAAGAAACTGTTTTATGTTTTGGTCAAATCACACAATTGGGAATACATTAGAATGACAAACATTGATGTTGGTTTCCTTGTATTGTGATTAATCACTTCATCTATGACAAATAATTAGATCTGAAGTAATATTGAGTCTGGTTGAAAGTCACAACCTGTTCATTGAATCTGAATAAAGAGACGTTTCAATAACAATGTTAATCAGTATGTCAGGGTCAGGCAGTGGTGGGATGGTAAAACACATCAATGCTGAAAAGCTATGCTCGCTGTGTTTTAAAATTGCATATCTTCCAAACTGGAGAATTGTGCGTTAAAACATATTGAATGTTTTCATGATTGATTTTTCTGGTCAGAACTAGAATAAATGTCTCACCACTTACTGCACACGTGTCAAACTCAAGGTCCAGGGGCCAAATCCAGCCCTTTGGATCAGTGTTTCTCAAATGGGGTACCTGTACCCCTAGGGATACACAATGTGGCACTACAGGGGGTACTTGAGAGAGAGGAAAAGTAACAAATGAAGACATTAAAAACATGTGGTTTTAAAAATGTTTATTTTTAGTAAAAAAAAAAAAAAACATATTACCAGCAACTCACAAAACTACAACAAAAACACACACGAGATAAAAATATACAGAATAATAAAAAGCACAAACAAAATACACAAAATTACACCAAAAACACATGCACTAAGAGCGAAAAATACTTTTACCATTACCAACAACGCACCGAATGAAAACAAATACAGACTAAATTAGAGAAAAATACACAAGATCACTACAAAATACACAAAAATAACGAACAAAACGACATAAGAAACAACCAAACGACTGAGAGAGAATAATTTAAACAATATCAACAACACACAAAACACACAAAATAAGAGAAAAATGTACTGAATAATAAAAAAGAACAATCAACAAAACACACAAAATGATGATAGAAATGATCTTGATTAGAACATGAACTGAAAATACAAACGTCAGTCTTGGGCCCACATGAGGAGGGCGATGACCATAAATGACAAAAACTGAAGAGATGAATCTTTTCAGGAGACACTAAATACTGTTTCATGTACTTATTTACAAAATATGATTCTTTAAAATGTGTGTTATCACTCATTTATTCCACCATTATGTTCTGTAGTTGTTTTTTCACAGAATTCTGAGAAAAATCTAGTCGGACTAAAGGGGGTACTTGGATTCAAAAATAAGAGAAAAGGGGTACTTGAGCCAAAATAGTTTGAGGACCACTGCTTTAGAGCATCCAAAAAAGACATAGAAAACAAGAAATATTGTGTAAATTACCAAATAATCCAGTTGTAGACATCTCAAATTCACCAATTTAAAGAAACTCTGCAATATTTTTAGGGAATTTCAGTTTTTCCTTTGTATATATCACATGAATGCAGTAATTTTTTTTTTTTATTTTATTTGAAAATTGTGGGAAGAACCCACAATTTTTCCACATATCTTCCAATTTCTCACAAACAATTCCTCTAAGTTGCACAAAAATGTGTTACAAAATGAAGAATTTTTGAAGTAAAGATCCATCAATGACTGCTATACAATGGGTTTAACATTCCTGACTTAATGTAATGCCTCATAGAATGAGGCTGAGTGCTATTCATTTTTCATATACTGTGTAAAGACTTCAACCAGTTGCAGAAACTCATTCATCACACGCCAACAATGATGGGCAGCGATGGAATAATTAAACCATTATTCTGTGTTTGGATCATTTAGCTGTCAGATTCTGTGTCTCTGTAGTCGTAGTTTACATCAAACAGACTGTTGGAGATTCTAATTAAGTTTAACTCTTCTAAAATAATCCTCCAGTGTGAGGGCAGGATACACAGCTGGGTCATAGTAAGTCTGGTGTTTGTGTTCTGTGTCAGGATGGGAGGAAGAGCGGGTGAGCAGTCCTAGTATACTTCGCCTCATTTTCCAAGGACGCTTCCTTCATGGAAACGTGGCCCTGGGAGGTAAGACTTTAACAAAGACAGACACCATCAAGCTGATGGCTAATTACCTCTTAAATCTTCATTTCACCTCTGTGATATAATGACAGATGTGTTTGCTGATGTTAAGTTAGCTCCGTGTTTAGTTGTATTTAGGTAAAAACATAAATATGTTGATGCTCTTGGTAATAGGCTCATGTGTAGCAAAAATGTAGGGAAAATGTCTGCTTTGAGCAGTTTTGTTTTGTTTCCAAGGACAATGATTATTGTTCAGACTAAACTACAGATACGCTACAGGTTTACACACCAAAGCTACAAGATTGTAAATTATAAAACCATATCAGCACAGCAACTTGAAAACTTTCACGGGACATTTGGCTTCTTATAGTTTCAATTAGATGAGTAATAATTCGTTTTCGCAACAATTCAATTAGCTTTTGTGAAGGTCGATATTAATATATTTAGAACGATCTGATCCGAAACGATTCAGTGACTTGAAATCGATTCATTAACTTTTTAACCAATATAATAATTCAACCATTGTGACTGAAATAAATACCTGAATACTGGACGGTGCAGGTGAGTTTTCATAGATTCTTCTTATTTCTTGTAAAGGAATCATCTATAAATTAAAGCAACATTTAATTGCAAATGTTTTCAAGTTTTATTTGAATAAAGTCCAACCATCACTTCAGTTTAAATTAACAGGATGTTAACCTTTTCTGCTCTCATTTTTAATACTCAATACAATTACATATCAGGGATACCTGAGTCTTCTGCTTATTTTTTCAACATAAAATATTACAGTATATGAATACAGGGTTTCTCCCAGAAATACTGCTTTAACAAACACAAAAAAATACAATTGAAATAAATAATAAACCAATTGATTTTACTTAAGTTAAATCCTAGTGAATCTTAAAACAAGCCATTGCAGGTCACATTTAAAAGTAAAATGAATGAACATAAATAGAAAAAGTGCAAACGTGGCCAAGGGGTAAAACTAGGCAACTCAGAGGCTTCAGTGATTGACAAGCCTACAACATGAAAAAACATGACAGCTATTAGTTATTTTCATAATAGATGTTTCAATTTAGTCAGTGTACTGTATTTACATTATTTATTGGTTTCTTTTGCTTGCTGCCACCTCAATGCTAGTGCGGTAGTGTAAAGTCTAGGGCTGCAACTAACGACTATTTTAATAGTTGACTAGTCATCAATTATTGAAACAGTTAACCGACTAATCGGATTACAAATCATACATTTATTTGCTCTATGTTGCTACAATCTTTTAAATTTGGCTTCGGGCAAATTACGACAAACAAAAACAATAAATAAAACAATTCTCAACTTAAGGTGTGAACAGGTTCCTCACAAACACAAATTTAATTGAATACATCATCACTAGATTCTGCTTCAGTGAAAGCATTTACACATTAAAAAAAGCTACAATAGCTGCTGACTCAAAGAGCTCATGGGCTGATATTTTATGAAACACGTTTGTGCATATGGGTCACTTTATTAGTGTTATTGTATATAACTAGTACAGTGCCTGTCGGAAGTATGCATTCATGTGGGAGCTTCAGTAGAGTTGTCAATTATGGCCAAATGAGTGTGTTTGAAGGTTGGATGTACAAAGAGGTGTATATACTCTGCAAAATAAAAAAGTGTGTGCAATTTCCCTGGTTTAATTGTTTGGACATGTGCATGATAAATGTATTTGTTGTTTTTTTACATTTGATTTTGTTTGGTGTATTTTTCTGTAATGTATGTCTTTTGGAGTCATTGTGTATTTGTTTTTGTGCATTTTTTGTATAATTATTGTTTTTGTTGCCATTGTAGTGTGATTCTGGCATCTTTTTGTGTATTTCTGTATTTTTTTTTATGTAGTTTTGTGCATTTCTGTTGTCATTTTGTGTTTTTTTATATAATATATTTAGTTTTCTGTATTTTGAGTCATTTTTATATTTTTGTTGTTTGATGTATTTTTGTGTAATGTATGTTTTTGCAGTCATTATGTGTATTTTTATCTTTCAATTGTCTTTTTGTGCATTTTTTTGTATAATTGTTTTTGTTGCCATTGTAGTGTGATTCTGGAGTCATTTTATATATTTTTGTATATTTGTGGTGTTCATTTTCATATTTTTATTTTGTTGTCATTTTGTGTACTTTTTGTATACATTTTTAGTTTTATTTTCACTCATTTGGAGTATTGAACGGGTTGAGCTCAATACCGACTCTAGTGAAACAGCACGTTAATGAGCATTTACACAGACAGCTATCTGGTTTAAACAATGAGAAACTTGTCGGTAAAAGACTCACCAGTGGCTGACGGTTTCAAATGACTAATTGAAAGAGCTCCTGTTTTTGAGACGCTGACGATAGCATGGCACAGAAGGAAGTGGAGTCCGTGACCTGCGATTTAAAGGAATAATTTAAATAACCATGAAATATTAACTTAAATAACTTTTATCAGTACAAAAACTTTTTTTAAACACAAACTGCGACACAGTGACGTTATGAAACCGGAACCGGAAGTAGCGCGCTCAATACCGAGACTGCTGCAATCCTAAAATGAACGTTTTGAACGTTTTCCAACACCAAATTACTCCAAAATAACAGATGCATACACTCGAGGTATTTGGAACCTTTTGATTAAGTATCAGGTCGAACTCATACCGCGTCGGGGAGATATTTGCTCCACAAACACACACAGACCTTTGCTGCTTTATAGATAGATTCCTTTCCTCATTTATAAATGAAATTATTTTCTCAAAAAAATAGTTGTGTTTTTATTGCTGCTGAATCTAGTTTATTTTATATCTGATAATGAGTTACATAAAGTTATGGTTGATAAATATCTATGATTTCCTATAATTGTACCTGATCAGACTTGATGATTTAATCATTAATATACTGAGAGTATCACTAATGGGATATTTTGGTTTAATAATCACAATAGTTACATTACTGTCTAATGGGGCCAGCTTTGTCTGTGAACTGTGAAAGTATAATTAAAAATATTGCGTTTCACAAGTTGGAACGGATTAGTGACGATAGTTTTATGCCAAAATTTATTTCACACGAGGTGTGACATCTTAGCTTTTATCCTTCTATTGAAGTGTTAAATCTGACCATAAGTAAATTTGTGGCCCTTTGTGGTTTAATGACAGTAAGCTGTGAAGTTCTTACTGGTCTCTTCCTTTCATGACGTGATTAGCATTAGCTCTTAGCCCTTATGTGTTGGTGGGTTAGCTTAGCTTAGTTAGTAGAGTGTTGTTACCATGTTTGTGGGAAATTTGGGCGGATCTGACGGAGGAAGTTAGACTGGTTCACTTTGTTGGGTGGATGTCTGGTCTTAACCAAGTAGCGGTGTGTGATGTATTACTGCTCGGCACAGCTTCAGGTACCCTTTGTTGAGCAGAGCTCAGCTGCGTGTGTGAGCACCGTCGACACCACGCTCCCAGTAACAGCGGTGCAACGAAGATCTGTTCAGGTTAAATTAGCATTGGGTAAACCTAATAGATTTTTAGTTTTAACTTGATGGTTATCATGAGGCTTTCTGCAGAGCTAATGCTAATGAGCTAACGCTACACGTGCTGCTGCTGCTGCTACAGTGAACGCTGCCAGAAGTCGACACAGTGAGCGACTCCTTTAGAATATCTCCATCTGTGTTAAAGCCGAAGTGTTTCCACACACAAAGGTAGATTAATCAATTTCTCGCTCGCTGGCCTCTTTGTTTTGGTGTCTGATTCACACAAGAATCGCGATTCTAATTATCCACAATTCTGAATCGATTCATTAACTTCAAAAATCTATTTTTTATATTTAAATTTTTTTCAAGAAAACCTCTGATTCAGTAGATCCGCTTAGAGTCTTTACTAAGGAAACACTGTAAACTGAACATACACACACATATTAGTGTTCTCATAAATATAAAATACCACTAAACAAAAAGTCTGCTAGCTTCACGCTAGCGTCGATGGGATAACCCATGTATATGCTCATGCTAACATTTACCACGATCGGCAGTGATTTATGTATGAACCATTTATACTTAACTTTCACAAACACAGTCTTAGGAGTGTTACCAAACAGTACACTTAAACATACTCACAAGCATGTGTTTTTTCAAGCAGAAAATACAAGAAGTTAGTAGAGACCAGTAGGTCATGGGCTTACAAGATAGCAACTTCCGACTACTACGGCAACAGTGTTAGGTCAAAACACAAAAACTCACCCAGACCTTTACAGTCTGACACAATCCCAACAGGAAACAACAGTGACCCCAACTTACAATGTATCACAGACAGCATGAGGAGTGTGTCTGTGTGTTTTTATTTGTTTAGCATGAATAAATGTTACCTTTTGTCTTTAGTTTGCGTGATTACATCATTGGAATCAGTTTATTTAAAATTATCTTATACAAACTATTGTTTTGATGCCATAATTTGCCTTAACACACTATGCATTGTATCAATTTTTGAATCAAGAATCGGTTGAATCGAGAATCGATTTTGATTTGTGACCCTAAGAATCGGTTTCGAATCATCACATCACACCCAAAGATTCACATCCCTACACTTATGCATAATCATGAGTAGGCGTGTCTAGATGCTATTCACACACTCATTGTTTTCAGCCAAAAAACTGCACATTACAGTAAAACACATGGCTATTTAAGCTGCTATTGTGATTTTGAGTCAAAAAAACACTGTTTCATGAAGTTTGTGTGTGTCGCACGCCAGTAGTATATGGCTATGTCAGAGTAGCAGCAGCAGAGGAGTTCGCGTACTGAAGCTGCTAAGTTGCTTTCCTGTTATCATCTCCTCTAGCGATAACAGGAATAGTTCATTCAATGTGATCGTCCACTGTTTTGTCTACCGCTGCGTCGAATTGTGTCACAAAGACTCCTATCACCGCTCAGAGAAGGTCGGCCTATGAAAATGACTCCTTTAGTTACGTCACTACAGCTGATTCTGAATAGCCTGTAGGACTGTCGTTTTACCAGTGGGTGGGCTGCAGAGATTATGCAGGAATCGCTTGTTTTCCTCATTCTGGGAGTTGGCATGCCCAGAGAGGACCAGTTTATAGATGTAGAGACCATAAAAATGTGTTGGATCATAGGAATATAAATTGATTAAGCGATCTAATGGATAAATCGTTACACTCTTAGTGTCAATGTTAGATTTCATTATATAATTTTTTTAAAACTGACTTTACAAATATGTAAATTTTAGGTTGTATTTGAAAAAAAATCTGATTTGTGTTGTTTAGCCCGACTTTATTGCATTTGATTGCAGTTTGAACGTAGCCTTATTGATAGTTAAACCATTTGGAGGCAGAGTTAAGAAATATAGAGATTGTTAATTTGTTGAGGACAGTAAGGGAAATCTATTTTTAAGAAAGGATTCCCAATATTAGAAACTAACTACGGTCCTATTTAAATGGTGTCATTCATTAGTTGATTTATGATTATTTGTAAAAACCTTAGATTGCTTAGTCAGCTTTAGTTTTTTCCATACTGACCATTTTGTTTGATTTGTGTTAGATCACGTGTTAACCTGTTGTTCTTCTGTTGTTCAGTCCTAAGTGTCTTTCCATGAATGTCCATTAAAATTATACAAATCAATCAATCAATCAATCTTTATTTGTATAGCGCCAAATCATAACCAATGGTATCTCAAGGCACTTTACAGTAGAGCAGTCTTAAGGACGGACTCTTCATTTTATGGATACACACATATGCATATATACGTATATACACATACATATGTATCCCACACCCAACATGAAAGGACAAAGGACTCGGAGAGCGTGTAACGTTGCTGCTGAGGATCTGGAAACTGTTTATTTACCCTGGAAAGTTGATGAGTTCTCAAATTAAATGTGTTTTCTTTGTTAATCTTTGAATTCCACTTTACATCTTTAAATAATCAGATATAAAGCATCAATTAGATGAACTAGATATAGAGATAAAGTCCCAAGGCGTGACCAACAGCCTCCTGTCACCTTTCACATGTTGCCATGGTAATGGTCCTGGTATATTTAAGGTCAAGCTAATAAGCTCATTATTAGGGGGGGGGGGGGGTCAAATCCTTCTGCAGAGTGGAGATGATCATTAAGGTTGGAAAATGAATACAGATGATGATGGGCAGTGAGCTCATTTGTTTGTTTGTTCATTATCTAATGCTGCTTCCACCCCTAGTATTAATGCTTTTTACAAAGACTGCAAATGAAGCTCAAAGGCAAAAGTAATAGTCTTCAATGAAATATTGCACACAATCACAAGATAGGAATCCATTCATTGTTTTTTTATTTTTATTTTAATGTGTGATCCTGTAGCAAATCATGTGGAACTATGAGTCATTAACGTATTTTCTATTTCTGAAGCTTTAAAGCTGCCTCCGAGTCGAACTACCGTCATGCATCTGGTGGCCAGAGAGACTCTTCCAGAGCCCAATTCTAATGGTGAGAACCATCCTCCAGTGTCTTTGTGGGGGTGGGGTAGGGGTGAGTATTGGCAAAGATGTTGCAATACAATACGTGTTGCGACACTTGGGTCACGATACAATATTATTGTGAGATTCTACCCAGTTAATATCAAAAATAAACGTAGAGGTGAAAAATCCAGTTGCTGTATATGTTCATCAGAAGATATTGATCATTCAGAGGACAAATTGAGTGAAATTAATTTACTTCAAAACATCCTATTTATTATTTACACAGACATTTCTGTCATTATAGTATAGTTAGTTAATTTTTGCACATTTTCACTGAAGAAAATAAAATGCATTGTGACACACTGCCATCATAAAATAAAGTACAATAAGTGTCTTTTCACTGAAACTACTGTGTAAAAGTCTCAAAGTAACCATGACGGCATTGTGTGGTCACGGCACAACTGTAAGTGGGAAGATTAAGGATAAATCACCCTGAGTTACTGACAATGCACAAAAATACAAAAAATGTATAATTTATCTTGTTTTGTCAGGTTAAACACTGATCTAAACAGATTATGAAAATAAAATGCTTGTGCATACATAAATATTACAGGCATTACACACTGCCATCATCAAATCAAGTGCATTAATTAACCATTGAAACACATTGAAAGCATTGTAACCACCACTGAAATATTGCACAAATACACAAAAATATTGATTAAATAAAAAATACAAACATTTTATTTAAAAATTGATTTTTTTTAAAAAAAATTGTGATATATTGTGAAATTGATTATTTTTTTCACACCCCTAGGGTGGGGGGGTGAACAGTAAAATTAATCATGGCTCAGCTACATGTAACTACAGGGCTCTAAACTATTGGTTCCACTTTCTCAGTTATTCACACACATTGATTATTAGAAATTAATTTAATATCTTCCATTTATAATGTTTTCCTTACATTTTGGCTTATGATGTAAATAAAATGTGTTATTGGCTGGTGACAGAGGCGAACCTCCAGGATACACATTTGTTCATAATTTGAAAGTTAAAAACAAATCTATTCTGAAAGTTATTGTTATGAGAAATGAGAGGGGTGATTAAATTACAATCTATCGAACTGCAAACTTTTTTTCTGAATATTGTCACCAGCATCTCTCCAGTTGAAAACCAGTGAAACTAGTGACTACCAGAGAGTGGGTATTTGTACGCTGTAGATCGTTCTTCTGTAGATCATGCAAATAATCATTTTCAAATAAAATCGTTCGAAATCCGGATCAGTGGAAAATTCCCATCTATGCAGTAACGTCTGATTTGGTATCTTTTGCTTGTGCCTGATCTCCCTCACCACCAGCCTCCTCCTCTCTCCCCTCATCTTGTTTGATATATTCAGCGAAAAACTGCTTCATTTGTGCGAATAACGGAACGCGTTACCTGTCTGTCTTTGGCGTGTGATGTACTGCACATGTACGCGACAGGAATCTCTTCAGAACAGGAGAGAGTGTAGGTGGAGGAGACTGAGGCTGTGAAAGAGGGCAGCCATAATGTCTAATACAGTGTCTGTTAGAGGGAGCATTAAAACATATGCACTGGCCCCAGGGTTGGTCAGTTACTATTACGTTTTCAATTACTTGTGTTCAATTACAATCAATCAATCAATCAATCTTTATTTGTATAGCGCCAAATCATAACCAATGGTATCTCAAGGCACTTTACAGTAGAGCAGTCTTAAGGACGGACTCTTCATTTTATGGATACACACATATGCATATATACGTATATACACATACATATGTATCCCACACCCAACATGAATTCATCATGGCGGCAATTCAGTTATGATTACAGGTACCAGCACCTTTTCCAATTACAATTAAATGACAAATATTCTTTATCCTCAAAGTCAATTTCAATTACGTTTTTAATTACTAAAGTGCAATTACAATTACGTTTTTAATTACTAAAGTGCAATTACAATTTATCACAATTACTGAGCCTGAAATAAATAACCTAATAATGGTTAACCTTCCTCTTGTGTTAGCTTTCTGTTAGCATCTCTTATAATAACAGGTCCTTAATCAGCTGTAAAATACACTAAAAACAAATATCATCTAATTTATTTCCTATCTATTAGTTAACTTCCTGATCAATGAAAATATAGGATTTAATATTATAAGCTTTATTTCCGTCTGTATGCCCCTCAATTTAAATGAATAAAAATGTGGGAAAGCTTGATATGAAACATATTTTATTAATTAACTAAACATGTGTGGAACTGTAACATAGTTCCCCAGTTTTGCGTTAAATTATAATTGACAATTTTTATAGAATTTTTATGGCAATTACAATTACAAAGTAAATTATCTAAACTCGGTTACAACTAAATTACAATTACCACAGCAACAGATTTTTTTAAATTACAATTATAATTATGCCATAATTGTAATTATTTATCAATTACGCAATTACATTTATAATTGACCCCAACCCTGGTGAGCACCTCTCACTCTGATCAGAGCGGTTGTGATGGTGGGCGTAATGTTTTGGCTAACAGAGCTGTCTAACTTCACTCTCCAATGTTTTGTTTTTCAGGGCAAAGAAACAGAGAAAAAACCACGGAGAGTAACTGCTGCCTCCTCCTGTAAAGTGACTGAAAGGACCCCTCCTTAAGCCCCGCCCACTTCACACTTGAACCATGAACACACACTCCCACCCGCTGCCTGTCAGGAATGCAACGCAGGTGTTGATTAACCTTTTCCTTCGGTGCCATTGCTTCTCCCTCCGCCCCAGGGGGGGGTTCCATCTGAGGATACTGATAGTAAATATTACCTACAATCCCCCGTTGTGGTGTGGGTTCCTTTCCAGCTGGAGATATTTTTCAGCTGGCAAGAGAGAAAAACCTGGTCCCTGCATGGATACTTGAGTTCTCCCAATGCTGTGTGGGCTTTGACCTTGTTTATTACTAGTTGATGTCCCACCCCCCACCCCACACACAGTGTTAGTTGTGTTCCATGTTCTCCTCCCACACAGCCCAGTCTTCTCCTCAATGCTCCGTGCCATCATCTTCACAGACTGTTTTCTGCCTCTCTGAACTGAACCGTTGGGTATGGATGTTACCGACGGCCTGCTTTGGTCTGATCAGGAACCAGTGAGAGAAACACGAGTCATATTTACTGTGTTTGGAGACCTCATGACTCAGCAGGAGAGACTAGTTAAACACAGAGAGGAAGATGATGCACTAGTTTGTCACTGGACACTGAAAGGAAAGCAGGAGATAAAAAGCTAGACTTTCTCCTCATTTGGATGCTTGTTTGCCTTTTATTGTGGAGTTCAGTAATTGAAAAATGAAATTTAAATATATACATTTTTAACTTGTGTATAGGTGTGTGTTGAGTTTTAGTGTGCGACTGTGTGTGTGTGTGTGTGTGTATGTGTGTGTGTGCAATGAACTGTATCAGGACTTGTGAAGAACACAACGGTGCACTGGGAGCATCGCTGAGCGGTCGGAAACATTTAGATTCCTTTCATCCAGTGTCTTTTGATTTGTGTTTGTCCATCAATGTCTGCTATGACGTTTAGCTCAGTATGAATATTGTAAAAATAAACTAAACTGATATGTGGTCTACATAAAAGCTTGTTCTATAAATTAATAAATCCTTACACAAGGCAGCTCCTCGTCATGTACAGTATGAAATGATTGCATGAGCCTGTCTTGATTTAAAGGTTCTGGTTCTTCTCAAGTTTTTTTCTTCCATCACTTTCTAATCAACTGATGATCTAGGTTCCCAAAGTGGTGTACGGGTTCCCTCAGGGGTACGCAAATTGTCATTGGGGGTACGAATATAAATCGACCAGCAACGGCCAATTTTGATGGAGAAAATAATTTTGGCCAAATCAAGAATAAAGTCGAAATGTCAAAATTAAAGTTTAATTCAGAGTATTGAGTTGATATTTCAAAATTAAAGTCGAAATTTTAAAAAAGTCAAAATACAATGTGATATAAGTCTAAGGTTTGTCAATAAAGTTAAATCTACAGAAGCTGATGAGGTCAATTTACCATAGGAAGACAAAGCAGATCATGGCCATATATCATTGAATGCATTAAACTTTACTTTTACGTTGGGTTTAATAACAGATTCTTTCTTTTTTAGCTCATAAACATGGCGTAATCTCTTTAAGGACTATGAAGAAAGGATGCCAAAAACTTACCTGTTTAGAAGGAAAAAACAGTGACGTTTAGAAGAGGTGGAGCATTCAGTCCTATGGAAACAGATTAGGGTACGTTTGAATGGATACTGTTGTCATATTGTGAATTGACCCTAGTCGGCTTTCTGTAGGTTTGACTTTAATAGCAAATCGATTTTTATCACAATATTTTGAGTTTGTTTTCAAAATTTCAACCTTTATCTAGACATTTCAACGTGATTCTTGATTTGCCCAAAATTATTTTCTCCATCAAAAAAGGCCTTAATCTGTTTCCGTATATATGACATTAAATGATTGTGTTTGGGAGTAGGGGATACATGGGTTCAGGTGAAATGTCTGAAGAGGGACGGGACTGTAAAAAGTTTGGGAACCACTGGATTACAAGGTTCTCAGTCGCAGTAAGATCTTTAAATCCCACTGATACACATTTATCTTGCCGTCAGTTTTAAAAGTTCAGTGAACCAAAGATGTAGGAGTAATGCAAACCCTTAGAGAACAAAGACAAACTCTGGCTGCTGGGAGCTTGTCTCACAACAGTTATTCATCTGCAGATATTTAGTGTTTTCCGATCATGCAGAAAGTAGAGAAGTTTGCTATTAAACCTAAATCATCCACTCAAGGACTAAATTATAAACACCATAACCATGCGCAAAAGCACAGAAAAAAATGCAGACCATTTTATAATAAACAATGTAAAAGAATACAATAAAAACATAATAGCACAAGAACTCAACAGTTTTTTCATAAATACTGGAAAAAACACAGAGAAAGGGATAAATAAACACCCAACATTTAAATGGAACCATTTTGACAATGAGAAGAAAGATATTGATAAGTATCTTGTACTTGAAGAAGTAACAGAAGCAGAGGTGGACAGAATAATCACAACCTGTAGCTCAAAAAAATCCAGATACGTTAATAATCTAACTATGACTCTAATAAAAACCATAACAGCTGAAATAACCCCGCCATTAACACATATAAGTAATCTATCATTCAAGAATGGCGTTTTCCCAGAAAAAATGAAAATTGCAAAAATCAGACCGATTTACAAGGGTGGAGAAAAATGTAATCTCACTAATTATCGACCTATATCAAAATTACCACAATTATCAAAAATTCTGGAAAAACTGTTTATGAACAGACTTGACAAATTTATAGAAGACTAATAATATACTACATGAAGGACAATATGGATTTAGAAAAGGACGTTCAACAGCAATGGCTATAATTGACATCACGGAGAATATAAGAGAAGCATTAGAAAAAAAAACTATTTGTATTTGGAATTTTTCTGGACCTAAAAAAAGCCTTTGACACAATTAATCATGATATTCTAGAAGAAAAACTTCAAAATTACGGAATAAAGTACAACGCCTTAAAATGGATTAAAAGCTATATGACAAATAGGAGACAATATGTTGACTTTGAAGAACACACATCAAAATGCCAAACCATACAATGTGGTGTGCCACAGGGTTCAATTTTAGGGCCAAAACTGTTCATATTATACATAAACGACATTTTTAAAGTCACAAATTGCCTCAAACTAATGTTGTTTGCAGATGACACAACCATTCTATGCACAGGCAAAGACATTAAAACTCTAATAGAGTCAACAAATGAAGAACTATCAAAAATTCAATTCATGGTTAGATGTAAATAAACTAGCCCTAAACGTCAGTAAAACAAAATTCATCAAATTTGGAAAGAAAAAAATAACAGGAGATATAAGACTGAAAATGAACATGGAAATAATAGAACAAGTAAAAGAATATAGGGTACTAGGAGTTTGGATGGACGAGAAGCTGACCTGGAAAAAACATATACAAATAGTTAAAAACAAAGTTGCAAAAAGCAGTTACATCCTATGGAAGCTTCAACAAATCCTACATACCAAATCACTTAAAACAATCTATTCTTCACTCATAGCATCGCACTTAAATTACTGCTCTGAAATATGGGGTAATAACTACAAAACGTATCTTGAACCACTATTTAAACTACAAAAAAAAGCTATAAGAATTTTACATAAAGCACCACACAACACACACACAAACGAATTATTTGAGGAGGCAAAATACCTAAAACTGCAAGAAATAATACACTACAACACACAAATACACGCATTTAGGGCTTCATCTAAAAAACTACCACATCAAATACAAAAACGTTTCACATACAATCAAAATTCCTACGACTTCAGACATAATAATGTGTTCAGACCGGACAGGGTCAAATCGAATGTTGGTAAACATAGTACTGTGTATAGAGCCATGAACCTCTGGAATAGCCTTGACGCAGAGACACAACAATCCGTAAATCTGAAAGGATTTAAGTAGAAAACACGGAGGACATTTCTACACACATACAGATCTCAAGTCAACTCTTCATCGAACTCTACAGCGATGACATGGAACTCATCAACTGGTCATTGAGCGCCATTGACAAAATCTTCACGACGAGGCAATTACTACAGCACGAATCAGCGTGTCCAAAGGACACATACCCAAGTGGATATGCCATGGATGCACGAGGGAGAAGCCAGATGCTCTGTCTCTCCCAGTTGACAGTGGAAGATGTGGAGGACATCTATCTGCTAGGGGTCATGATCTTTGGCCTGCTAATGACGTGGGTATGTGTATGTGCATGTGCCTTTCTGATGGATCGTAAGCTGAGGCGACTCTCAGAGGATATGAAGGTTCTCCGAAAGAAGAAGAACTTTACGTTTGGAGAGTTGGAGGAACGTAAACAACGACTGGAAAAGAAAGCTCGAGGAGATACGGAAAAAAAGGACAGTGAGGAGGAGTAACTACAGGAACAATGACTGCAGACGAGAACACATCACATAAAAAAGGACAAAAAAAAAAAAACGTTAATGATGAAATTATGCAGAAGATGAGAATGTTTGACAAGGGAAGAAACGAGGTTTGATGTAAAATTATCTGTGTTCAAATCAGGGGACGGATCTGGATAAGCATAATGCTTTTTTCCGTCGCCCTTTCCGGCATACAAAAGGAAAAAAAAAAAAAAAAAAAAAAACAATAATGTGATTCTGCTCTGAATGTCAAAATGAATTTCTGTGATTGCAACCATGTCGGAAATGAACTGAATAAATAAATAAATAATGTGCATTTATGTATTACACTGTATTTAATAGAGTAACATCAGCTTTTTAAGTGACTTTCACACACAACTGTGTAATTACAGCCACCAAGAAGCAGCACACACAACGTAAATTAAAGTGCAATTCATGAAAGATGGTTTAATTTTATTTTTTTGGTGCATTGATTAATTCCCTTTGAAAATGTAAGAAAAATGTATTTTCTCTTGAACAAAAATCGCTGCAATTAAACTGTGACTCATGAGTGCAGAAACCCAGATATATGAGTCAAAAGATCATTTGAAGACACGTGTAGAAACAGCTTAAAGTAAGGGTTTTTCACACAGAAGACTGTAAACTATTCAATGTCTGATTCAGAACAGGACAGATTTTATACATGTGGTATGGAGGTAGTCATTGGATCATCAGGTTGTGGGTTTGAGCCTTAAACTAAGCTCATCTACGTATATGTCAAAGTGTTTTGGGGCACTCACTAACTTAGGGTTTCTAAGTTTTTCACTAACTTAGGGTTTCTAATTTTCTCACTAACTTAGGGTTTCTACGTTTCTCACTAACTTAGGGTTTCTACCTTTCTCACTAACTTATGGTTTCTACTTTTCTCACTAACTTAGGGTTTCTAAGTTTCTCACTAACTTAGGGTTTCTACGTTTCTCACTAACTTAGGGTTTCTAAGTTTCTCACTAACTTATGGTTTCTACTTTTCTCACTAACTTAGGGTTTCTACGTTTCTCACTAACAGGGTTTCTACGTTTCTCACTAACTTAGGGTTTCTATGTTTCTCACTAACTTAGGGTTTCTATGTTTCTCACTAACTTAGGGTTTCTACGTTTCTCACTAACTTAGGGTTTCTAAGTTTCTCACTAACTTATGGTTTCTACTTTTCTCACTAACTTAGGGTTTCTACGTTTCTCACTAACAGGGTTTCTACGTTTCTCACTAACTTAGGGTTTCTATGTTTCTCACTAACTTAGGGTTTCTATGTTTCTCACTAACTTAGGGTTTCTACATTTCTCACTAACTTAGGGTTTCTGAGTTTCTCACTAACTTACGGTTTCTACTTTTCTCAGTAACTTAGGGTTTCTACTTTTCTCACTAACTTAGGGTTTCTAAGTTTCTCACTAACTTAGGGTTTCTACTTTTCTCACTAACTTAGGGTTTCTAAGTTTCTCACTAACTTGTGGTTTCTACATTTCTCACTAACTTAGGGTTTCTGAGTTTCTCACTAACTTACGGTTTCTACTTTTCTCAGTAACTTAGGGTTTCTACTTTTCTCACTAACTTAGGGTTTCTAAGTTTCTCACTAACTTAGGGTTTCTACTTTTCTCACTAACTTAGGGTTTCTAAGTTTCTCACTAACTTGTGGTTTCTACATTTCTCACTAACTTGTGGTTTCTACGTTTCTCACTAACTTAGGGTTTGTACGTTTCTCACTAACTTAGGGTTTCTACGTTTCTCACTAACTTGTGGTTTCTAAGTTTCTCACTAACAGGCTTTTTAACTTTTTCACTAACTTAGGGTTTCTACGTTTCTCACTAACTTAGGGTTTCTACATTTCTCACTAACTTAGGGTTTCTACTTTTCTCAATAGCTTAGGGTTTCTAAGTTTCTCACTAGCTTAGGCTTTCTAACTTTTTCACTAACTTAGGGTTTCTACCTTTCTCACTAAATTAGGGTTTCTACCTTTCTCACTAACAGGGTTTCTACCTTTCTCACTAACTTAGGGTTTCTACCTTTCTCACTAACTTAGGGTTTCTACCTTTCTCACTAACTTAGGGTTTCTACGTTTCTCAATAACTTAGGGTTTCTTAGTTTTGCACTAACTTATGGTTTCTAAGTTTCTCACTAACAGTAGGGATCAGTGGCGGATGCTTTAAGACTACAAGGGAACCTCAGCTTCCCCTAAAATCAGTGGTCAAATATGTAGTGTTGTGTGTACATTTCATTGACTAAATATATGACAGAACACATGTATGTTTAGTTCAGAATCAGCTTCTTATAACAGGAAACTGACAGTGACAGCGTGACGTTCTTCATTCATTACCGCAGCGTCACAGTGTTAATAAACAGTGGTGAAGTTCAGCTTCAATTGATTTCAATGGGAGAGGATTTAGGGGTTGATCCACTGCAGTCAAACTAGACGCTCATTGGATAAATGCTCGGTTATGACGCACTTAGTCCCGCCCATCGGACGCCGGGCTTCACAGGAGGTCTATGGAGCAGTGGGCTGGATCTGTCTGTTCCGGACGCTGGAATAATGGATGATGATTGGATGATCTGTCTCAGGCTAATTCAATTTTGATTGACAGCGAAATGAGCCAATCAGAGAGTATGACGTTGTAAGCACACAGGCGGGTTTTTCAAATATTTCAGTCCGTTGCTCTGTGTTGACACGGAGACTTTGCTGATCCTCTCATAGCGAATTAACTTCTGACAAACCTAGTGTCTGTTTTTGGTGTTTGTGGAGACTGTTACTGCTTGTGTTGTGAGACTTTTGACCAAACACTCACACTCCAGCGCGCAGCAGCTACGCGCGTGCGTACGTGTGTGATAATCTACAAATAGTTGTTGACAACAAAATGTGAATTCTACTAGAATTCACATTTAAATAAACAGATACATTTTCTGAAGTAGGCAGAAAATGAGCTTCCCCTGCATGAAAGACCAGCAGCCGCCACTGGTAGGGATGTAACAATTCACTCAACTCCAGATACGATTCGATTCATGATACTGGGTTCACGATACAATTCTCTCACGATTTATTTTACAAAATGGGACTGGAGACAAATGATGACTGACAAATATTCCTTTATTTTTTTGGGTGAAAAAACTAGAAAATACTGTTCTATTTTCCTTTTTTTTTTCATTGACAAAAGAATCCCTTGATAAACTATTCAAAACAATGCAATTTAACTAAAAATAAATCTTGAATGAAATAAATAAAGGAATAATACAAATGAAGAAGAAGCCTAATAATTCAAATTCTGGTTCTATAGTAAACAATGCAAAACTACAAAATAATTCTTTTTCTTTTTAAAAGTGCAACTGGAAATGTATTTTGCCTGAACAATTTGACTTTGAAAACAAAAACAAACAGTCATTGCACTGTATTTACGTCAGATATTTCTTTGGACCAGCAGACACTTAACTTAGGGTTTCTAAGTTTCTCACTAACTTGTGGTTTCTAAGTTTCTCACTAACTTAGGATTTCTAAGTTTCTCACTAACTTGTGGTTTCTACGTTTCTCACTAACTTATGGTTTCTACGTTTCTCACGAGCTTAGGGTTTCTACGTTTCTCACTTGCTTAGGGTTTCTACGTTTCTCAATAGCTTAGGATTTCTATGTTTCTCACTAACTTAGGATTTCTAAGTTTTGCACTAACTGAGGGTTTCTAAGTTTCTCACTAACTTAGAATCTCTAAGTTTCTCCCAATGGTCGATCAGCACCTTGCCTGGCAGCTCTCGCCCACTAATGAATGAATGGGTAATTAAAGCACTAATCAAGACAATTTACTGTCTCCAGTGACGTACAGTCAGGGTAGGCAAGGTAGGCAGTGCCTACCCAAGGGTGAATTGATATTTTGATTATTTGTTTTAATTAGAATATAATTATAAATGATTTATTTTTCAATTTCCGATAGCCTACAGTACCTATAAGTTTGAAAGTGTCTACATTTTGTTCGTTTCATAGCCCAAATTACTAAACAGCGCTATTTCTTGGAACGACTGCAGTCTCACTCCGCTGTAAGGCAAGAGGAGGCCACACCTCCTCCCAAAAGCACATTGCTGCTCTGCCTCTGTTCCCATAGTGCATTTTTATGTGTTTGCGCATGCGCAGTCAGTTCCCCAAGATGAAAACCATTTACTTCCAAAGGAAGCTCTCTACGCTGCCTTTGGACGTAACCATGCTATGCTAAATCCTATGCGTAAGTTCACAGTGCATTAGTGAATTGATCCCACGTGGCTGCTACAGCTGCTACGTTCTCTCTCGCTCTAGCGAGTGGGCGGAATAACACTACAGTCATGAAATTTTCTTTTGAGGAAAAACAACAGCTTTTAAAAGATGGGAGACCAACACTTGAACTACCAGACCTTCAACAAAGGTAGGGTCAAAAAAATGTTTGTATTTTTCACAGTGAATGGAAGGATTGACTTTATGGATGTTCCTCACTGAGGCTGTTCTGAGTTGTTGTCATTTTCTTCATGTTTCTGTGTTTCCAACACAAACAATGGATGCGCTGTCGTGTCATGAGATATATCTTGTTGGGAGAGTATGGAGGCTATATTAAATAATTGTTTATATTTATTTAATGGTGTTTTAAAATGGTGATTTTGTTAGATGGCTAAATGCTTGTTCATGTGGATCTTGTTGGGTTTTTTCTTTCTTGTTATGAATTTTATATTTTGATAAGGATTCTTCAGTGCAGAGAGGACTAGTTCAGGGCTCAGGTGTCTTGTGTTTTTTAAAAATACCTGAGGATGAGAGAAATCCCATCAAGCTAAACATTAAACTGACCTTGAAAAACTTCTCAGTGAGCAGAGTGAAGCAGCATGATTGGATGATCTCAGTATTTAGTTTTAGTAGTTGTAGCTTCTGACCAGTAGATGGAGCCACACCTCAGCGAGCCTATAGATGTTAGAAGTTCAACTTTAGCATTTCTGAGAAAACATTTTAATGTTTATTTTTCAATTCACATATCACTAGTATCACAGGATCAGAAGAATATGTAAAAATGAATATGGTTGTAAAATTGTCCAAGTATCCTTTAATTGTTTGAAGAAAGTGCAATGAGGATTACAGTGATTCTCAAACTTCCTCCTTTCTCTTACTTTTGAATCCAAGTACCCCCTTTGATTGAGTACAACATTTTGCTTAGGATCCTGTGAAAAATCAACTATAGAGCATAATGATATAATGAAAGAGTGATAACTAGGGAAATGTTTATACAACATCTCATCAGAGCTACAGAAGATCTGTGGATAAAGTTGTTCTGTTGTTGTGGACGAGACCATTGATACCAGGGATTGTAGAGTGTGAAACATCGTAGATTAACTGCTGATACTGTCAAATATTCTGGTCCCTAGTGGTGTAATAACTGATGCTTCTTTGTGTCCATTTATTTTTGTGTAATCATTATGATCTGGAATGATGTCATCATGATCATTTAAATTAAGTTTTGATAAACTTAATTTAAATTAACCTAAACAATAAACCTGATCAGATTCAGTAAACCATTGATCCCTGAGGGGAAATTGGGTGACTGTGACATTAATGCTGTTCTCATACATTTTTATATGACGTAAATAATTAAAAATGAGCAGTCAGAAAAATCAATGTCACTAGAACTTGAATCTACCTTATAATTGTCTTACTTTATTTTTGACATACATTTTTGTGTAATTATGTTTTTGTTTTTTTGGTAGTATTCATTTTGTATTATATATATATATATATATATATATTTTTTTTTTTTTTTTCTGAATATTTCTAAAAAAAATAGAAATAAAAAAAATGAAAGTGGAAAACATGGAACTTGGAAACAAAAGAAAACAGCCCTCATCATAACAGTGAGTTAGCTGATGTCAGCCCGGCTGCAGCTTGGCTAGCCCTGCTTCTGGGGGGCCTACGCAACCAGTTTTAGTCAAAAATGAGAAGGGAACATTTGCTAAGCTTAAAATGGTTCAGAGTCAGAATCAGAATCAACTTTAATGGCCATGTAATGTATGTTATGCACATGAGGAATTTGACTTCGTGAACTGTGCTCTCTCTGACAATGTAAACATTAAATATTAACAATCAACTAGAAAAAATAAAAACAGTTGTTAAAGACTAATATGTGCAAAACTAAATAAAATAATAATAATAATAATAATAATAATAATAATAATAATAATAATAATAATAATAATAATAATAATAATATACTTGCTGCTTCCTATCAGTCAGGAAGTTGGTGATCCACTGACAGGTGGAGGCCGGCACTGTGATACTGGGTTCCATATTAAAATATTAAGAGACTTATTATTTGTCTAATATACCATTTATTGTGTCTCTTTTGTGATTTCCTATTTAACAAAAATACAAAAATATTAAAACTTGCAATAGAATGGATTCACATTTAAAGGGGCAGTATTATGAAAAAAAAAAAACACTTTATAATGATTTTGCTACAGTGATATACATTCTTTTAGCCTCATTCAGAGGGCCAGAGTTGAAAAAGTTATGTTTCCTCCCTCCCTTGTTATTCTACATTTTGTAAAAAGTCAGCTCTAAATGGGCAAGTTGGATTTTTCTCGCTACTTGACATCACCAAGGGGGAACTCCTCCTCCTGACATTTCTGGCTCCTCCTACCCTATAAGAACGTGAGCTCCTCCCTCTCAAACTTCCTCGCATTTAAAACAAACTGCGGTTTAATATAGAATATACATTATACTTTATTGTAATAATGTAAAGCTACATATACAAAATGTGTTCTCTGCATTTAACCCCTCCCTGAGGAGTAGTGGGCAGCCACGGTGTAGCTTCCAGGGAGCAGTTACAATCCATTCCATTTTTTGTATCCGTTATATTGCCTCGTATCGCCTTTGAGATGATCTGACATTTTTGTGACCCAATGCGACGCAGCGGTTGGACAAAACTGTAGACTATTACCTTGAATGGACTATTCCTGTAATCAGTAGTGGTGAGGATAACAAGAATGCTACATTGCAGCTCCGGTGAGTGTTTGACTCCGCTGCTGCTGCCACACACACTCCCTGAAACAGTGTTTGTCGAACTTACAATCACAATAGCCGCTTAAAAAGCCATGTGTTTTTCTGTGATGTGCAGTTTTTTGGCTGAAAACAATAACAAGAGTGTGTGGATAGCAAAATAAATCGCTAGTGATCAACTGTGTTTTGGAGTCAGCGACGACAGACACGCCTACTCATGAATATGCATAATTAGGCCCCAAAACAATCTGTTTTTAGAACTGCTTAAAAGTTACTTTTCAGAGGCTAAAACTCTGGAAAACAGGCGAGTTTGGGAAAATAAACCTTAAATACAATGTTGTTGGGGTTCTTAGAACAAATGGAGATGGGTGAAAAATAGCATAATACTAAACCTTTAAAACTCAGTCAAACCAGTTTTTGCTTTGCTTTTATGCTCAGAAGATTCTAGGGATGTAACGATTAATCGTAAGGCAGTTAAAAATCGATTCATAGGTATCACGATTGATATCGATCTTCTGAAAATTAAATCGCAGTACTTTTTTTAACCAGCAGAGGGCACTATCCAGAAGTGTAGGCGGCGGGCGGAGTCTGCTAATACTTTCTTTCTGGCTGCCTTCTACTCTTAAATATGTTGATAAATGATTCGTTACCCCTTTAGCACCGAAAGAATATCTGCAATATTACATGAATATCTGTAAAAGTCACGTTATTCTATTAGCTCTGTCTGCTAGCATAGCATCTCTTCTTCACTGCTCGATTAGCTGCATGCTAACCGACCACTGGGTTACCAGCGCCCTCTGCTGGTCCAAACAAATATCTGACGTAAATACAGGGCAATGACTTTTTTTTTTTTTTTTTTTAAAGTCCAATCGTTAAGGCACAAAATACATTTTCAGTTGCACTTTTAAAAAGAAAAAGAACTATTATGCAGTTTTGCATTGTTTATTATTGAACCAGAATTTAAATTAATAAGCTTCTTCTTCATTTGTATTTTCCCTTTATTTATTTAATTCAAGATTTATTTTTAGTTAAATTGCATTATTTTGAATAGTTTATCAAGGGATTCTTTTGACAATGAAAAATAAAAGGAAAATAGTACAGTATTTTCTAGTTTTTTTCCCCCCAAAAAATAAAGGAATATTTTTCAATCATCATTTGTTTACAGTCTCATTTTGTAAAATAAATCGTGAGAGAATCGTATCGTGAACCCAGTATCGTGAATCGAATCGTATCGGGAGTTGAGTGAATCGTTACATCCCTAGAAGATTCAGATGAGTTCCCTCCTTTACCAGTAGAACTAACATCCAAAACAGCAGACAACATGGATGGCTGTTCATCATAGGAATGGGATCCACACAAGGTTCCTGCTGCTTAACAGAAGGTTTTCCTTGCCGCCATGATGAATTCATGTTGGGTGCGGGATACATATGTATGTGCATATACGTATACAGTGAAGAAAATAAGTATTTGAACACCCTGCTATTTTGCAAGTTCTCCCACTTAGAAATCATGGAGGGGTCTGGAATTTTCATGGAAGGTGCATGTCCACTGTATGAGAGATAACCTAAAAACAAAAATCCAGAAATCACAATCTATGATTTTTTTAACAATTTATTCGTGTGATACAGCTGAAAATAAGTATTTGAACACCAACGTTAATATTTGGTAGAGTAGCCTTTGTTTGCAATTACAGAGGTCAAACTTTTCCTGTAGTTCTTCACCAGGTTTGCACAGACTGCAGGAGGGATTTTGGCCCACTCCTCCACACAGATCTTCTCTAGATCAGTCAGCTTTCTGGGCTGTCGCTGAGTAACACGGACTTTCAGCTCCCTCCAAAGATTTTCAATTGGATTTAGGTCTGGAGACTGGCTAGGCCACTCCAGAACCTTGATATGCTTCTTATGAAGCCACTCCTTGGTTTTCCTGGCTGTGTGCTTTGGGTCATTGTCATGTTGGAAGATCCAGCCACGACTCATCTTCAATGATCTGACTGAGGGAAGGAGGTTTTTGGCCAATATCTCACAATACATGGCTGCAGTCATCCTCTCCTTAATACAGTACAGTCGTCCTGTCCCATGAGCAGAAAAACACCCCCAAAGCATGATGCTACCACCCCCATGCTTCACAGTAGGGATGGTGTTCTTGGGATGGTACGCATCATTCTTCTTCCTCCAAACACGCATAGTGGAATTATGACCAAAAAGGTCAATCTTGGTCTCATCTGACTACAAAACTTTCTCCCATGACTCCTCTGGATCATCCAAATGGTCATTGGCAAACTTAAGACGGGCCTTAACATGTGCTGGTTTAAGCAGGGGAACCTTCCGTGCCATGCATGATTTCAAACCATGACGTCTTAGTGTATTACCAACAGTGACCATGGAAACAGTGGTCCCAGCTCTTTTCAGGTCATTGACCATGTCCTGCCGTGTAGTCCTGGGCTGATTCCTCACCTTTCTTAGCATCATTGAGACCCCACGAGGTGATATCTTGCATGGGGCTCCACTCCGATTGAGATTGTCCGGCATGTTTAGCTTTTTCCATTTTCTAATGATTGCTCCAACAGTGGACCTTTTTTCACCAAGCTGCTTTGCAATTTCTCCATAGCCCTTTCCAGCCTTGTGGAGTTGTACAATTTTGTCTCTGGTGTCTTTGGACAGCTCTTTGCTCTTAGCCATGCTGACTGTTTGGGTCTTATTGATTGTATGGGGTGGACAGGTGTCTTTATGCAGCTAACGACCTCACACAGGTGCATCTGATTCAGGATAATACAGTGGAGTGGAGGAGGACTTTTAAAGGCGGACTAACAGGTCTTTGAGGGTCAGAATTCTAGCCGATAGACAGGTGTCCAAATACTTATTTTCAGCTGTATCACATGAATACATTGTTAAAAAATCATAGATTGTGATTTCTGGATTTTTCTTTTTAGGTTATCTCTCATACAGTGGACATGCACCTTCCATGAAAATTCCAGACCCCTCCATGATTTCTAAGTGGGAGAACTTGCAAAATAGCAGGGTGTTCAAATACTTATTTTTTTTCACTGTATATGCATATGTGTGTATCCATAAAATGAAGAGTCCGTCCTTAAGACTGCTCTACTGTAAAGTGTCTTGAGATACCATTGGTTATGATTTGCCGCTATACAAATAAAAAATTGATTGATTGATTGATTGACAACATGAATGTTCCGTTAAAATATAAACAGGCTCAATGTTATTGTCCAGTATAACAGAATCACTAACGGAACAGATTGGGTTGTATCCTCTTTGACTGAACTCACCCAACTTCTCAGCTGTGTAGCCCTACCCAATTTGTGATGAAGAATTCAGCAAAGTTTATATCAAAGGAACATGTGTCCCTATACTTTTGGCATAGTTAAAATTTGTGTCAAAGTCTTTTTTTACAGATGCCCCTGGTTTAATATTCAGAGAAAAGTCCAAGATAAAACAAACAGTTACTGTATCAGATAGTTTGTTGATTCTTGTCATCCTGTCACTACTACAACTCATGTTTGTTTTCATCCACATCCTGAGTCTGACCTCACTGAACAGATTAACAGAACCGTCAGGAATCTGTTCCTCATGTGGAGCTGGAGGAGATCAATTTTTCCACTTGACTGAGGCATTTTATAGGATACACTCTACACACACACTTTCTCGACACCTACAAACCTGCTGGACTGCTGCCTCTCCTCACATTTCAGCTTTGCAGTGGAACCACACTGCAGATCAGCACCCTTTAAACATCCGGTAGGTTTAATGACCTTGGACTTCAAGTCATGACGCAAAGGTCCCCTTTGGCATGGAAGTACCTTCGGACAGTAGAAATTAATTTACCCTAAGACACAAGTGAGATCACACTTTGTACCAAAAACACATACGTTTCTTAAAAATGGCCACCGACCATACATGAGGCCCATATCTCTGCTTCTGTTACAGCTATAATGACAAATGTGGTGTCAAAGTGTACATTTTTGGGGTCAATGAATCCCATAAAATAGGTTTAAAGTTTAAAAAACCAACAGTATTCATGACAATTTCATGACAATGAGAGGTCAAATATGCAGTTTTTTAAATTGAAAATATGCATGCCAAAACACTGTCTATTCACAACTGTATTAATGTATAATAACTACACAAAGTGTTGATTGATGTAGAGCAGTGGTTCCCAAACTGGGGGCCGTGACTCCTTGACCCTCAAAAAATTCATTTTGACATTCATTTGTCATTATGGTTATACAGAAAGTATTTCCGAAAAATCATTTAGCTATTTACTATTTTACCATTTATCATTAGCTTTAACCTAGCATTATCATTAGCCTAGCATCAACCTAGCATTAGCTTAACAAAGGCAATAACCTAGCATTAGCATTCAGCTAACATTTTCTTTAACCCAGCATTAGCATTCACCTAACACTAACATTAGCATTAATCTAACATTAACTTTAACTGCTCTATTTATATTCTAGTTTCCATTGTTGTCAGTGTTTTTCATTTTTATCAACGTACCCCCTATGACAATTTGCATACCCCTGGGGGTACCCATACCCCACTTTGGGAAGCTATTTGTATGACTTTAAGGTACTTCCATACCAAGGGGGAATTTTGCATCATGACAGGCCTATTTTCTGGGCTTATTGTATCTGCTTCTGTTATAACTATAATGACAAATTTGGTGTCAAAAACAATTTTCAGGTGTCAAGGATTCAAAGCCCCCAGTTTGGGATTCAATGCTCTACATCCATCAACACTTTATATTGTTATTATATATTAATAAGTATTAAGTTGCGAATGGACAGTGTTTTGACATGCATATTTTCAATAAACTGCATATTTGACCTCCAATTGTCATGAAAAGGGGAATACTGTTGTTGTTGTTGTTGTTTTTAACTTGAAACCCATTTTATTTTTAGCCCCAGAAATGCCCCAGACTTGGACTTGATTTTTTATAGCGCTTTATCACCACACTGAAGCAGTCTCAAAGCGCTTTACATATCAGCTCATTCACCCAGTCACTCTCACATTCACACACCAGTGGGACAGGACTGCCATGCAAGGCGCTAGTCGACCACTGGGAGCAACTTAGGGTTCAGTGTCTTGCCCAAGGACACTTCGACACATAGTCAGGTACTGGGATCGAAGCCCCAACCTCTAGATCAGAAGACGACCCACTACCACCTGAGCCACGGTCGCCCTAACTTTTTCTAAACAGTCACACACATGAATGTACATTTTGACACCACATTTGTCATTATAACTGTAACAGAAGCAGAGATATGGGCCTCATGTTTGGTCAGTGAAACGTGTGTATTATAGGTACAAAGTGTGATCCCACTTGTGTCTTAGGGTAAATTCATTCCTATTGTCCTAGGGTACTTCCATACCAAAGGGGACCTTTGCATCATGAGTTGAAGTCAAAGGCCTATTTTTGGGCTTAACTTCCTTACTAATGCTGAGGTTTCTAAAGTCTGGTACACCTACAGATGCTTCAGTCAGAGTTACTCTCTGTCCTCTTCATGGTCACATGTCTTCACTTTCCTCATGCCTAATGTGCTTCAAACACAGCCTCATCCTGCTCAGAAATCAGGAGAAGTCATTCTAATGAAACTTTGATCAGTTTTCACAGTGAGACACCAATCAAGAGCATGTGACGCATCATCACTCCATGAAGGTCATGTGACTGACTGCAGACCCTCAGCAAATGGTGTTTGACTTCTTTTTCCCCCCTTTTTTTAAACAAAGTCTTTCCATAAGCCCACACTTTTACTGTTTTTGGGAAAATGTGCTAAGTTGGCACTAATAATAGCTTTTACAAATACAGGAGCAGTCAGTCGACGACGGCCATTTTAAAAACAAACCATTATCGCTAACCTCAGAGTTCCATTCTGTTGTTTGTCTCTTTTAATGTCAGTGTTTCAGAGGTAAGCAAACCTGCCTCTTAGTTGGAATGTGTTTGAATCCAAGTCAAAGTCTTGAGGTTCAATGTTTTTACCCAACTTAATAAACAGTATTAAGTTCATTAAATCATATAACTGTAACAATTGAATAGTCCTTTTTAGACCCAAATTTGAGCTGGACAGACTGTGTTTCCATGGCAACTAAGGTGTTTTCTCTTTGATGAAACAACGATCCAGTTAGATCTTAACTGAGCTAAATTTTCAGGTTAAACCTGGAATTAACCATGAGCCATGGGTTTAATGAATTACATCCCTGGTACTCTCTGAGAGTGATGTAAACGTTTCTGAAGTCAAATTAAACTACAGACCAATTTCAAAAGAAAACAAGTTAAAACTGAGTTACAACAAAGTAAAACCAAGACCACAAACCTTCACCAAGTACCAAATTAATATCATCTTTGGCAGATATTTGCATTTATCTGGATCAGTGATCCTGATCATGGTACCATGATCAATCACATTTTAAAGGCTTGTAAGAAATTTCTATCTCTATTAATAGAATAAAATAGAATATACTTTGATTGTCATTACAGTGGTATGCATTGAAACTGGATGCCCAGGTCAAAACTGTGTCAAAAATGTTAGAGCTTTACACTAGAAATGAAAATTAAACTTAAAAATAAAATAACCATACATTCAATCCAAATGTGTGGGCACCCCCATTTTATTAATAAAATGTGATGAAATGTGCAATCCGGATCTGATCCGGATGAAACCCAGTGGAGTAATTGTGGGAACCAACTCCACATAACTGAGTCAAATTTCATAATGACTGGTTAATTACAAACCAAGAAGTACATTTTTGAAATTTTGGCAAAAATAAGCGATTTTAAAATGAATCCAGAATCTGAATATTGTTCAGGTTCTCTTAAAAATGTTATGGTTAGTTAAAATTTTGTCAAACCCAGTAAATACTTTTGACGTCATCCTGCTAAAAGGCAAACAAACAAGTAGTGTGTGTGTGTGTGTGTGTGTGTGTGTGTGTGTGTGTGTGTGTGTGTGTGTGTGTGTGTGTGTGTGTGTGTGTGTGTGTGTGTGTGTGTGTGTGTGTGTGTGAAAGAGACTCAGCAGACTAATAACAACCATGACCACTTGTCATGAGTCTGTGTTTAATGTGGTGTGTTAAGTGCTTGGACTCCTACATGTGTGTATTTATTCCTGAAAATTCACACTGCAGGCACAAGTGAAGGAGTTCATTGGGCCAGTGTGAACACACACACACACACACACACACACACACGTGCATTTGTGATCAAATGAGCAGATTTCACACTGACTCCACTGCTGCTGCCGTCAGCCCCTATTTCTCCACCTTAACAAAACAACTCAGAGGTTCAATATAGTCCAGTGTGTGTGTGTGTGTGTGTGTGTGTGTGAGTCCATAACTGAGCTGTAACAGAAGCGAGCAGCGTTAACCTTTATAATCAGCTTTATTTTTTGGCTATTTATTTTAGCAACGAGTCCCAGCCCACAATCCCTAAAACGTTCACCATAAAGAATTCCCAGCTTTGACAACATTATCAGATCCTGGACAGTGGGAAAAAACCTTCAGTTCAAAAATAAAGACATACATAAATGCTCTGCTGAGAAAGAGTGGATGAAGTGTTTGATAGGAGTGTTTGTGTCCAAATGAACAGTTCTAGACAAACACCTTACACATATATACACATCACCATCTTGAATAACATCTGCCCTGAAACAGATAGTCTAGCTCCTTCTCTGGTAAACATTCCTGCAGGAGCTGAACTCTGACCTCAGAGCAGGACAGATCCATCACATTGAGCAGGCTGGTGATGGTCACAATAAGCGGATTCGGCATCTCGCTGCGCGCAAAGCATGCTGGTCCGGGTCAAAGGTCAGGACTACCCAGCTCCCGCCTAGCTCGTATCATAAAACGTAAACATGGCCGAGTCTGACAAAGATATTGAATATTTTGAGCGTTGTAAAGTGGATGTTTTAAAAGAATATTGTAAGACACGTGGACACGTTGTTACTGGGAAGAGGAAGAAAGAACTGGTGGCCCTCGCTTGGGCATTGTCATTTCAAAAAGCGCCTATAGTTTTGACAAAACAGCAGGAACGAGATGCTGTCAACCTTGATTATAAATCTCTGCTCGAGATCGATGTTGACAGTTGATCCTGGGGGGATCGGGCATATTGTGGCGAGAAAGAAAAGGACGCCAACAAACCCCCGAAACCTGCTGGGTGAGAGACACCTCTCTAACATGTACACCACAATATAATATTTATATACTAGTTTACTAGTTAGCTTTAATGTAGTACAGTATATGTCAAACTTACTGATTTAATCCATTCGGCACGACGTTCTGGATCTTTTCTTTCAGTAGGAAATGGGATGAGTACGTATGGCGGGTCGCATATACATCGTGAGGTTCCTTTATTGCACTCGTGAATGGGGCAAAACTCTTTCATCCACGTATTAAGCCCACGTGGACCCTGGCATATTGCCTTAAAACGACCTTAAGCAAAGTAAATGCCTAAAAGTCCGTATAAGTAGCCGGTTGTTCCGCTAGACAGGGGCTTTGTTGACACGCTGGGCAGTCGTGAACTCTGACCCGGATATATTGACCTGGGAATCGCGCATGCGTACTGATAATGCTGATTTGGCTTATTATGCAATAAAATACATTCATCTATACTATAATTCAAGGGACGTCTGTGTGGATGTGTGTGTGTGGAGCAAATATCTACCAGACGCGGTGTGAGTTCGACCTGAAACTCGGTCGACGGGTTCCAAATACCCCGAGTGTGTGTATCTCTTATTGTGGAGTAATTTGGTCATTTAAAAACGTTTATTTTAAGTTTATTTCACTTCTGGACGGCCCCAAAATGAAACCCGAAACCACCAAAATGAACAGTGATCAACTGCGACACATTTAAAAAAAAATAAAATCTATCGGCATCCACGTTAATCAAACTTATTTTAGAGTAATTTGGTGTAGCAAAACGGTCGAAATAACGTTAATTTTATAAATAAAACTCCCTCTGTAAGAGCGCAGTGTTGAGCGTGCTACCTTCCGTTTCCGGGTTTATGACGTCACCGTGTCGCAGTTTGGGGTAAAAAAAAAAAAAAGGTCAATATTAAAAACGTTTTTGTACCGCTAAAAGTCATTTAAGTTAATATTTCATGGTTATTTAATTGATTATATTCTCATTGTATTATTATTAATATTGCTATTACCTTATTATTTTATGTTTATTGTTGTTTTTATTATTGTATTACAGTTACTGGATTCTCTTTTTTATTTTGTTATTGCCATTATTATTATTATTATTATTATTATTATTATTATTATTATTATTATTATTATTATTATATAATTGTACTACTACTGTATTAATGTTATTGGCATTATTATAATGATCATTATATTTTTTAACTCCTTTTTAATTATTAATATTTTACATTATAGTTACTGGTATTCTCATTGTATTATTAGCATTGCTATATTATCATCATATTACCATATCATTATTTAATATTTTTTATTATTGTTTTTTTTTGTATTGTTGTTACTAGATTCTTATTATATGACTTTGTTATTATTATTATTATTATTATAACCATTACTATTATTACTATTACTCTTTTTGCCAATACTATTTTTTGTATATTATCATCAGGGCTCTACACAAACTTATCCAGTGGTGGCACTGGTGTGACTAACTTTCTCTGTACAGTATAGCCATGCATGCTGATGAATAGTTGACTTAACTGGCGTAATGTAGTTTTGTATGAAGTAAAGATTGACAGTGACTCGAGATATATTTGCAAAATGTTTTACCGTCAATGTTAAGTTTTTCTGTAACAAGCAGTGGCTGAAGTAATTATAATAATAATAATAATAATGGGTCCACAACACGGCTCCACTATGATTGTTTGTTCTGCACAAGGGTGAGTTTTTCTTATATTATTCTATGTGCTAAGAAAGATGCTAGCAGCTACAATGTAAATGGACTTGATTTATATAGCGCTTTATCACCACACTGAAGCAGTCTCAAAGCGCTTTACACATCAGCTCATTCACCCAATCACTCTCACATTCACACACCAGTGGGACAGGACTGCCATGCAAGGCGCTAGTCGACCACTGGGAGCAACTTAGGGTTCAGTGTCTTGCCCAAGGACACATAGTCAGGTACTGGGATCGAACCCCCAACCTCTCGATCAGAAGACGACCCACTACCACCGGTCGCCAATGTAAACACACACGGCTGATGCACGTTCGTGCACTACACCAGGATGAAAATACTGAACTCACACAGAGCCGTTTAGAGAGTTGGTGTTGCAAAACTTTTATTTTTCGTGGTACTTCTGTGTCTCTCTTAACAACCTGCGACGGATTATGTGCAAGACGCGTGCGAGAGATAACACACGGAGGAGATGGATAGAGAGACACACACACACACACACACAGTATTTATAATAAAAAATATACTAAATGAGTAAAACAAAACAAAAAATAACAAAAAATGCACAAAAAGACAGCTGAAAGATTAAAAAAACATAATGATGACATTAAACCAGGAAAATTGCACCCACATTTTGCACCCGCAAATATACCCCTTATGCTCCCACATGAATGCATGCTTCCGACGGGCACTGTACTAGTTTATTTAATTGCAATAACAAAACATGCATTGCTGTCTTTAAAAAGATTGCACTTCTTGTTGTGTTGATCTTCAACAGCATGTGCAGACAAAGTAGAAAAAACCCTGTTTTATTATTATTATTATTATTATTATTATTATTATTATTATTATTATTATGATTATTATTATTATTATTATTGAAATTAAGAGCTGCAGTGATGAAGAGGTGAGCTCCTTGTTGTGTCCTTGACATCACACGGTTAAGGAAAGGTGTTAGGAGACTTCCTAAAGGAGTTAGAGAAAGGCCATCACATTGTTTTGACACTAAGATGCACTTCCACTGATTTTATTAAATTCTTACTTTTATTTAAGATATAGACCTACAACTGCACAAAGCATTCCTAGGTGAATGAAATATATTGATGAAACATAATGTGGCTAAAAATGTCTCTGATCCCTTTTTCTTGAACGACTATGCATGTTATGTTTTCAATCATTGTGAGCTTCAGTGAAAGCTCAGATGAGCTGGTCCCTTTAAATGTTGTCGCCGCAAGGCATTGTGGGTCAGCATTATCTGGTATCTTTTGGTATAGGATGCCTCAGTGTTTCCTAGGCTAAAGGAGGTTATAAAGGATGCATTGAGCCTCCTTTCCTTAGCTTTTGGAGAATTGAAATGCTCCTTATCATGGCTGCCATTTAAACACTTCCGGGGGTTAAGGAAAAGTGGATAGGAAAGGAGATAGGAAAGGCAACAGGGAGAATTTGCTTGTACAGCATTTTTCACTTGCATTTTCTCTGGAAATTAGTCTGTTTCATTTTAAAAGTTTTAAGTTGTGACTTGTTAATCAGTGGCTAGTTGTGTGTCCCAAAGTCAGGCCTTTGCAGAACCACAACAGACTAGGTTCTTCTAACTATGAGGTTCTGTCTTGAACTTTATATCACTTTTCAACCCGTCCGTCCTCAAACCAGCTTAATCCATTGTAGCAGTGGGAAAATAAAAGAGGCTCAGACATCTTTGTCCCCCACCAACTCCCTGCAGCTCATCCTGGGAGAGCAGCCAAATAATTCAACTGTCATTCAACTGATCATATAAGAGCTGATCAGATACCTAAACTGGTACTTATCAATGTAGAGTATCTGCAGCTGTCCACTTCTATTCCTCACTGTTTTCCTTTGTACAAGAACAATTTCAACCTCTACATACTTCAAACAGAAACCAGAATGTAACGAAATCCTGTTGAAATCTCCTGCATTCATATACTTCCTGGATAATGAAACAATGGGCCTGAGGACAGCTCATGACTCCTTTTTGACCGACCTGAAAATAAGCCCCTGATTGAAAATGGCAGAAAAAGAAATCACACACCTGTGGCGGTTCATGGATGTAGACACATTAAAGGTATTTTGTGCGACAAAACAAGACTCTTCTCTTTGGGGGTAGACGATGAGTCCTAGAAATGCTCAGTCTGGTCCCAGTTTTATGATTTAGAGCCATGTTTATGTTATTTAATGCATCAGCATAAGGCAGAAAAGTGTGAATATGAGAGTCAAATGTCACAAAACCTTGTCCCTCACAAAAACTTTCTTTCCTTTCCTGGCTCCAAAAACTACCAGCAGTGTTATTGTTGTTCTTGAGGAAACGGGAATCTGGCCAAATCCTTTTCCTTTATGCAGTTTGAAATAAAGAGTCTAAACTATGTGAACAAGCACACTAAAGCGATTAGGTTCAAAGCTGAAGCCAAACTGCATGATATTGAGGGTAATTTAGTTGCTGCGCAACCTAATGCCACTAGTGATGCATTATGACAGGCTTTACCCCAAGGTCATAACATTGTACAGTATTAAACAATGGATGTGACATTTGGTCCCATTTGGAGGAACAGCAAAAAGTAAAAGTCAACCACTGCAGAATCTGTGTTGCCAGGTTGGGTTTAAAGTGTCCAAAGAAGGCGGTCTAGGTAGGTGACATTTTTGGGACTTGTTGACAGTTCATTGGTGGAAATACCAGTTCTATTTGACAGTGCAGAGCAGAGATGCTTCAAACTAGGACACATTGGTGAATAGAAAAAGTAAATAAGCAGAAGACAGCCAGAGAGTGGAGCCAGGTGCAGAGAGAGACGGAGGAAGAATGCTGGAGTATATTGCACCACTGCACACAAGTGGGAGTGTAAGGTGGGAGGGGTTCATGTTGGCAAAAGGTGGGGAGCTTGTTTTTTAGTTGTTTTTAAACATTTCCCATCTGCTCATTGATTGTTATTCCTCCATAGAAATGTTTTAAGTTGCCTTATGTGTCTGACACCTGCAAAAGCTTATCCATCTTATTACTAGTCAGAAATACCTCTAAACACTGAGGGGCGGATCTGAAATAAAGGGTGGTAAGCCAGGTTCGTCCCTAAATCCTTTGGTGGCGCTGTTTCTTCACCTGCTGCGAGAAATTCACTAACATTGATGCACTAATAGGTGCACGTATAGATGTGGTTGATACCGCCCTATAGGATGAACATTTTGCTCGTTCAACATGGAGAGGTGAGTGCACAGAAGTTCAATTAGAGGCTGGTGGACTTCTCTGTCTGCTGCAGAAATATTTAATAATGTAGAAAACTAAATAAACAAATAAAAATAATTTTCCCCCTAATAGACCTTTTTCACACTTCCACATTTTAAACCGAAAGCGGTGTGCAACAACTTCCTGTGACAAAAATGCTCAGTCTCGGCGTGGTTGCTCTTGTGGGACAAGAAAACAGCCATATGTGTCATACCACGCTTTTCCAACGGACTGAGACCAGAGGAGGCAGTGGATCTAAGCAGTTAGGAGGGATGAGGGTCTCTAATCTGTATTCTGCACTACACTGCACTACACTCTGGAGGATTTTGTCAGCGGATCCAGTCACCATCAGCCGCCTTAAAAGTGGAGCTGTTCCACCCCTCTTTCCCTGGAATTATTTTATCGCACCACCGAAGAGGGAGTCTGCCTTCCAGAGGGCTCAGAAACGGGAGCTTGTACTCTCACAGCAAGCTAGCTATGCTAAAGCTGCTACGGCACATCCACCCACAGGAAAATAAGACAAACACATATCAAAATGTTAAAATAAAATTTAAAAGTCTATAACATGTCTCTCTTTAAACATTCCAAATATTTTAGCAGACTAAATTAGCAATGTTTATACTTCATATGTTGTAGATAGCAGTTAGTTCATGAAGCTACTTCTTTTCTTATCTTGATAACTGTGGATATACAGTATTCTTCATGGAAGAACTTATACCCCTTATTAAGTTTTTTTGTTTGGGTATTCGCCGCTGCGATTGCCTCTGCATCAGTGAACAAAAAAGCAACGCTGTTGAAAAAATAAGAGCCATTTTCCCTTAGACCCGCAATAACAGGATGTTACTCGACACCAGGAGGCGCTACTTCCAGTTGTCGTGAAAAAAGGCTATTTAGCGTGGTTGTTCTGTCAGTTCCTGTAACTTTGCTCTTATCAGTTCATGGAAAACAGGCAGATTTGGACATAAACTGTAATCTGAATTTTTGTAGCAACAGGTAAATCAGTCTGCACCATTTCAAGATAATCTACTGAGCATCATTCTGCAGGTCTGAGTTTCTGAGCTGTACTGTGTCTCATATGGGAACATTGTGCCAGCTGTGTAAATTATGCAGCTGATCAGCTGATTCTGGCCTGACGCTCCTTGCCATCAACGCCACTCAACAGTTTGAAGGTCAAAACAAGTAGGGTTAGGGTTAGCTGTGTTTTGTGTCAACATTCAGTGCAGCGATGATCTCTGTGTGTGAGTTTACACCTGCCTGTCAGTCATACTATTTTCAGTTTGAGATTTGATGAACTGCATTGCGTCCACTGTGCAGTCCTGATTCCCTAGGGTTTGTACCCCTTATTAGTGCGTGGAGTGATGTTTGCACACGTTTTAATACCACTGAACCTTTAGTGAATCCGCCCCTTGGAATTCAGACAAATTATACTGTGCATGACCACCTTGCTTCGGATCTTGCCACTTGGATAATCCCTGTGATCTTCCACCTGATCAGACTGCTCACATGTGTATGGAGCTGGCTACGTAGAAAGGTCTGTATAACCAATTACAACCATGTACCTTTCCCTCCACTGACTGCCTGTCTCTGTATCAGAACTCTGGCGTGGATTAAATGGTTAAACCGCATACCTGAGTCTGTCTGCTATTCAGTTCAGAGTCTCATCTTCCTCTCCACAGCAGGTTAACACATAAGTTAGAAAGTTTTACTATTTACATTAACAAAATACATAAAAACTGATCAAAACACAATTCACAACATTGACAATCAAGAACAAATGTGGAAAAAAATTAAAACCAAATAAAATCAGAGGTCAATCCAAGGACAAATTTACAATAATTTGAGAAATCTTGGCAGCTGGTTTAGAATGTGGTAAACATTGCTTCGTTTTTAAATATCTGTATATACGAATAGATTTTTTTGCTAAACTTATGATGTAAATTGATGAATTTAAGGCTTGTTCCATGTTAAGTCCTTGTTAATGCTCAATCCGTAATGTAAAGACGAATCGTTCTGCGCATGTGTGTTGACTACGTCACTTCCTTTACTCGCAATTTTTACAATGGTGCTTCTGTGACGTTACATGCCGTGAGCTTAAGATCAAATTTTGAAAGGTTTAACATAACCCTACAGACATATAAACCTGGGAATTATGTTTTTTGTACAAATTGTAAATATGTGACTGTTTTTGTGTAGTGACTCTTAGTTCAACTCTTGACATTTTAGTCAAAGTAATACAATTTTTCATATTTTGTTGCCAAAATGTAAGGCTTCTGTTGGCCCCGCCCCATCTATAAAAGCTAGCACCTGTGGATTCTGCAATTTGTTGCAAGTAGCTTGGATTGAGATAATTGTGAATAGAGAGGTACTGTATAGTGAGTATTGAGTAGGTAGTTAGCATAGCCTAGATTGCTCTTTTGAGATTTTACATCATAAACTGGGTGTGTCTTAATTGCTCCAGGGGCCCAGTCATCAAGGCATTTTTTTTCTTTCTTCCCAGAGGCAAAAAGCTTAAACCCAGGGTTTACTCTTTAATGTAGATGAATGGGTTAAAAAATAAAACTATTGAGCTGCTTGTGCAGAAAATGTCTTGTATGTGAAGAGTTTTTTTTGTCTAACCTTTTATTTAACCAGGATTATCTCATTGAGATTAGGAATCTCCTTTTTAAGAGAGTCCTGAAGCAGTTAAAGTGTAACTTTTGATACACAGAGCCCTGACACGTTACGAATGTCAAATCTACATCATTCGAAACACATTCGTGACACTCGCAACAAAGCTCAACCTAAGTGAAGAGGGTTCGTAACTGTACATAGCATTCATAGCACTCACCGGTAACAAACTGTGGATCGATGTGAACTGTGTAGTTCAACTATAGCTAATTCTATTTAACTCACTCAGTGCCATTGACGAGATAACTCGTCATTTCAGATCCAAACGCTCAGTGCCATTGACGAGATAACTTGTGCATGTGCTATGGCGTGATATTGTGAAGTATCCAGCAGCTCACAGCTCCACATACTAACACAGAACATGTGTGGACCTGAATAGATTATTGATTATGTTGCGATGGTGAGATAAAACCATCAACTAACAGGGCTAAATGGGTCATCGCTGCATTTCGGGAGGAGGAGGTGGGGGGGTAGAAAAAGACCCCCAGCCTGTGAGCCAGATTGCAAAATAATAGGTGACACGTAGGAGGTAGCAGCGCACCTTTGGATGAGAGATCATCCATGCTCAGCAGAGGAGGGAGAGGAGGAAAGGCGTTTATGAGAAAGAAAATGGCGCTACATATGAGAGTTGACGTTCCCAGCAGAGCACACTCGACCAGAGCATGTGTGGAACTCATGGATAGTGTGGCAATGGTGAGATAAAATGATTTTAAAAAACGGGGAACGTAGTGACACTCTGCATGTGCGGGAGGAAGTTGCGTGTGTGCAGACTGACGGGAGAGAAACTTGGAGGAACGCCAAAATACAGTAAGAAATCCATTCAACTCTGACCCAGATAGCAAAATAATAATAATTTTGCCATCAAAAGCCCAGTTAGAGTTGTCACTAAAGCAAAAAAATAGCTTTGAAGTCACTGACAGGGTTTTTTTTTTTTTTTAGAAAAAGGCTTTTTTCTCAGCTTTTTGCTCTGAAACTGAAGATTGTGTAAAACTTGCTCTATTCAACGACTGATTACAAAAGATCGAAACGAGCCAGAAACAAATTCTTTTTTTCAATGAAAGTAGAGACTTCAATCTTACAGAATCTGTTTTCAGATAGTCATAGTAGAAAATATTCTGTGGGTCTTTAAAATCAGTCAAAATGCTCAAAAATGGCTGGCACTGAGGGGGGTAGAAAATCTGATAATGGCTGGCACTGAATGAGTTAATGAGTGATATAGATTGAAATCCCTTTTATTTTGGTCAGTGTTGGCTGTCGGACAATACAATCATTTGTAGATTTCGAACGTCACAACGTAACACGGTCACCAGTTGAACTGTAACACTGGCAATGATAGTTCATAATTTTTGCCTCCAGTTAAGCCTTGCTTCCTTGGTCCACCGTCAGTCTTATACAGTTGATGATTGGGTTTCTTAGTCATGTACATGGACAGTTAGCACTCACCCGTTAATGCTGTCATGGGAACTGACGGTCAGCTTTAGTTCAACACATGATTATGTCAGGGTTTTTTTTTCCAATACTTTGATCACATTCGGTATGAAGGCTACAGTTTGAGCTCCAACACCTGCTCTGACTGTTCTGATTGCGTTCCAGACATCATTACAGAGAATTCATCTCACCATCTAGTCATTGAATTACTTCCTGTGTTCATGTTGTGTGTGATTATTGCTCAGTGACACCAGATACGGCTTTTTTCACAGAACTGCAGACAGCATTTTTTCTGATTTCTTTGTTAGGCTTTGATTTACAAGGAAACTTAAAGACGACTTTTTCCAAATATTGGAGAGAATTTTCATGGAAGGTAAGCATGAGGTACTTCATCACACCCTATCAATATGAAAAATATTCTGCTCATGACACTAATTGTTGGAGACGGTGTGGAGAGGAAAAGGCAAATGATATACATTTGCTCAGAGTAGGACATGTAGTCCAACTCTGAGCAAATTCTGGAAAGAGGTTGAGAAGGCAGTGATGATATCTTTGAACTAAATCAAAAGCTGAAATTAGAACACCTTTTAAGTATTCATGTACGTTTAATAGTAAACAAGGCAGATATTCCACTTTTTAAGGTTTTGTGTGTTGCAGCCATGAAGAAGGTGACGAGGACATGGAAACAACAAATCTCACCCAAAATAAATCTTTGGTTTAGAACGGTGGAGCAAAATTTAGATCATGAAAAATACCATTAACAATTAGAGATAACTTACAAAACATGAATAAAATGTACTCAGAAAATAGACTAAATAAACTTTACAATTACATAATTTCATCAAAGGATAGGTGACAAAAAGGCACTTATACTTTTTATTTATCCCCTATTTAGTTATTTATTTTTGTTCTGTTCTGTTGTTTGTCTGTTTTGTGTTATATATACCAAAAAAAAAACTTTTGATGACAGTTGTCTGTGAAATTGACATTTTGCCTGTTAATTAATGCAATAAAGTATTAAAAAAGGCTTTGATTTATGAGTCAGTTTGGCACTCAGTAATTCTCATTGTATTCTCTGTCTATGTTTCTGTTTAAGTGACGAATCTTCCTTCACTGAACACCTTCAACTGTTTGAGGTGGTTTCTATGGTGTCTGCAAACACAATGCACCGCTTGGTTCACATCCGTATGTGGACGTGTTGCTGTGTGTATGTTGTTCATTAAGACATCACTGCTCTTTCACTCTGCTGGAGCCACTGCAGTAATTCCAGTTAGTATGGGATCAGGTGGAGGTCATTGCTGAGTGTTCCAGCACACAAGTGCACCAAGCCTCTTGAGGCTATACTACAGCTATTACCCACACTAATGGGAACTCTTGGTGGGGAATCTGAAGGGTGATGTGGATTACGATACCTGCCATGTGCCATTTAGCATGTGGGGCACAGCAAATACACTGCACATGCTGCTGCTGCCCATCCCATCTGGAGAGAGCATTCACACATTGATTAGCATTAATCTGTCTGTTTTTATCCTTTTGGCGCAGCAAACCTTGACTGCACCAAACAACTATTTGTGACTTAATGTGAGGGTATCAAATCACAGAGAGCTGCGTGACAATACCAAAAAATAACTTTTAATTCTGTTGCTCTGGAGTGACATTGTTGGAACGGTGATGCAGTTTCCTGGCTTTATGGCAAAGGTGAAAGAAAGAGCAAAGGCAGGGAACTGATGACTGGGAATAATAAAGAATCTGGTCAGGACTCACATGGTGAGAAAAAGGAGGTCGGCCCAGAAAGTTGATCTTTTTTACTGAGTCAACAAGACAAAGGAGCTAGTGTATGATTTCAGAATGGCTCCTCTATCCCCTCTCAGTAAACCTCTGCAACAAAGAAGTGTGTGAGTGCTGTGAAGTCAACTGTACATTCTTTTTGATTATCTGTGCCTTACTTCAATAACAACTAGTGACAAAAGTAGGGACTTTATATTGTGTTGTTGGAGATTTTTCTGGTGTTTTAGAGACTCTGACATGAAAGCTCGTATCATTCTCTAGTTACTGCCCAAAGCAGCGGATGCGGCTGTGAGCCCCTCCCCCGCGACAAAGCAGTGATCTCAGCTGAGGCTCAGAGCAGACCCACACGGATCCATATCCAGACTGCAAAAATGAATTGTCTGTTCTCTCCATAAGCGTCTCTTAGGTTAAATGTAATGTATCCTGTCTATTCTCATTCTCCCTCTGACACCAGTACGTGTGGCAGACCCTACACAGTCATGGAGGTCTGTTTGTGTTTAGACTGCTGCTTCACCACGTTGGTCTTCCTTTTTCCTCTTGCTTTGCCGTGGAACCGTTCACCTGCAGGAATGTCACTTTGGATTACAATATGCTCAAAGGTGATTATGGATTTTTCACCAAATGAAGCAAAAACCAAAAAAACTTACATACTGCAGCTTTAAGTGCCAAGTTACTGTTACCCTTGGCACACATAAGTAGCTTCCTATAAGAAGGAAGTATTTGTGGTATGAAAGAAAGGTTATACAACAGGGCTATTCAACTGTGTTTTCTCCTGGGCCAAATTTTCACCCATTATTATCATTCTTATACTAAATTGACAAAACACCGCTTTTTAGTGCAAGGAAGAAAATATCACAGTCGCTTTGCAGCTTTCAGTGCAGAGTGTGTGTATGTGTGTGTGTGTGTGTGTGTGTGTGTGTGCGTGCGTGCGTGCGTGCGTGCGTGCGTGCGTGCGTGTGTGTGTGTGTGTGTGTGTGTGGTTGTAGGTGCGCATCTATACAGGATCAGTGACACGTGGCTGACTTGCAACCTGTCCTTGGGGTCCTTGGTCTTGTTCTCCGTCTGTGGATCTGCTGCTGTGAGTGCAGCATGTCCATGTGTTGCCTCTTGTTAGTGTGGATAAGCGTGTACTGCCATATAGCTTGTGGAATTCAGCAAGTAACAGGACTGGCATAGGAGAGTGCTGCAGGAATTCCGCAGCCTCTACGCTGGGATCTGGACCCCATATGTGTGCACCGGGACCCTCAGCTGGTTGAGTCCCCATCTGTGTGTCCTGTACCTTTTGTTTCCTGCTGTTTATATGAAAGACTGTTTCACTACAAACTCTATGTCTGCCTGAGTCTCATAAAATGGGTCTTATCTGTCTCCTGTGACCGGTCATGACATGTTCGGACTGAATATTGATAAAAATGAATAAAAATGAAATGCCTTTGAGTAGGGCTGGGTGATATATCGAGATTCAAGATATATAGAGTTTTACATTTTGGTGATATGGAAAATTACAATATTGCCTACATTGATATATGTATTTTTACAGCTTATTTTGTATTAAAATACTTGTTTTAGGAGTTGCAGGTTTCACTACTTCTCAGAACAACATAAAAAGCACAGTATGGATTTCCCCTAATCATCCACACTATAAAACTCACTCACTCGTGCTGTCTCTTATAGTAGTCTTGTCTATTAGGAGAAGAATTGACATACTTGCAGTTTTTGATCTGCTGAATTCAAATCTGGCGGGAGCCAAAGCCAACAGTTGGACAAAAACACATTTTAAGGTTTTGGACCTCAGGGATTATAAATATGATGCCTATTTGACAGTAACAATGACTGACATCACCATATTGGATTTTCCAATATGTAAATATTTGACATTGAACATCCTTAGTTGATCAACCAAATCAAATGTCTGTTAATAAATGTGTCTGTGTGGCATTTTGCATCAGTACATTTAAGATAGAATTGTCTTTCTGGTCAGAGATTTATATCATAAATCGCCATGTTGAGAAAAAATTATTGAGATATGAGTTTTAGTCCATGGCGCACAGCCCTGCTATTGAGTATGTCGTTTGTGTAATTTTGAAAATTAAAGTGAGGGACATTCCGATGGGGTTTTTATGACCCTGTCATGTTAAAATGACAGACTAAATGACAACTAAAAATCTAGCGTAACCTTGGTTGTAGAGACACCAACAGATAGCTGAGGCCCAGGACACCAGCCCTGATCCTGTGTGTGTTTTATTGATATAGATTGAGATGGGAGTTCAGTTGATCTTATCATGCCTTAGATCAGCCTTGTCTTCTACACTCTTTCTGTTTTATTTAGCTGTTCCTGGTCCTCAGGTGTGTTGGATGAGTGTGAACTGAAACTGCAGATCTGGACTTTGTGCTTGGGCTTTTTAGTTTTTATCAGGATTACATAAAGGTGCGGTCCGCAACTCTCAGATCCCTCTCTCCCCCTCCCTTCACTCTGATCTCTTGTCCTGCCTCCAAACTTTCCAAAGTCCCTCCCTCAGAGGAGCTAACAAGCTAACGTTAGTCTGACAGCAACATCACAGAAATATAACATGCTCTGTTAAAAGCACATTACTGCAGCGCCACAGATTTCAAGTGTAACAATTACAAATCAAACATAATATAAATCAAGCAGCAGTAATACATTTTCAAGCAGAAAAGTCACCAATTCCATCTTCTACTCCTCCAGACCATACACTGTAAAAAAGACGGCTCTCCAGCCTCGGGAAAGGGGCGGGACCTGTGAGCAACAGCTGTCAGACAGCCCATCAAACACAATCCTGGCTCTGATTGGTTATTTTTGCTCGCTGCATTCTGGCAATATGCCAAAGGCTGCAGTTGTGGATTGTATGTGTGATTGAACACTTTTACACTGAGATGTTTTGGCATTGCTGTGATGCTTTTCTGGACATGTTATTTAATTTTACTGCTTCAATTGATTGTGGGTTGGATACTGGCCGAGAACAATAACTGTATCATGCTAAAATCCAGTTTCCATGCAGAGCGGACAAACCTCTAAACCGATGCTTGAGGCTCATCTGCATAACAATCATAAATCTCTGTAATATTTGCTCCAAAGCTCTCAACTCTTTTGAGAAAGTGGAGGAACGTAAAGCTTAAAAATTAGGCTTTTCTGTCTTGACCCAGTAGCTTTTTTCCAAAGCCCGTCTGTAACTTCTATTATTCAGAGCTCACAGGGAGAGAAGAGGATGGCCTGCTTGCTCCTAGGCAAACAGGAAAAAAGGCTCCCGTAAAAAAATGCACAGCCAAACCTCAGTGAATTCCTGATGAAGGAAAGAATGCAGAGTGCAGCCACATTTAAGTGTCTTTTTGACTTTTTCCAGCACGCTATTGGCTGACTGATCCCCTCACCATTTGAATAGCGCTGGCTGAGTGTGACTCATAAAATCCACTAGTAGATATTTGAGAAAGATAAGAGCAGTGGAAATATACTTAGACTTCAACAGAAATATGCAGAAACAGCTTTACATGACCTTATTAGCAGCTTTAATTTGAATACAAAGGACAGAGAAATGTATCTGACCATACAACTTGCTCCATGTGTTAATTAGGAAAAAAAAACATATTGAGCTTGGCAGTGCTTTTGTAACCCTGCTATTTTATTTTATAGGGAAACAGTGTCAGTAATTTTTCATGAACAGCTGCATATATACTGTAAAAAGTGGCAGCAGCAGGTCTGGTATCCCTCAGTCCGACAGAAACAAAACACTAACTATAGCTGGGATGCTACATTAAATGCTTAAGCAGAATCACCAATATATATATATATATATATATATATATATATTTCTTTTTTTTTTAGTGAACCATGGAAAACTGCAGGTGATAAAAAGTGCTGAGCACCTGTAATGTTTTTATGGTGATATTTTGTTTTCACCTTTTTGCACATGCTGTCCAAGGTCAACACTATATGTAGTGCAATCTTTTTTTATGACAGCTTTGCATGTTTTATTAATGCAGTGAAAAAGATGTATTTATTTCACTGCATAATTGTGACCATCACCATCCATCTGTTTAAGGAAGGGTTAGGAAACAGAACTTATAACTTTGGCCCTCTGAATGAGGCTAAAGGAATGTATATCACTCTAGCAAAACCATTATACTGTGATTTTATTCATAATACTGCTCCTTTAAGTATAATGATGGAGGCTGTGATTAGAGTGAAAGGGTGAGTGCATACATCTAGAACTCATATTTGGGATCAACGTATCTAAGGTTAAGCCCAATATAAGCTTATCCCAAAGCCTAAGGCAGGGGTCTGCAACCTGTGGCTCTGGAGCCTCATGTGGCTCTTTAACTCTTTTGCAATGGCTCCCGATAGCTTTAAAAAAAAATCAAAAATTAAACAATGAATTGGTATTTCTTACAGAGGGTATTGATGATTAATGCCATTAACTTAAAATAAAAATCTGATAAAACAGTTGTTTAACCTCAAAATAAATCACATCCACGACAGACCATCAACTTTCATTGCCCCTGTGGCTAACCAAGGTTTTAAATTCCTTTTAAGATAACTAAACTAACAAAAAGACTATTCTGAAAGAAAATAGAGATTGTATTTGTGTGGGGAAAGATTTATTTCATTGCCAACATGCCAGCTTATTATGTATGCTTGATATGCTGCAAGAAATGAGCAATTAGCATGTGTTGACCGACATGATCAAGTTATTTTTTGTAGCTCTTCAAATCCATTAACTCTAAAAATTATTCGACATTATTTTAACTGCATAGCATTTTATACACTGTATTGTTTTCCTTGAGAAGGTATTTTTTACGGCTTCGGAAGGACTTCAATCCTGGCGAGATTAGGCAAAATGGCTCCTTTGAGAGTAAAGGTTGCAGACCCCTGGCCTAAGGCATGTCAGTGCATCCACGACCAGTGTGTAAGTGCGCGCAGGTACCCAGGCATTGCCCCGGTCCCAAAGGACCAGCCAGGACGGCAGCACCAATGGGAGTTAAAGAAGGCCTAGATCACCACCCCACAAACTATCCATATACATATATAATATAAAATACATTTTAATTTCAACTAAATGAAGTTGTGACAGATATTTATTTGGCTCAATGCCATGTCACACATGCTAACATCCAACCTTCATTTTCAAGACTTCCTGTTGGCCAAGTGAATTGTTTGTAAATGAAGCGAATTGTAAATGTTTCCTAGCAACAACAACTTTCCCGTACAAATCTATGGCCTTTCAGTAGGCAGTCAGTAGATGGTGTAGTCCGTTTAGTTTGCTGAATCTAAACGGACTACACCGTCTCCAAAGTAGGACTACTTGGTCCTACTTTGGAGGACCAAGTAGTGAGTCCTCCAAAAGTCAGAAGTTGCTTCTTGTTGTGTACTGAATTGTATACACACAAACAAACACAAGCATACAAAAACACACAAGTACGTCACGCACCAGATTCTCCATTCTTCACTTGATATCACAGCATTGTAGTTGCTGTATCAGAGCTTGGCGCTAACATTCGACACAATCTTGCAGAACATTCCAAAATGTGACAGAACGTTCTCTTTGAACTTTCCCTTCTTCAACGCTCATGCAGTCTCGTCTCCATCCATCCATTATCTGACCCGCTTGCTCCTTTATTCAGGGTTGCTGGTCCCAATTTCCAGCTCTCATTGGGCGTTAGGCGTGGGTACACCCTGGACAGGGCACCAATCCATGGCAGTCTCATGCATAGTGTTAGAGTTTTGAGATACTCTCGTATTCAGCACCTGAGATTGCATAAAGAGAAACATAGTCTGAGGTTTGCTTTTGCTGAATCAATCAATCAGTTTATTACAGATGAACAGAATAAGAGAAACAGGCACTCGTCTAAAACACAGCTGTGGGCGTCAGGATCAACTCACTCCTCGGCCCAAACGTACTTTTCTCAGCATTTTTATTGAATGTTGTTATCTAGTGTTTCTCCTTCCTTGGCTGGCACATGGCAGGGACATGTGTCTTCTTTGATTATGATACTAAGACATTTATGATTATCAGTTTCAAACATGAGCTCATCAAAGATAGACATACACAAATTATATAGATCGAAGCATAGATTTCAAAAGTTTATATCTATCAGTATTCTTTTAATTAGAAGATGTTTGACATTTAGAAATCAAATGATCAATTATTGTAGTTAAAGATGACATTTACTGTTGATTTAAAGCAATACAAATTATGTTTAAGATGTATTGATTGAGTTATTATTATTTTTTTTATCATTTACTGGTCTATTGTGTCTGTTTATTTGGTATATGTATATGATTTGTTTAATGTGTATTAAGTTTAATATTTAAACCAGAATTATTCTTATTCGTTATTGATTTAGATTTTGTGTTTTTTGGTCAAACTGTTTTTTTTAGTGTTAATCTGAGTGTCCCAGGTATTTATATCTGATTTGTCTAATTGCTTATGTACTTGCTTGTGTTATTGTTAGATTTAGATTTAGTTCAAATCAGATGTTCTAAAACTTTTTGCTCCAAAAAAAAAGGCTGTGAAAAAGTTGACATGAATATATTTTATTATGGGTACATAGGAGCTATTGGACATTTAATTGTAGTATGTAAAAAAAAAAAAGAAACCATGAACAATAATCCATATTTTCAATAGATATTTCAAAAAGTGGGTTATGGCTAAAGTTAGGGTTAGGGTTCAGGTTATGGTTTGACTTGAACAAATACATAAAAAAATAAAAATAAAAAAATGGGTTCTAAAAAGGTATTTCTTCCATTGGAATTTTGTCATGGATTTGTTCGCCACAGTGGAGATTACAAATTGTCCATGAGCATAATTGTGATTATAATGCATTGTCCATGTGGTTTCCTCTGAGCTTCTTGTGTTTAATATCTCTTTTTGAATGCTTTGGTTGTTATAAATGCCTGTAAATGTTGCTTTGACCCTTTGGGGGTCTGGGCCTCTGCATTACCAGCCCAATAATCAATCATTTCACAGTAATGAGATATTTACATGGTGTTCTTTGCACATTAGTTATATTTTTAAATAACTACAAAACATAAAAATAATAGTTTTATCTTGATATTTATAAAAGCAAACAATTAATTATGTTTTTTTCTGTTTATAAACACTGAAACACTGGAATAGGATATACATAGACAACAAAAATAGAAATAAATACATACATGAAAGCAGATTGACTTTGATTGTAAATTATAAAACTTTTAAATGCTTGAGGGCTTAAAAATACCACATTGTTGTAACAAAATTATATTTTTGAAATATCCAAGTGCAGACTTTAGATGTTGCATCGTTTTACATGCCTGTTCATCATATTTGATGCAAAAGAACAAGCTGGCAACATGCTATGCAGCATCCCGAAATGACCCAGGAAGAGGACCTGGGAAAGTCGGGTTTAAAGGGTCGAGTGAGGATATGCAGGGTGGGGGGTGTGTCTTTCTACTTACAAAGTCGTCAATGAAACCAGAGTGTCTTTGTGTCTGGGGAGGGACATGCAAACAGAAGAATGTCAGTGCGAACACAGGCTCTGTGGCTGTAAATATTTGACACTGTTTACCCAGTCCTTTACAGCAGATTTGTTCCCGTGCCCAAACAACAAGACTGGTTTTCCTCTCCATCTCCTCCACAGAAACAGCTTTTCTGAGGAGTGATCCACCTGATGTGGTGTAATGGTTTTGTGTCTTGTCTTTGATGGTGTCTTGATATCTTCAGCATTCTGGTGTGATATGCCTGTTTTTGGAATGCCTAACATGTAACAGCTGTGTGTCTGTCTAACCTTTTTGAGACTTCCTTTGGTGATAAGTGGACTGACAGCTCTGTTTTATCTCCAGTTTTACCAAACAAACACAATTTCTCCTGATTTCCAGCAGCACCCCTTCAGTAGCCTTCCCCTTCTGGTTTCATTTAGTCAACCAAATATTCAGCACACACTGTTCTTGAACTTTTATCAAATATTTTGAGGTTGAACAATTCACCCAACTAAGAGGTTTTATAAAAATGTGTTTAAAATATGATTAATACAAGTCCCGGATAAGTTTCCTTTGTATCAAACATGTTATAACAGCTTCATAGTGGTCACGAGGGATGTAAAAAAGCAAAGAATCATTCATTTAAAACTTAACAAAAGACAAGCACAAATCTACGTTTCTCCAATTTTGTTAAAACATGCAAAAGCTAGTATATACTGTATTTTGTGGAAACATATTTTGATGTAATTTATGTGCAACCTATGAAGGGAATCAATGTCAACAAGGGATTCTCCTCTGAAACAGCCGTTATCTGACTGATCAAACTAACAGATGGGCCTCTGGTTTTCATGTATCTGAGTTTATGGGATGTCTTCTTCAGGCAGTGACATGTGGCTAATTGCTGGAGCTTCCACTAGTTTTTGGGATGACTTCTATCAGTGGATTCCTTCAGGCTCTGCCTCGGCACGTCCATGTTTTGATCAGACACATTTTCTACCTCTGCAGATGGATTTCATCACAGTCAGCTTGCCTCTCTCTGTTTTGATTTTGCTAACGATGCATGTAGTTTTTACTCTTACTGTTGCAACTTTTGGAGCCAAGCAGGTTTGATGTTATGCTGAAGATAAGCCAAGCTGAACAGATGGCCATCGTGCCCTGTAGGTGAGCCTGGTACCGAGGGCACAGAGGAAAATCATATGCCTTGGAAACTGATCTTTGTTGGTTCAAACTATAGCTAATGAAAATATCTGTTTTCACTAGTGACTCACTGAAAGCCACCGAAACACTTTTCGCGAGAAACAGCGTGTGCGCTTGTCTGGAAACGGGCCAACACATTGAGTGTCTGTATTTAAAGGGTAACTAAACCCCAAACCCTCTGCTATTTCTGCTGAATACATATGTATTTGGGTATTAAGTAGTGCTGTTGATTGATCCTAGTCCAACTTTTAACCTTTTTTGTAAAAGTTTTTTTAATTTTGCGTATTTAGCTGTAAAATGTCAGAGTTACTGGCCACTAAAGGTTGAACACCGGCTATTACAATTGAATTTTGCTATTGGCTGACACAAATTCTTTAGATTACCCTGAGTCATCAACTTTCACTGTTGGCCCCGCCTCGCCTATAAAAGCTGAGAGGAGGGAGGAGGGTTTCCTCCAATCACAGCCCTCAGTGAGCATTGATTGACAGGAACTCCTCTCTTCAGTCATGATGTATTTGACTCTAAAAAGAGCAGATTCTGTACTAATCAGAGGGATTATTAATTATCTGTATATTTACAGAGACATCATGTGTGTATTCCCGTCTGTCTCTGCGTCAGTGATAGTGTTATATTGTTGTGTGTGTGTGGGTCAGCCATATGTGGGGATTGTGTGTGTGATTGTTGAATTTCATCACAGATGTTACTGCAGTGCCAGAGTGGGCGTGTCTTACTGCTACAGCAGTAACGCCCATAATCAAGGCAGTTTTTGAATTTCCCTCCTAGTGGCAGCTCAGCAGAAAGCAGGGGTTTAGTTACTCTACATAAATCTGAGCACTAAAGCGTATTCTAAGCAGAGCTGACGAGGCACGTAAGTGTGTTTTATGTTTCTGTTTCACGTGTAGCCCTCCAATCAACATGGACCACACGCTGCTCATCGATGGCATCTGGTTTCAGAGTCTGTCAGCGCACGTCTGGACTTTATCACATCTGGACTTTATCATAACTGGACTTGGTCCACGTTATAAAAATCCTAACTTGGATGGGATTGAAATTAAACCAGTGTGCACAAGAAATGATCTACGGCGCAATCAAAGCACACGGAGCAAACGACCTGTGTCCGTCTCCAACAACATGCTTGGATAGTAAATAAAGTTAAGAAGCTGATTTTCATCAAGAACTTCAATGTACTTTGTGTTTTAATGAGAGAAAATACTTAAGTTGACTCACTTTCAGCAGCTCAGCCAGTTATTGGCCTGTACATTGTTCTTTAATGTATGAGTAGGTCAAGTTAAACATTATTTTTTTTTATTTGATATTGTGCATTGTTGGAATATCAGTGCTAAATAAATATTTTCATATATTTAATTGATTTATTCTTTGAAGCATTTATATTGTTTTATACAATTGAAATGTTTTAAATTTAGTGAAGTTAGTACACATTCAGAGCCATAAATGCAATGGGACTAATAATTTGCATAATAATGTATTTAGTTTTTTCGGTTTTCAGCCTTGATTTTTTTTCATTTTTGTTTTTGGCCAAGAATTTTAATTTTGATTTATACCTGATTGTGAAGATGGAGAGAGGACTGACAGTTGTATTAGCAGGACATGTATAAAAAAATAGGCAAAGTGATCATAAAGCTCTACATGATCAAGCTCCTGTGTATCTTAGAAACCTGTTAGTGCCCTATTGTGTGGGCAGATCACTCTGCTCTCAGTCTGCTGGTCTACTGGAAGTTCCCTACAGTCTGTGCCTTCTCCTCGCCCTCCGCTCTCTTTTCTGTTTCAGGTGTCTTGATGCTTGACATAGCGGCTCCTGATCAATGTTTCACGGCTCAACTAGCCTGGAACACTCGTTTGGACTATCCTTCTATCCTATTCTGTTTGTCCCTCTGTTCACTAACCCCAACCAGTCGAAGCGGATTGCTGCCACCTCTGAACCTGGTTCCGATGGAGATTTCTTCCTATAAAAAAAGTTGAATTGAATTGAATAAATATGTCTGGATAGAAGAAAAAAGAGATAAAGAGGGAAACTCTTTGTCTTTCCTCTGAACAGGCTTCAGTTTCTTTGCTTTCCAAGAACCATGATGGCCCAGCTGCTGGGAGCTAGCATGCTTTGTTGGATTTTCAAGCCAATTATCAGATTAAAGTGTTCAGAGTAAACCCTGTGATCTTATTAAATAAATGCCTCAGCTGCTGTCATGAGGCCCTCACAGCACGTTGGCTGACCAGTCACAGCAGCTTTGATCCAACGGCCCACCGTGTTGGCATCACACAGGGCAGAGACACCATGTCTCTGTTCATCAGCGTAACTTACACATTTATTTATTGCACAGGAGAAAACGGGCTGAAGAGATTCTCTCTTGTTTGTACAATATGAAGCTATTACAGGCCTTAACTTGTGCTCAATACCACTGAACAAACTCCATGAAAATCTAAGGTATGCCTGCTGTCATGAGCCTGGTATGAACGCAATCATCTGGAATCCTCCGGGTTGAACCAGCACAGCACAAACAGTTTCTATAATGTAATATGTTCTTAAATGACACAGCACAATTAGGTAGAAACTCAGCCATGAGTGACACATTTAGTGCAAAAAGTGTAATCATGCTCGTTGCGCATTTTTACCTAAATGTCACCCTTGAAAAAAAAACCCATTTGCCAAAGTCCTTTGCAGCTCTTGGAGTGGAACGAGCAGGTAAAGCATGAACAATTCAATTAAGTCTGACAAGCAAAAAAAATGGTTCGGAAACTGAAGATGAATCACAGGCAGCTGTTGTTATAGCTTTGAAGCTGTTTCTTCCGCTGGCTGTCAAATGCTCTGTAGGGGCCTCATCTGTGAACGGAACCATTTTCAACCTCAAAACACATGAATACAAAGAACTGCAAATCATCCCCATGACAGGAGACAGATTGAATATTAGACTTTTGGTTTAACAGACGCAATGAAGAGTTTGCTGTTGAAAGTGTTTCATGGTTGGTGTATTAGAAGTTTCATTCTCAGTTTGATTTCAGGTTAAAGTTGAAGTCCATCAGAGATTGGCTCTGTAATCCTTATTGTTAGAGTAGGGGACTAAAGCCTGATATATGCTACTGCATCAGGTTGACGCCATAAGGTGTGCACGCCATAACCTTACGTGCACCTCCCAAAAATCCTGACGACATGCTGCCAGAGGAGCAGACATGGCGCTATGTTTAAGTCTACAGCTCGATACACTTTTATTCTTTGTTTGCATGTGGCATATGCTTATATTGAAGAATAAAGTGCATGTTTTTAAACCATTCTTTTCAGCGTAGGTCAGGATGTGGTAGCATATATCAGGCTTAAGCATAGAAGGCATGGGCAACAAGGCGTCTTTACCTTACAGGTACCTCCTAAATGTATTTGTAGGTTCCGAGTTTTATATCATTAGTGTGTAAAACCATAAAAAATTTAAATTAGACACCCTAAGTTAAGTTAGCAGAAGGCTGCAGGAGATGATGATTAAAAGTGCCCGCTAGGAATTTTGGCAAACCTGACTAAAAACAGGCTTTTAATTCATAAATGAGGCATAAAACACATAAAAACTACTCAAATAACATTAATGAGGATGCCTCCTGCATCTTTACTATACCTGAATGACAATAAAACATTTAAATATGTAGGAACAGATAATTAATTAATAGAGGTGAATAGAATATAATGAATAATAGGGATGTAACGGTTCACTCAACGAACGATACGATTCACGATACTGAATTCACGATACGATTCTCTCAAGATTTATTTTACAAAATGGGACTGTAGAAAAATGACTGAAAAATTTTCCTTTATTTTTTTGGGGAAAAAAACTATAAAAACTATACTGTTTTCCTTTTATTTTTCATTGTCAAAAGAATCCCTTGATGAACTATTCAAAACAATGCAATTTAACTAAAAATAAATCTTGAATGAAATAAATAAAGGAATAATACAAATGAAGAAGAAGGCTATTCATTTAAATTCTGGTTCTATAGTAAACAATGCAAAACTACATAATAGTTCCTTTTCCTTTTAAAACTGCAACTGAAAATGTCTTTTGTGCCTTAACAATTGGACTTAAAAAAATAAAATAAAGTCATTGCACTGTATTTAGGTCAGATATTTGTTTGGACCAGCAGAGGGCGCTGGTAACCCAGTGGTCGGTTGGCATGCAGATATCTTGCAGTGAAGAAGAGATGCTATGCTAGCAGATGGAGCTAATAGAAAAATGTGACTTTTACAGATATTCACGTAATATTACAGATATTTTTCGGTGCTAAAGGGGTAAGGAATCATTTATGAACATGTTTAAAAGTAGAAGGTGGCCAGAAAGAAAGTAGTAGCAGATTCCGCCCGCCACCAACACTTCTGGGTAGCGCCCTCTACTGGTTAAAAAAAGTACTTCGATTCAATTTTTACAGTATCGATGTGAATTGTGATACCTATGAATCGATTTTTAACTGCCTCACGATTAATTGTTACATCCCTAATGAATAAATGTTTTTATTTCATAATATATCTGCAAGTTAAGTAGGAAGCCGGAACCTGGATCAGTGGGGATTTGTAATGTGGAGTGGGAGAATGAAGGTGAGAAGAAGTAAAACAGAATACATGTGACTATTTAGGGGAAAGGGTTTTAATGCCTAGTGATGATGGGTGAATGACTTTAATAACTTTGGGTCAAACAACGAGTTCAACAAATAAAGCACCAAAGAAAAATGTGCGGGCATTGAATGGAGAATAGAGATGAGTGGCAAGGATATGTGTGGAAAAAGGTCTTTCCAGAGTGAAAGGGAAAGCTATAATGTTTGTTTTGGATACAGAGGAGAAGTTTGTGAGGATATCTTTGGGTGGGACCAGGATAGAGACAATTAGGAATAAGAACGCTGAATTGTAGCAGGTAGAAATGAGCTCTGACAGAAATGTTTGGAAGTGTGCTGAGGACAGATAGTAGGTCTATGATGAAACTAAAGAATGTTTGAGATAGAGTTATCAGACAACAGCACATTTTAACTGCTGTGCAGCAATAGTCAGAGGCAGGAAATTTTAGGAAATTCCGAGAAAATGGTAAATGGACATGATTTACAGTATATAGAGCTTTTATGACAAAGTAGTTCCAAAGCAGATTAAATTGTGATTTCATTCATGCTCACATTCACACACCAATGGGACAGAGCAGCCATGCAAGGCACTAGTCAACCATTGGGAGCAACTTCACACCGAATGCGTCACGAAATGTTTGTGTGACCAGATTACATACAATGTCAATGGATAGATGTGTCCCAGATGCAAAATCTTTCCTGTGCGGCGGTGCGGTTTGATCCGCGCATCAAGAGCGTTTGCCGTGCGAGCGCGCACCCGATTTTTTTTGTCATATTCGCACATTCGCAAGAGTTGAAAATATTGAACTTCTGCTGCTGTTTTGCATGACGAAAGCCAATCAGAGTCTTTGTTGATGATGACGTCAGGCCGTCAACACGGACACCGGTCTGTTCACCCATTCAACCATGGAGTAGAAGCTGTGTGACCACCTGGTGCTGTATGACACGGCCTTTATAACCGGGACCGGACTAGGAAGGATTAGGTGTGGAGGAGAATCAGTGAGGAGGTGGTAGTAGCAGGTAAAAGTTCTCTCTGTAGTTTTCATCTTTGAAAGTCGGCACTGTGCTAGGATAGCATTAGCTGCTAATCACACCAGCTTTTTTCACTCGTTGTTTAAGTTTATGAAAGGAGAAAAAGGAGTGCAGCTTCTCGCTTCAGCAGGCAGTGAAAGTCAACGAGTTGGATGTGTCGCTGGTGGGCGGGTCTTTGCAAATGGGGATGTTTCTTGGTCCTGCGAAACCTGCGGAACGTTTGGTGTGAATGCAGCATTAGGGTTCAGTGTCTTGCCAATGGACACTTTGCCGCATAGACAGGTATAGCCTCTGGATCGAACCCACAACCTCTCAATCATGGGTGTAAAGATTTGGTGACTTCAAATCAATTCGAAAACCTTTGAGCCAAAATAATAATTCAACCAATGTGGCTGTAAAATAAACACTTGTATACTAGACACAGGAGGTGAGCTTTCCTAGATTCCTGTTGTTTCTTGTAAGGCAATCAGGTATAAATTGATCCAAACAAACAAGTAAACACAGTGGCAAATGTATTCAAATAAAATGTATGTTATTTGAATAAAGTGCAACCAACACTTTGTTAAATTAACAGGATGTTAACCTTTTCTGTTCTAATTTTCAATAATAACATTACATATGACAGTGAGTTTACCTGACATTTCTGCTTGTCTTTTCAACGTTAAATAATACAACATGAATGTCAAAAACAAAACACAACCAACATCTGATCAGGTTCAATGAGCAGTGGTTTTAACATGACAGCAAGGCCTGAAGAGCTGACGTTACCTTGCGCTGCCAGTGGTGCCTTGGATGGTTGACGCATGAAACCTCCTGGTGCATTAGTAGGTAGTTGGAGTGATTTGTCATGTTGTCGTGGTATTTTTAATTGACCTTTACATATTGTAAAAACAGCAAGCAACTCTTTTAGAACATTTCCGTCTTAGCAAAAAGCCAAAGTGTTTCCACACACTAGACCCCAATGGTAGCTAGAACATTCAGCTACAGCTGTCTCACTTATTGTATTGAAGTGTGGGGAAACAATTATCAAAGTTCCATACATCCATTACTCCCATTACAAAAATGAGCAATAAGTATTATACATAAGACTGAATATTTAGCACACACTAATAATCTCTTAAGTAACTGAAAATCCATGACCTTGTGAAATATTACACTTATAGTTAATTTTGTTTAAAGCGTTTAAAAATGGAACCAGGGGCTTTGGAAATGTTATAAAACCCAAGATTGAAAGCACCATGAAGAGCTTTTGTCTGTCTGTACGTGGAGTAAAATCATTGAACAGAGTTTTAAATCACTTCATAAACGTATGGTCTGGCCACGGTACAGTGAGGATGGAGGCGGGGCTTAATGCAACTAGTATACTGATTACATCTATGGCTAGTGTTGTCTTTAAATGTGAATTGAACTGAATTAAATGCATTACCATTGTTGGTATTTTTTCTTTGTATTCTTGTATATCTATAGTTACTGATTATTAGTCAGTTTTTGTATTTTTTCCTATTCTGTTTAGTACGTATTGTGTATTTCTAGAAGTCCAAACAGACGGAAGCAAAAAGATGAAACTTGATGAAGAAATGGGGGTGGGATTAAAAAGTCTTTCTTCTTCCCACTCCCTTTTGAACAGACATATTATTACAATTATTTGTGTACATGGATCTTATCTATTATTTTGAATAAAAATTGTTTCTCTGTTGAAGTTTCCTTGTACACAAAGAATCTTTTTGTTCCTTTAGTTTTTTGTTTTCTTGTCCCTGCTCAAAAAAAACCCAACAACAAATAAATGAAATGAACATTTCTCGCTCGCTGGCTTCTCGGCCATGCTATGTTTTGTTGTCTGCTGGCATGTAACAATGGGGTCACAGACAGGCAGACTTTGGACCGTAACGTTTTCATCATCAAAAGCCTTTTATAAAACACATCTATATAAAGTCTGCTGTGCTTAGATCCAATGTATTATTTCCTTGTATCAATATAATCAATTAATTACCTTTTCTAACGATAGGTATGTTTCAGCTGGAAGGCCAACTTGCCATCCCGACCACAGGCCGGTTTGGCCTGGAAAAGACAGGTCAGAATACTCCAGAACAGCCAGTTTTCCCACTGCTATCGTTTAAAAGACTACTAGCCATGTGTTTTTTTTAACTTTATTTATTCATGTGCCAGAGGCTAGCCTTCGATTAACTTTCTCAGCTTACTTGCTCTTAAGAAGGATATAACTTGTCTCTTAATTTATCTGCTCCACATTTTCATTTTTTATTTGCATTCTCCATTTTTTGCTTTTTTTTCCTGCTGAAGTGTGTCACTCACCCCTCTCTGTCGTCATTGGCTGGGTTGAATAACCATTACCTCTTTGTCTCCTACTCATTTTGTGTCTGCACCGACATGGTCTGGCCCAGTAGAGTTACCAAGGCAAGGCAGAGCCGGTACTCCTGATGGCCAATCGACCCCTGCAGTGATATTATCATGCTAATGCAGTTCATATTTACACATTTCCCTTCCAACCTTCTTACCAACAAAACCTATTTATTTTGACTCACAGGAAGCACATTACATTTGATCTTCATTGGACATGCCCAACATACAGGGCTCCTACATACAGAGGAGCAGGTCAGATAGGTGTTGCTCTAAAGCAACTTCCACTCTTGAGGAGAACAGCAGCCACATTGTGTCGCCTGCCGGACTTGTGTCCTTGATGAGAGATTCCTCTGCATTCCTCAGTGTGCTATCACTGTGACTGGGAGCTCAGTTTTCTGCACCACTGAAGCTTCACCAGTCCTTCAAACAGCGTCAGTGCACGCATTTCTAAATTCCACAGGTTGACAGATCTGAAAAGGCTGTCCAGGTCAAGGTTAAAGGACAAAGTTAACCCTGTATTCAACATTTCCAAACACTCCTCTGCCATACAGGGTCAGAGCATCTGTCCCTTTATCAAGCGTTGCCATAACGATAATTAGAAAGCAGAAAGGAATGATTTTTCTGGAACGGAGGTCACTACATGCAGGGTGACGTGGTGACGTATCGATCATTTCCTGTTTACACTCTACCGCTGTTTGCAGCGCTCTACTACTGTGTTCTGCTAACGCTAATCAAACTTGTTGTCATTGATATTTTAGCCTTGAAAACACTTGTTTTACCGTACAGTTAAACGTACGAAGGTTAAGTAAAAAGCAATCCCGCCTCTTATAGGCAGTGTAATCTCCTTTAAACTTCCTTTTGTCCTTAGCTTAGCTTAGCTTAAATTTAGCACCTATGGCTTCTCTCTCCTCCCCTCCGCTCTCCTGCCCGGTGTGTCAGATGTTTAGTTACTCCTCGTCCTCCTTTAGGGACAATGGTAGTTGCATAAAGTGTAGCGTACTGTTAGATATGGAGGCGAGGATCAACAATCTGGAGAAGCGGTTCCGCACCCCTGATACCAAAACAGAAGCTAGCAAGCAGGACCTAGCCGGTGCGGACCGTGCTAGCGCTAGCTCAGCTTCCCCCCCCGGCCAACCTACTCTTGATTCCAGCACTTTAGCAAACTACAGGCCTATATCTAATCTTCCTTTTATTTCAAAGATTCTTGAGAAAGTTGTGGCAGCTCAGCTCTGTGAATTTCTTCAAAACAACAGCCTGTTCGAGGACTTCCAGTCAGGTTTTAGAGCTCAACACAGCACAGAGACTGCTTTAGTTAAAGTAACTAATGATCTACTCTGGGCTTCAGATGAAGGACGACTCTCAGTGCTGGTTTTATTAGATCTTAGTGCAGCTTTTGACACTATAGATCACTATATTCTACTAGAGAGATTAGAGAAATTACTTGGAATCACAGGGACTGCCCTAAACTGGTTTAAGTCCTACCTATCTGATAGGTACCAGTTTGTACACGTGAATAATAAGTCTTCTGTGTGCACTAAAGTAAGCTACGGGGTTCCTCAGGGCTCTGTGCTAGGTCCAATCCTCTTCTGTATCTATATGATCCCCCTTGGTAATGTTATGAGAAAATACTCTGTTAACTTTCACTGCTATGCTGATGATACCCAACTGTATGTATCAATGAAGCCAGGTGAGACAAATCAGCTATCTAAACTTGAGGCCTGTCTAAAGGACATTAGGGCCTGGATGGACCAAAATTTTCTTCTTCTCAACTCAGACAAGACTGAGGTCATTGTACTGGGCCCACGACACCTTAGAGAAACCTATGCTAGCCTAACTGCCCTAGATGGCATTACTCTGGCACAAAGCACAACTGTTAGAAACCTTGGGGTTCTATTTGATCAGGACTTATCCTTCAACTCTCACATAAAACAAACTTCAAGAACTGCCTTCTTTCATCTCCGTAACATTGCTAAAATCAGATCTATCCTGTCTCAGGGCGACGCCGAAAAACTAGTCCATGCTTTTGTTACCTCTAGACTGGATTATTGTAATTCTCTTTTAGCAGGCTGCCCGAGCAAGTCGCTTAAGACACTTCAGCTGGTTCAAAATGCTGCAGCACGTGTACTGACTAAAACTAGGAGAAGAGATCACATTACTCCTGTATTAGCCTCTCTGCATTGGCTTCCCATAAAATATAGAATAGAATTCAAGATTCTTCTTCTCACTTATAAAGCCCTAAATGGACAGGCACCAGTCTATCTCAAGGAGCTTGTAGTGCCATACAATCCCCCCAGAACACTACGCTCTCAAAATGCTGGACTACTCGTTGTTCCATTCGTCTCTAAAAGTAGTATAGGAGGAAGAGCTTTCAGTTATCAGGCCCCACTTCTCTGGAACCATCTACCAACCACGGTTCGGGGGGCAGACACCCTCTCTACCTTTAAGGTTAGGCTCAAAACATTCCTCTTTGGTAAAGCTTTTAGTTAGGAACCAGCTCATAGCTCATAATTAAGATGCAATAGGCATAGACTGCCGGGGGGGGGGGGTCTGGCATGCTCGGTTGGAGAGAGGTTGGAGAGGGCGTTAAGAGAGAGGTCATTTAGGTTAGAGAGGGACCGGAGAGGGTCCCATTCCTCTCTCAAACACTCCCTCTATGTCTGCTTCTTCCCTTGTGTGTTTGCTCCTGTACTCCTTCTAGCTTTTGTCTTGCAGGTCCGTGGGATCCTCAGTGTGGAGTTACAGAGTCTCAACAACTCTGTCTCCACCCTTTCCTCTGCACACACCCAACACAGCATAACGTGGATGGTTGTTCATCATAGGAATGGGATCCACACAAGGTTCCTGCTGCTTAACAGAAGGTTTTCCTTGCCGCCATGATGAATTCATGTTGGGTGTGGGATACATATGTATGTGTATATACGTATATATGCATATGTGTGTATCCATAAAATGAAGAGTCCGTCCTTAAGACTGCTCTACTGTAAAGTGTCTTGAGATACCATTGGTTATGATTTGGCGCTATACAAATAAAGATTGATTGATTAATTGATTGATTGATACATGCCCGCCCTGGGTCCGGACCCATAGGGGACGCCATGCAGACCTGGACCTACAGACAAAACAAAAGTTAAGAATTCAAACTGGAGCTTCTATTTTTAGCCTTGTATGCAGCTTTTGCAGTCTTTATGCTTGAGCTCCAGCCCACAATGAAAAACTTAGTTAAATTGCATGTAAGTTCTCTGTCCCACGTGACATGGCTTAAGCAATCAGGTTTATACATTGGTAAACATTGCGAATCAGACCAGAGAAGTAGAGTGTCAAACGAGAAAGTGGAAGAAAGAGAACAAAGATTGGAGAATAGATAAAAGAAACAGACTATGAGCTGGAGAAAGGGAGAAACTCAGACGAGACAGAGCAGTGGTGAAAAATAAGGAACAAATGTCTCTCAGCAATAAAAGAAAAGTGGACGTAGAAAAAAGAGCATTTGTTCCAGAAAGGACCGACTGATTTCTGTTTCTACTTCCCACAGGTGACAGGTGACTCAACCAGTCCATCTCACCTGTCCACAAACTGTGACATTCATTAAAAGTGCCAATGTGGAACTAAACAATGAGACAAACATAAAGGTTTTGAACAAGTATACACCCTTTCAAATTTAAAGCAAGAGTTCAGAAAATACGCTGACTATAATAAGCTACCTAACTATAAAATATACAATAAGATTAGACTTTCAGATTTTCCAGACCTTTGCATCGAAATTATCGCTTACTGGAACTTCTTGAATCTTAATTGAATACCCGGTGCTACAATGTGGTTGTAGGCTAGTGAAGCATAAATGTGTTAGTATAAACTAAGCAACAGACATGTTCAGGAGTTGTTACTTACGGTGGCCGTAAAAGCCACAATGCAACACAAAACGAAAGCACACACAAATAAAAACCCCACAACACAACACAACACAACACAACACAACACAACACAAAAACGGTCCGGTAAAAATCAACGAAGAAGAGTGATGGAAAGGATCAGTCCCGTGAATTACATACAGTATAATGGATTTAAATCCTGTCACAGCTGTACACTATGCCTAAGCAAATACATCATGATAAGAACAACAGTTGTTTACTGTGTTTAAATGTTTCACTGCAATGTTTTAATGGGTTAGGCATTCAGAAGTCTGATGAGTATTTTCTACATGTTTCCAGCTTACAATACAATTATGCCGTAAACGCACCACAAGCAGCAGTTTATAAAGAAGTAGAAAGTTTAGGCATTTATATGGCGTGTCAAAGCTTGTGTAGGTGACTGTTGCCGGAACATGTTTTATTGATGTTAGCAGATACTGAGCCTCTGATTTCTAAATAAGGTGTATATATACATTATATATCACATAATCAAAACGTCAAATAATGTCATGGCAGCAACTCTACTACTGGGTCAATCAAATCATGTCGTTATTTCAGATTGGATGATTAGGATTGAAGAAAGAATACAAATCTTAGCTATTCAAATATGCAAGCATGAAGCATTAGTTGTACCCAGAGGCAGTTAGAAGTTAGAAGCTGCCCCAGCAGTAAGGGTTTCTTTGTAGAGGGTGTGAACATATAATGTAAAGGCATCAATAATAAATGTCCTCTTCTCCAAGTAAGTTTTTCAGATATTTCCACCTACTCTATGAAACTAATGAGAGAGGTGCCCACCAAGAGTATGTTCTACCTGTTTAATCATGCACCAAAATGATGAAAACACCAAACACAGTCCAATACAAATAGTTATGTACGATCAATATTTTTCAAATCTTCCAGATTTGGGTAACTCATGAAATCTGAATAGATCAACTAGTAACTCCACCCCCGTTTCTCCCCACCATTTTTTTTTTAAATCAACCAAAAAACCAAAACCAAAAAATAAAACAAATAAACAACCCTTGCTGCATTGATGAATGATTATCTTATTTTCTTAGGTAACAGTCAAGTTAGCTAAAGGCAGAGTACAGTTAGGGCTAGTTATGAAATTGACAAACTTATTGGCATACGTTTCTTTGGTGGTTGCCCAATAAAGGTTAGTAATTAAATAAAATGTATTATTAACTTCCTGGTTGTATTCATTTTCAGTTTTTGATTTTTGACATTTATTTTTGCTTGTTTGCACATGCTGTCAAAGGTCAACACTATATGTGTAGTGCAGTCTATTGTCAAAGGTCAACACTATATGTGTAGTGCAGTCTATTGTCAAAGGTCAACACTATATGTGTAGTGCAGTCTATTGTCAAAGGTCAACACTATATGTGTAGTGCAGTCTATTGACAGCAATGCATGTTTTATTATTGCAATAGATAATTAAATGAATTTATTTTATTATTAAAGGGAGAATTTAAAAAAGAGAGCAGTGTTATACCTAGTGAGGGGGAAGGGAACGAGGAAGAAGGAGTCAGGCAGGGATGATGTGTGTAAGAATCAACTATTTTAAGGTGGGAGTGTAAGGTGATGTTGTATTGTGCACATTTTGCTTATTATGTTGTGTAATCAGTTAAGCCAGTCTGGTGACCCAGACCCAGCTTCAAGGTTTAGTATTATGCTATTTTTCACCCATCTCCATTTGTTCTAAGAACCCCAACAACAAACTATTTAAGGTTTATTTTTCCAAACACAACAGTTTGCTATCCACACACTCTTGTTATATTTTTCAGCCAAAAAACTGCACATTACAGTAAAACACATGGCTATTTAAGCGGCTATTGTGATTGTGAGTCAGACAACCACTGCTCAACGGTGTTTGTGTGGCAGCAGCATCGGAATTAGTGAGCTAGTCAGCTGCTGCTGCTGCTTCAAACACTCAGCGGAGATGCTGCATTGCTTTCTTCTCCTCCTATCCACTATTTGTTAGAGGAATAGTCCATTCAAGATGGTAATCCACTGTTTTGTCCAAATGCTGCATCGCATTGGGTCACAAACACGTCAGATCAAGTCAAAAGTGATACGAGGCAATATAACAACTACTAAAAATGGAACTTCTCCCTGGGTGCTACACCATGGCCTCCCACTGCTCCTCAGGGAGGTTAAATGAAGAGAACACAATTTGCGGATGCAGCTTTACATATATGACAAAGTTTAATGTATATTCTATAATAAACCACAGTTTTTGTGAGCTAGTTTGAGTGGGAGGAGCTCACATTGTTTGGATTGTCAGGAGGAGTTTCTGCGGAAAATCCAACTTGCTTCTTTGGAGCTGACTTTTTACAAAATGTAGAATAACAAGGGAGGGAGGAAACAGAACCTTTTCAATTCTAGCCCTCTGAATGAGGCTAAAGTGATGTATATCACTGTAGCAAAACCATTATAAATTGTTTTTTTTTCATAATACAGCCCCTTTAAGTATAATTTTAGTGGTTCATAATTGTAGTGATGCCATGTTTAGGTGTTGGAGAATCACCAAGGGCCTGTACTACAAAGCTGGATTTCTTTTTATTGTGCTAACTTCCAGGATTTATTCTGTGTGCTGTACTACAACGCAGGTTAACTTCCTACCAAGGGAAATCACAATTGTAACCTGGTCAGGATAAGATCTGAGCCAGTATAAAAGCACTACCACCTGACCAATCACTTCTCTTGGAAAATGACCCGCCCATTCTTAGAAGATCCTGATTGGTTGATAGGTCTCTGATTCAAGCAGAGCAGTCTGTCCATTCAGTTTACTAATCTCTATTATGTGTAGTCTGTTACTAATGTGTGGGGAGTTTTACCATTTCTCAGCAATAAATATGTTATATGGTATGGCCCCTTCCTTTACGTCATACTGTAAATAAAGAAAGTGTGTCTATTGATACGGAAATGCATCAGAAACCCCCGGGACTATGGGTACGTTTTCCGGACATTTTCTACATAAGTGTAATGTGCCTGTGTTTTCACCGTGTCAGGATGACTCAAGGATTCTTCCTTCCACTGCCATGGGTTCAAATGACACTTTTGTCATATATATTTTTTAATTTTAACATATTTAACAGGGCAAATTCAACCTTTAAAAATACATATACAAAAAAATAAACATTTTAGGGTATCTCCTGGGTTAGGGTTAGGGTTAGGGATACAGATAGGGATAGGGCTTTTAAAAAAAAAAAGGGTTAGCAGGGTAGCTAAAAATAAATATGAGCTAAAATAAAACTGACGGAACTTTAAGTCACGTGGTGCACCTACCACTTGACCTAAACTGGCCAATGAGGGGTGCTGTGTATGAATAGACAGCAGCCTATCCATCCGTTTCCGTATGAATAGCCACGGCCATAAATAAAAGCCGTTTACAGCTGGTGGGGCACTAGGACCGCTCAGACTCTGGTCCTCTGTGTGAGGAGAAAAGAGCAGCTCTCAGGACTGATCCTCTATCAGAGTCTCATAGTACTGTGACAGAGCAGGTCCTGGACCCTGATCACCTGCTGCTCACACACACACACACACACACACACACACACACACACACACACACACACAGCCTCTGAGGAGGAAACCAACAGGAGGGATGACAAAGACAATCAGAGGACATGATCCTGAGGACGAGCTGACTGGGATGTAAACATCCGTCCACCTCTAAACCAGAGGTAATGCTTTAAAATGTTATTGAGAAAACTTAATGAATGATGCATTCATATGTCACATCCACTTGTGCATTGATTACTGCTTGGCTGCATGTGAAAGACCAATCACTTCGTGTTGAAGAAACTTTTGTTTGCATGAAGGAAGATGGAATCAGATTAGAGATGATAATCAAGATCAGTGGGATTAATCCTCACATTAGTTTTTTAAAATTAAAAAAAAATTCTGGGTTTTTAAAGCAAAACCCATCTTTGAATGTAATAATGTTTTGCTTTATGCATGTGTGAAGTGTGTGAAATATAATTTAATAATATTGCCTGAGAAGCCTCACCGCATGTATATGAGTTTGAATGCAAATACCCTCCAATTAGAATATTTACAGCATACAGTTAAATTGTATGAGCCATAGAAACTCTGTCATCCACATATGTAGGAAGTGACTGCTCGTGCGTTAGGTAGAACATTTCCTGGTCCATTATCTCGTCAAGAAATACACTTTAAAAGCAGAGTTCAGTGTTCAATTACAGTAAAACGACAGCATTAAGGTGTCGATGTGTTGTACTATCTTTCATTATGTGACATTTTGCCTAAAATCAGCCTATGTTTACCAAGTTTCATGTTGTGGAGTGTGTCTTTTTATTTAAATTGACATTTTATTCACCTGTGAACAGCAATGACACATTTATAGTGTGTGTGTGTGTGTGTGTGTGTGTGTGTGTGTGTGTGTGTGTGTGTGTGTGTGTGTGTGTGTGTGTGTGACACCTGAGCATGGACAGAAACATGGACTTTCCCTTCATCCTGGAAAACATTGTTGCTGCTCTGTTGTTAATGGCTTTACTGGTGCTGGAAGGCGTTGGGACAGGCCCCACCCTGCCTTTTGTCAGGAATAATGCTCGGGTAGGGTTGTCCTGCCACAACTTGTTGCTGGTTCAGCCTCCACACACCTGCTCTCCGTGCCATGAGTGCCTGGGGATCCACGGTCCTTAGCGAGGGATCAGATGTCTCCTTGTTCTGCTAATCAACCATACAAGCCCCACTCATGCTGTGAGGAAGTTAATGTTTGATGGGAAATGCCTCCTTAGTCCTGATCTTTGACAAATAGCAGATTAGAGGGTTGTTATTGTGTCGCACTATGTTTACAGCAGTTATTATTGTGCCTACTGCTGAAACCCGTTTTTGTGATAAACACCATTGTAGGAACAAGAGGCCCATTGTTGGGCCAGATGAAACTCAGAGCTGCATTAGAACATTAGCAGTTCAGGGGCTGAACCCTGTTGAATAGGTGCTGTGGTTGTAAGGATCTAGACTGACACAATATCAGAGTTTGTGTGTTTGCAGGGCAGATAGCTTAGTAGAAGTTTAGCACCGTCCATATTGAATAAAAGCTTTAAACGTTTGCTGTGCTGGCTTACTCAGTCACATCCATCTGCGACTAAATACTGAAGTGGTCTAGAACAGTGGAGGTACGCAGTAGCAGAGCCTCGTACCAGCAGTGTCCGCCAGCGGAGGAGACGTAAGCGGTGTGATCAGAAGCAGGAGCGGAGATGCAGAGCTGGGCTAGCAACCAAGCTAAAAGCTAATCCTTAGAGAACACGGCTTCCTTCCATCCTGTGTTCTAATGTCCGCTCCATGGAGAATGCAAGACGGGAGATGAGGTGTTTGCATATACATCAATAACAACTGGTGCAACAACGGAGAACTGCTCTCCTGATGTAGAACTACTGACTATAAAATACAGACATTGTTCTTCTCTGATCTGTTATAACTTTTAACAGTCTGGTCTGACCAGCCAAAAACAGTTCACCATTCTCTCTCAAAATTTGGGATTTGCTCGTTTGTGTGCTGTTTGTAAACCTGCTGCTTATCTCCAAAATGGCGACTTCTGGATTAATGACGTGCCGTGAAAACCCTCTATAGAAATGAATCTATTCAGAAGCTACTAAATCAGTGTTTTTCAACCAGGATGTGGGGTCACCTGAAATTTCTGAAAAATGTAATTCGATTTTTGACATTTTTTAGTTATTATTCTTTTTTTATTTTAGTAAAACAACACACAATCTTAAACAACTGCATGTCTATACTTTTGTGAAATATAAATCTAGTTCAACTAAAATGCAGTAAAAAAAAAATAGATAGAATAAAATACTGTATATCTGAGATCCAACATGATAAAAAACTTATTCTAGGAAAAAATTTATTTGGCGTCGCCAGAAATTCTTGATATCCAAATGGGGCCATGATCCTAAAAAAGGTTAGGAATCACTGCACTAAATACTGTTTCTTTCCACTTATTTACAAAATGAGATTCTTTAAAACGGGTGTTATCACTTGTTCATTCCATCAATATGCTCTATTGTTGTTTTTAAATAGTTTGCTAAGCATAATGTAGTAGTAGGACTTGGATTCAGAAATAAGAGAAAGGGGGTTCTTGAGCCAAAAAAGTTTGAGAACCATTGATCTAGAAGATGAATCTGATAGTGGACAGTTCAGATCTAGACACTGATATAAGTCTTTGAAAAGGTAACATTACAAAGAGGTTAATACATAGTCATTTTCACTTATGCCATTTGTTTCCTTTATAGAATATGTGTAAGTTATAAACTAAGCTTTCAATATGGAGAAAATAAAACTGTTTACTATTATATGTTAATATTGACCTTTGACTTCAGAGACAAGTTACTTAGGTTGTGCCGGGAAGAACATCTGCATCTCTCTTAAGTCCACCATCCTCATCTTTGATCCTTTCTATCCTTACAGAGTTTTCTGTCACCGTGATGACGTCACCTGAGCGCTCCTTCCTGACACACCTGTTCCTGCTAATTACCCCCGTCACCCTGTCCTTCCTCCACCCCACGCTGGTCCCTCACGCCACAATGCCACTCGCCCGCTCTCGCTTCAGCTCTCAGACCCAGCTTGACTTCATCACTCACTGTAACTTCAGCTGCTTCCAACGAGAAGAGCAGGGAGACACAGATAAGCTGGCATTTGAGACGCTGTACGCAGACGGATCTCGCACATTCACCACAGTCGACGTGGATGAGGAACCTTCTCCCCACTGGGGTCCAAAAGTGAGGCCCAGACCAAGTCGTGTTAGGCGGCAGATCTACGGTGCAGACGGCCGCTTTAACATCAAAGGAGACCACTTCTTGCTGGACTACCCATTCTCCACCGCTGTGCGTATCTCCACCGGATGCACTGGCGTCCTGGTGTCCCGGCAGCACGTGCTTACTGCTGCCCACTGTGTCCACGATGGAAAGGATTATGTCAACAGTGCCAGGAAGCTCAGGGTGGGCTTCCTGATTCCTCCATCCATCAATGGCACTCATGCCAACCTTACTTTCACCAAAAAGCCGCTCATCCGCTGGGTGCGAGTCAAACGAACCCGTGTTCCTAAAGGCTGGATCCAGGGCCCTCAGGAGGCCAGCATGGACTTCGACTATGCCGTGCTGGAGCTGCGCTGGCCTCACCGCCGGCCTTTCATGCGCCTCTCTGTGGCTCCATCCTCTGATGATCTGGCAGGGAAGCGCATCCATTTCTCCGGTTTTGATAGCGACCGATCTGGGGAGCTGGTCTATAGATTTTGCCCAGTGGAAGAAGAATCCAGTAACCTTATTTACCAGCACTGCGATGCCCGACCCGGAGCCAGCGGTTCAGGTGTCTACGGACGTGTGTGGGACAACAGGTTGGATCGCTGGGAGAGAAAGGTCATTGGTGTCTTCTCTGGACATCAGTGGCTGGAGATTGATGGAGAGAACCGTGATTACAACGTGGCCGTTCGCATAACGCCTCTGAAATTTGCTCAGATCTGCTACTGGGTTCATGGAAACCGACTCGACTGTTTTCAGGACTGAGAAGAGTATAACAGTGAGAGCAGTGATCCACGGGGCAGGAGAATGGAGCACAGGAGGACAATTATAAAGGAATACACTATTGAAACATTCCTTCTTCTGCACAATAACATGGATTATCCTTATCTTTGATACATGGATTATGTAAATAGATCTGATGGGTCTCTTGCGTGCACTGCGCCCCTGTTTGTTTCATTTTTACTTTTACTATTTTTACTGATGTTGACATTAACAGTTGTTTGTTGGTAAAATTGGTGCTTACCACTTAAACATATGTAAATATGTCATTTTTTTAAGAAAAAAAAATGAGGTTTTCACTGTTGAGTCGGACTCGAACGAGAAAATACGGCCCGATCCGCTCTCCCACTGTGACACGGTTATTTATACTCGTCGTTCTTGTGACTGTTTACTGCAAGACTGTGAAACCAAACAGTAGTTTAGTCCACTGTGCTTGTCTTCTTTCAGTCTCCAAGCCGTCTTCTTCTCATTCTTTATTTACAGCTTATTTCCAAGTGTCATTTGACGTCATGTCCGCAGAACTGCGTGGGAAATTCATGCCCAGAACAGCAGGACAAAATGTGTCCCACAAACGTTTCAAGACAATAAGTAGAAATGTGTGTGGGCTCATTCTCTTTGGTTTAAAGTGCTTCATCATCCATTAGCATGAAAAAAAACTTCAAATGAATGTTTATTTTTTCTCCAACCCTGCCCTGTGCTCCTTTAAGATGGCATCAATACATGTTTGAACTGTTCAAAGATTCTGAGATCTTCATCAGGGGTTCGCTGTGTGTGTGCCTTAAATGAGAGAAGGGTTGAAAGGGTGTCAGTAGAAGGCTAACTTTATTTTCAGAAAGAATTATGATATATTTTAATAAAAATATTTTTAACAGTGTTGTGTCAGAGAGCTCTGTGTGGTTTCTGGTGTGATGCTGCATCGCCCCTCTGTGGTCAACAATAGAACTGCAGAAATATCTAACATCTGTGCAGGTATACTCCACATGTTCATCTTTCCTCCTCTTACTTCTGCTGCTGATGCTCACAGCCAGGGCACGAAGGTCATCCGTTCACTGCGAGGTTAATGTAATGATGCACACACATTTCCTCCTGATTACTAATATACAATAAAACATTAACCAGGTTGCACAATTCCCCTTCCTACCAAAGGCTGTTTACAAAATACAAAAGACAAATGAATTTAACTTGTGCACCAAAAATGCACTAAATTAGACCTCGAAGAAAGTATCTTTTAATTGCACGATTTATTAAAACCTTCTAAAAAGATTTTTATTTTTTTATTGTATTTATTTTATTTTTTATTAATTAAACAATCAAAGCACTGATATTATGAGCAAACTAGACATAAGGTAGTATTAGTAATAACTAGTAAGTTTAATTTGAATGAAAATAAAAACAATAGTTTTATTCCCGCCCCCCAAATCGAATGACAGTTCAGTTCTGAGGCGTGAATGCAGCTCGGACCGGTTGTTTACTGCTGACTGTTTACTACTGCAGCAAGTGACGTCATGGCAAAACAACCAACCTAATGATCTGGTGCCCAGGGAAGAAAGAAATGGAAAGAAGAGGAGGAAAATGTGGAAAAGCCAGAGGTAAGCCAGTGTTTGAAGATCCATAACAATTTATTAACCCATGATGGTCAAACAAGCTAGTAGAGCAACCATGCTAAGGCATGTAACAGGGCTGCCAAGTTTCAGAAAATAACATGAGTGAGACTTTAGTGACATGATGTGTTCCGGTGAAGAAAAACATCACTTAGGCCTGTTTTAACATTTCTACCTTAAGACTGATGTCCTCATGCCACTGTGGTCTCTCATCCTAATGCTAGTTTTAATTACAGACATGCAAACACCAACGGCATGAAAAAGGTAACAACAAAACCCATTGTAAGGGGATCTGGGGGCATCCTCCCCCAGATAAAAAATTACTATATATATATAAGTACCTAAAATTTGCTAAATATTAAGTACAATATAAAAAAAACTATTTTATTGCCATTTTCTGAATTTACACGTAGTTAAATCTGTTGTGACATATTCCCCAACTGCAGTCCATCGCTTAATACATTTGACATTAACATTAGTAAATGGTTTAAACCCATTAGATAATTGTAGGTGCGTTTCCTAATTAATACAACATAGTGCAGACATAAGCAACTGGTAGCTCGGAGGCCAAATGCGGCCCTTGGTCTCATGTTACGCGGCCCCCAAAATATAATGTACAAAATTACAGAAAAATACACAAAACAAGAGCAAGATAACGCAAAAAATTACAAAGAATTACAACACTGCCAGAAAATACAGTAAAAGATGAGAAAAACAGAAAACACTAAAAACACTCAAAACTACTACAAAAATGAGCAAAAAGCAGCAGTAATACACATAATTACTCAGAAAAATATACATTACTACAGAAAATGACAGCAAAAGTACACAAAAAGATAGAAATACACAAAAATTATTCCAAAAATGCAAAATGGCAGCACAAATACACAATATGACTGCAAATAAACATATATTTTACAAGAAAAATACACAAAAAGACTACAGCAATGCACAAAATGTATGACGAGTAAGGCAACAAAAAACAGACACAGAATGACAGAAAGACACAAAATTACTCTAAAAACTCTTTGTTCTTTCCTGTATTAATACTCAGACCGCTCATTATTCTAAATGCCGACATGAATGTTGATCATCTGACCCTCCGAGCAAACAAACTTCGTTTTTGTGGCCCCACCATGATAGAAGTTGCCAATATATTTGTACAAGTTATAAATACCTATTCATTACTTATAGTGCTGTTTGATGCATGATAAGAATACATGTACAACAGCATACAAGCAATAAAAAAAACAAATAAAAGTTAGAATTTATATGGTTGAAATTAGATAATCATTCAGTTTCCTTTGCACATTTAACTTATATAAATAATCAACTTAGGATAACAAATCCACTGTCTTTTTAAAAAATCTATTTGACAATCATGTTTCTTCTCCAACATAATAAACCATAGAGGACAAAATACAATAAACAGGAACTGATTACCTGTGAAAACTATATTTTTATGCATTTTGTAGGTGCTTCATACTTTGACATGCTTTAACTAATATTAGCCAATGAGAACATAAACAGGGCGTACTAGCCTGAGGGGTATTTCATAAAGGAGGGTTAACAAACTTTGAGTCTATCCATAAACTCTGGGTCAACATACTCTGTGATGGGAAACTCTGGGTATCTGATTCCAATACAGCTGGTATGAAGTGGGTTAATCAACCCTGAGTATGTAAACCTTGGGTTATTTACGTGCGCGCGCGCGATAAAAAGCCATCATCAATGGATCCGAGATTACTCAAGCTGCCATGACAACCAAACAGAATAGAGTGATTTATTCACCGTAATGGGTGAAAGAAGCCGGTGTTTGAGGAATATGAGCCTGTTCTAAATGTGTGTTCAGTCTTCAGTGACTATAGTGGCTTAAATCACCTGTAATTAGTCACACTTTTTGGTCACTTCATCACTTTATTGCTTCAGTGACGTGATGAGCGGTGAATAATATGAATAAAACGTGTCTGAGGAGACGTGTCAGCAGCATAGGATGTCTGCATTGAGAGCCCTGTTGTTACACTGGATATAAAGACAGTAACTGCCGCTTGTTATCGAATCATTTATATTGATTTTTAATGTAATATTGTCACCAGAGTCATCTCGACGTCCTAAAAAATGTCATAAAAAACCACTGAAGCGGGACGCGAACACGTGACCCATCGTTTCCAAGAGCAGCATCACAAGTCACTGCGCCGTCATATCTTCAAAGAGATGTGATCTACAGATTTAACTGTAAAACAATATAAAACAACAATGGGGCCTTAAAAGTGGATTCATTTAAATGATCATCTCCTCCTCTATATTATCCACAAGTTTGTATTCAGAGAACTTTACTACAGACGTCAGTAGATGTTTTAATGCAGATCAACCTCTCAGTGACTTTCCCTTAATGATCTGTATCCACAATGTTAGAAAGAAAACAAGTGTTTGCACACACAAAAAAAAAAAAAAAAATTAAAGCAACACAACATTAGTAATGATGTGAACACGTCTGTGGTGTGTGATGTTACTAATGTGTTTCAGAGAAAAGTGTTAAGGTTCATTAAAGTGTTCAGAAATGGTGTTCAGGTGGGCGGAGCCAGGTAGAAACCCAGGGTTTCTTCGATAAAACCTGCCAGCGACCAGGTTTAGTTCACGGACAATGTTGCCATGGTAACATACTCAGAGAAGAACATACCTCGCATTTAGGAATGAGATACTCAGAGTTTCCTTCATTTGAGCCTGAACATACTCAGTTTGAACATAACCCGCTTTATAGAATACCCCTCTGGTATTAGATATAAATATGTGTCGTGACAACACGGCAGGTGTTTTATGAGGTTAGATGTGTTCCTTCCTCTGGCTCCTATAGTTTGATGGAAGCTTCTCTTTACCTTCTCTACCTTGTTCAAAGCCAAAATAGTTCCAAATCTGACTTTTGGAGTTTGTTTTTTTGAGCAAAATTAGTGATGCCACTGACGATCGACGCTGCGGCAAACTCGCTGCTCGGGTTCAGTGCTTCAGCCATAGTGAGTGTGTTGTCTAGTGTTTGTGACAGTGTGCGCGTCTGGGTGAGACACAACTTTAGCTTGTTTGTTTGTTTGTTTTTAACCGTAATTCTATTGAATTGGAGCTGTCTTCGTTCAGCACGTATTCATGTCTGTGGTTCAGCCGACAGAAACACACAAACAGCCAATCAGCTAACAGATGGGTGGAAACAGCCTATCACATTCCCGGACGTCACCAGCGACAGGCAAACACTAATCATTCAGCAGCTGTGTCGTTTGGTTGCCATGTTGGTTTGTTTTCAAGTAGCATGCAGTGAGAATAGACTGTGCAGTAAGAAGCCAGGAGGACAGTAGAGGCAGCCGCTATGACGAGGACGACTGGGATTGGTTATCTCGGTCAGTCAATCAGAGTTACTCGAACTACGGCCAAGCCGCGAGAACCAAAGTTTATTATCGGGAAAAAAAATTGAGTATTGAACGGGGAAATATAAGCGTGAGAAATGTGAAGTGTGGCGTGTGGTGTGAGAATGGGTGTCACACTCAAAGGGTGATACTTGGCAGCTCTGCATGATAGCAGCTCGTGCTGAACAGAAACAGATAAATGGCAACATCGGTCTATTCATTTATTTCATTGTAGTTTAACGTCATTTTAGGAGAACTATGCATTATTATTATGTACATGTAAGAAGTGACGTCACAGTTTGTGTTTTATAAAGGGGGCCTTGTTTATTTAATATATATATACATATATATAGTTTCCCTCCCATTGCTATTATGATAGCTGTGTTCATCGCCATGGCAACTGTTGTGATGGTGGTGAATATTATTTTATGGAGACGGTGTCTGTCCCTCGACCCATATTTCACAATGATTTTAACATAAAATCAAATAAAAGAGCTATCAATTATAAAAATCTGAAAAAAATTAAAATCTCAAATCTAGAAACACCAAAACATAAAACCATTAGATGTGCTCTATTAAATATTAGATCACTGAGATCCAAATCTCTACTAGTAAATGACCTTATCTCAGAAAATAACTTTGATTTATTCTGTTTAACTGAAACATGGCTGTATCAAGATGAATATGTTAGTTTAAATGAAGCCACTCCTCCCAGTCATTTAAATACTCATATGCCACGAGACATAGGCCGTGGAGGTGGTGTAGCAGCTATTTATCATTCCTCTCTCCTAATCTATCCTAAACCAAAGGCCAATTACACTTCCTTTGAAAGCCTGGTTCTAAATTTATCTCATACCGAATCAAAAACCTGCCAGCCAGTCTTATTAGCGATAATTTACCGTCCTCCAGGCCCTTATTCTGAATTTCTATCAGAATTCTCTGAGTTTATATCAAACTTAGTCCTCAGTTCTGATAAAATACTGATAGTAGGAGATTTTAATATCCATGTGGACAAAGATAGTGATAGCCTGAGCTCAGCCTTTATGTCCCTAATAGACTCAGTTGGCTTTTTTCAAACTATTAATGAAGCTACTCATCATTTAAATCATACTCTTGATCTTGTTCTAACATATGGCCTTGATATTAATGAACTAAAAGTCTACCCTGAAAATCCTCTGCTATTAGATCACTTTTTAATATCTTTTAACATTATCCTAGAGGATCTCGCACTGTGCAATAAAATAGTTAGGAGTAGAAATCTGTCCAATAGTGCTGTGGCTAAATTTAAAGAGGCCATTCCTGCTGCCTTAAACTCAGTGCACCATCCAATAAATAACTATGATATTAATTATAACCCCTCTCAACTGGATCTGCTTGTCGATAGCTCTGCTAGTCAACTAAAATCCACCTTGGACTCAATTGCCCCATTGAGGGAAAAAACTATTAAACGTCAGAGGAAAGCTCCGTGGTTTAGCTCTGAAACTCACACACTCAAACAAACAACCCGTAAATTAGAGAGAATGTGGCGCTCCAATAAAACAGAGGAGTCACGAATACTCTGGCAAGAAAGCCATAGTAAATACATGACAGCCTTACGACATAGTCGATCTACATACTATTCCTCACTAATTGAAGAAAATAAAAATAATCCGAGGTACCTTTTCAGCACTGTAGCCAGGCTAACACAAAGTCAGAGCTCTATTGAGCCCATGATTCCTCTAGCCCTCAGCTGTGAGGACTTTATGACATTTTTTAACAATAAAATTCACAAGATTAGAGATAAAATTAGCCACTCCCTGCCTTCACCTGGGCCTGCTGTACCATTAAATGTAAATAGGCCTAACCTAAACTGTTTCACACATATAGGACTTCAGGAACTTAACTATATTATTTCATCCTCCAAACCATCGACCTGCCTTTCAGATCCGATCCCAACTAAGCTGTTTAAAGAAGTTGTTCCCCTGGTCTGCCCATCTTTGTTGAAGACAATAAATATATCCCTATCAATAGGCTACGTGCCACAGTCTTTTAAAGTAGCTGTAATCAAACCCCTTCTCAAAAAACCTACTCTTGATTCCAGCACTTTAGCAAACTACAGGCCTATATCTAATCTTCCTTTTATTTCAAAGATTCTTGAGAAAGTTGTGGCGGCTCAGCTCTGTGAATTTCTTCAAAACAAGAGCCTGTTCGAGGACTTCCAGTCAGGTTTTAGAGCTCAACACAGCACAGAGACTGCTTTAGTTAAAGTAAATAATGATCTACTCTGGGCTTCAGATGAAGGACGACTCTCAGTGCTGGTTTTATTAGATCTTAGTGCAGCTTTTGACACTATAGATCACTATATTCTACTAGAGAGATTAGAGAAATTACTTGGAATCACAGGGACTGCCCTAAACTGGTTTAAGTCCTACCTATCTGATAGGTACCAGTTTGTACACGTGAATAATAAGTCTTCTGTGTACACTAAAGTAAGCTACGGGGTTCCTCAGGGCTCTGTGCTAGGTCCAATCCTCTTCTGTATCTATATGATCCCCCTTGGTAATGTTATGAGAAAATACTCTGTTAACTTTCACTGCTATGCTGATGATACCCAACTGTATGTATCAATGAAGCCAGGTGAGACAAATCAGCTATCTAAACTTGAGGCCTGTCTAAAGGACATTAGGACCTGGATGGACCAAAATTTTCTTCTTCTCAACTCAGACAAGACTGAGGTCATTGTACTGGGCCCACGACACCTTAGAGAAACCTATGCTAGCCTAACTGCCCTAGATGGCATTACTCTGGCACAAAGCACAACTGTTAGAAACCTTGGGGTTCTATTTGATCAGGACTTATCCTTCAACTCTCACATAAAACAAACTTCAAGAACTGCCTTCTTTCATCTCCGTAACATTGCTAAAATCAGACCTATCCTGTCTCAGGGCGACGCCGAAAAACTAGTCCATGCTTTTGTTACCTCTAGACTGGATTATTGTAATTCTCTTTTAGCAGGCTGCCCGAGCAAGTCGCTTAAGACACTTCAGCTGGTTCAAAATGCTGCAGCACGTGTACTGACTAAAACTAGGAGAAGAGATCACATTACTCCTGTATTAGCCTCTCTGCATTGGCTTCCCATAAAATATAGAATAGAATTCAAGATTCTTCTTCTCACTTATAAAGCCCTAAATGGACAGGCACCAGCCTATCTCAAGGAGCTTGTAGTGCCATACAATCCCCCCAGAACACTACGCTCTCAAAATGCTGGACTACTCGTTGTTCCATTTGTCTCTAAAAGTAGTATAGGAGGAAGAGCTTTCAGTTATCAGGCCCCACTTCTCTGGAACCATCTACCAACCACGGTTCGGGGGGCAGACACCCTCTCTACCTTTAAGGTTAGGCTCAAAACATTCCTCTATGGTAAAGCTTTTAGTTAGGAACCAGCTCATAGCTCATAATTAAGATGCAATAGGCATAGACTGCCGGGGGGGGGTCTGGCATGCTCGGTTGGAGAGAGCGTTAAGAGAGAGGTCATTTAGGCTAGAGAGGGACCGGAGAGGGTCCCATTCCTCTCTCAAACACTCCCTCTATGTCTGCTTCTTCCCTTGTGTGTTTGCTCCTGTACTCCTTCTGGCTTTTGTCTTGCAGGTCCGTGGGATCCTCAGTGTGGAGTTACAGAGTCTCAACAACTCTGTCTCCACCCTTTCCTCTGCACACACCCAACACAGCATAACGTGGATGGCTGTTCATCATAGGAATGGGATCCACACAAGGTTCCTCCTGCTTAACAGAAGGTTTTCCTTGCCGCCATGATGAATTCATGTTGGGTGTGGGATACATATGTATGTGTATATACGTATATATGCATATGTGTGTATCCATAAAATGAAGAGTCCGTCCTTAAGACTGCTCTACTGTAAAGTGCCTTGAGATACCATTGGTTATGATTTGGCACTATACAAATAAAGATTGATTGATTGATTGATTGATATACTGTATATATATATATATATATATATATATATATATATTTATAAATGACTTGACATGATCTATAGATAAGTAAACATATTATAGATGCATAAATTATCAAGAAGAACGTTAATATTTCTAATTTAGCAGACCTTTTTACTTTTAATAAAACTCTATTCTATATGTAAACTAGTGTTTTATTAGCATTCTGTGTCAATCTACCTCATAAATAATTACTTTCATCTACTTTTATCTGCTTTGTGCTAAATCTTAATTGTGTACAGCTTTTTTTCTATTGATATATATCTAAATATTTATCAATTTCTAATCACATCATGCATATTCTATGACATGGTTTGATTAATAGACTAGCTAGTGGGTTCACATTCTGTTTTTTTCCCCTTCAGATTCACTGAGGAAATGTGACGATGTTATCGATGACTTCAGGAGAATAAACTAGTAAGGCTGGACTGAAGGATGAATGGATGGGGCTTTTTTAGCTTGTGTTGGTTAAACCTATTTTATAAATCACCACCAGAAAATGAAACAATTTTTACTAAATAGTTTCTTTGTGCAATACCTCTGTGAACTGCAATTGTTGATGTGTGTTCTTAACTGCAATTTCAGTATTGTTATTTAAATCTGGAAGTTTTGCATTTTTTCACAAAATGTGAATGTCTATAGTGAAACATTTTAGTCATAAGTATTTAGATTAAATCAAATACATGATGAGCCGACACACCACTATCTATCATTTATTTGTATCTTGTTTTTGTGCAATGCCTTACTTTAATAATATTAATAATTTTTATTTTGAACCTGTTACTATTATATTTAAATTGGCTTTTATTTAATTTATTTTTATTTGTTTTGTATTCTTTTATATGTGTGTGAAATCCTTCCATCAAAATTAACTAAATGTCAAAAAAGTAATTTTGCTCATGTTTTCTCCTCATGTAAAGCATCTTTGTGGATATGGTGAAGACCATTATGCAAGTGTTAGAAATTATTCTGATAATAATAATATAACAATGATGTAAATATCAATTACTTGGTATAAGAAAATGGCATATAAGGGGGCGCCAAAAAATAATCTTGCCGAGGGCACCAGAGAGGCTAGGGTAGGGATGTAAAGATTATTTGTGAGGCAGTTTAAAATCAATTCAAAGGTGTCATGGTTCGCAGTACTTTAAAAAATAAAAATAAAAAAAAAAACTTTTTTTTTTATACAGCAAAGGGCGCCATCTATTGAGAATTTAAAATTCAGGACACACCACCATGTTTTAAATCAGAAGTGTGGAAGCATTTTGACTAAGGTCAGAGGGTCACAGAGAGGAAATGGAGAAACAAGAGAGAGAATGAAAGCCATAGTTTATTTATGTATATTATTTCTTTGAGATGGGATTTGTTTTAAATTCCAATAGTTAAGACACAAAAAACATTTTCAGTTGCACTTTTAAAAAGAAAAGGAACTATTAGTATTATGTAGTTTTGCATAGTTGACTGTAGAGCCAGAATTTAAATGAATAGGCTTTTTCTTCATGTGTACTTCTGTTCTTTATTTCATTCAGGGTTTATTTTTAAATAAATTGCATTGTTTTGAATAGTTTATCAAGGGACTCTTTTGACAATGAAATATAAAATATTTTCAGTCATCATTTGTCTACAGTCTCATTTTGTAAAATAAGTCATGAGAGAATTGTATCATGAACCCATTATCGTGAATCGAATTGTATCGGGAGTTGAGTGAATCGATACATCCCTACAGGCTGGACATGACAGATGTTTTATTTTTTGTCTGACTAACAATACTTTCCTTTCAATTGTTCAGAGTGTTCTAGAGTTACTTGAGTCTTGACTAAGACCAAGAACTTATTTTTCATGCTCGGGTGCTGGTCCTTGAAGGCATCTGCAATTCAATCAATGAATGTTATTTTAATGGATGGTTTGTGAAGAACATATTTAATTTGGTGGTTTGCTATGAGTTCATGTTCTTTACGACAGTAAGACTACATGTCAGTTCTCGAGATGGAGCGTTGCTGTTGCACACTGTCATTTTCCTGCTAGGAATACACTAGAATGAAATCACTGTCCTCACACGTGTTAATTCATTCTGGCTAAAGCAGATAGCCATTCACACCCACATAATCAGTTATTAGCCTTTTTCTCAAATTGTTCAATAAAATATTTTTATGGTGTTTTCTAACAGATGTTATTGGAAAACCAGACATTTTCAATTAAACCAATTACCAATGAGTACATCTCAATGAGCATATATTATACATGAATGATATTAGTGTACGGTACCATGTCAACCATTGTAAACTTGTGATTAGTCTCACACGAACCTTTGTGTGATATGAGTTTTAAACTATTTGCCAGGGCTTGCAGTTTTCCCATGATCACATGGTGGCAGCCAATGTTTGAAAGAATAACATTTTTCTAAAGGTTCACAATTTCTCCAAAAGAAAAATTTGGTCACAAAAAAAAAAAAAAAAAAAAAATCAAGAAAATTTCAAGAGTTCTTGTCAGGACTGATGTCAGTGCTTTTCATACTTTACTAGGGCATAAAAATGTTTTCTGCGGCTCAATTGAGATCAAACTGGATTAAAATGACTTCAAAATCAGTTTAAGGATCCAAGACAAACTCTGTACATATTCTGTAGTTTTTACTTATATCATAACCAGTCGTTTAAATTTCAAACTAAAAAAAAAAAAAAAAAAAAAAGTAAAAGGGTACAACTACTTTCACCGTTTTGATAAGAGAACTAAATTGGGTTTGGCAGATAGGTGTCCGGTAACAAAGGCTAAAAATGTAGGAGTATACCAAATTAACATTTATTCAGTCATTAAGTATAGAAAAGTTTGGAATAAGTAAGGTCTCATATTCCCCAATCCAATTTTTCAGAAGTGGGATTGGAAATAGATCCTGGGTTTCAATAAAGTAGAGCAGGTTATGATGTATAATGTGGAATCTGTCGATGTAGAGCACAAACAGCATTATCATTGCCATTAATGGGACTATTAATAAAATGTTGGAAAGCTCTAATAATGGTCAACTACATATGTGTAGAACTGCAACATGGTTTTCCAAAATTTATTTTGAGGAATTCTTCAGGACATTACAATGTCAATTCCTTAAACTCGATTACGACAGCAACAGATTTTTAAAAATTACACCATAACTCGAACCCTGGATATGGTAGAGTGGAACAAAATCACAATTGTAAAAACCAAGAGAGTTAAGGGTCAGTAGTTTAGTGCTTTTTATTAGAGATAAGGAGACGATACAAAACATCCACCAGTCAATATCCAGTCTACACTCCAACAGATGGTCCAACAAACACCAATGCCTTTTGTTCAAGGAAACCTTGGATTTCTGAGCAAGCACAAGGAATGTCTGTTTACTATGGAAACTGACAATTTTCTGACCAAGTCCTGGAAAAACAATGAATCAAGTTTTAGAATTTGGCCAAAAAAGAAAAAACAAAACAGGAAAGAAAAAACCCCCACAAAAGTATTGATGTATATTTAACAGTGTTCCCCAGAGAAGAATTAAAACATCTTGTGCAATCAAAAGTGAATAAGTTCAGACTAGAGCTTGTCTGAACTACACACATTCAACTAGATGTTTGGCAAATAAAAATAAAATATAATGGCTGTTAACAAGTTCTTAGGATTTGATGTTGGAAAAACTTAAGAGCAATTGCACAAAGTAATGTGGAAACAAAGAGCTCCCAAATGCTTAACATGAACAGCATGTGTAGTTTTATCACAGTCGCTCAACAATAGATTGAATCTTGTTTTAAAATTTTATGGAATTAACTGGAATGACATTTACAATTCTGTTTACACCCCCACCCTGAGAGTACCAAACTACTTTTGTCCAATGTGACGCCAATCTGGAATGAACAGCTAAACTTAACAGATGTGTCTGAGAAGCCCCCCCGGGGGGAGGGGGCAGAGAAGGACAGGACTGATTAAATAGGGCTTCCCTCCAGGCTGATTACTGTTGAACCACCCAGCTTCTCTGCCAGTGTTTGCCGGTCTTTGAGATCTTCAAGGCCGTTCACCTGCCACTCATGCTTGATACCTGGAAAACAAATGGCACATTTTGGTCAGAAATAAAGGTTTACACTACAATTGTTGAGGGAAAGAAAAACCTGCAAGTCGCTTAAATTAAAATCTAAAAGCAGTCATTTGAGCAGTCGACAAACTTGGTCCACATTTTAGTGATTCTGAGAGGAAATTCAACCTATGTTTTGAGGAGCAAACCCTTTGTTCTATAGCCTCATTGATTAATATATACATCATTTTATGTGCTTTATCTTCATACCAGTAAATGATTCTGAATGTTACCGTGATTGTGTTTGTTCAAGAACATTTGTTTTTGGAGCGTGGGTGCTACACAGTAAGAAATGTGATTACTACCAACATTTTGTCATGGTTAGATTATTATTTGCAATGTCAATTTTTTTAATTATGTACAAGGTATTAGACTTGTTTGCTAACTATTTACTAAAACCTTCAGCTTGCCACAGAATTTAAATGGGAGATTTCAGTTTTAGGCAAACTTGTGCAGCTCCAAACAATAAGTGAAATGTTTGTAAATCAAAAGAAAATCAATATTCTCATTAAAGTTTGACAACTTTAAAAACGTTAACTCACCCTCAAACTTCCTCTTGATGGCATCTTTTGAGCTTGCATAGATCATCTTGCTCTTCATGGGAGCCGTATCTGGAGCCCTGTAATGAACGCATGTTGAACCTGTTGACATTGAAGCACCATGTTGTACATGTGTGGAACTGCTGCACTCACCAAAAGATGAAGACCAAGTCCTCTTTCTTTGTCTCTTTGGTCTCATAGGTGGCGTCGTACAGGGCGTAGCGGCAGTCGTCTGAGGGCAGCATCTTCACAAAGCTCTGGTAGGGGTCTGTGACGGTGGTTCCCAGGTCCCCCAACAGGATCTCCTTACCCTCCTCCAGAACTATGTTCTTGAGGTCCTTACTCAAGCAGAACAGAATGGCCTTCTTTCTCTTCTTCTTCTCCTCTTCATTAACGTTTACTTTGCGCACCTTCATGTCGTTAAAGACGGCAATAACCTCATCTGTGACTTTTACCCCAGAGGCCTGTAATGGAATATAGAACATATTCATTAAACCCTGCAATACGAGCCAGGTAATGACAAAGCAGCCATTAGTACCACAGTAGAAATAGTTTGAGTTCAAACAAAATTTTTTCCTCTTTTGAGGCAGTTTACTGGTACTTGGGCAATATATTGAGATTCAAGATGTGAATTTTTCATTTTAGTGACATAGAAAATGTATAAATCACAATTTAGAGAAAAAAATACAGAGATACGGAAATTAATTTATTCAGATTTTAGATATATTTTCTTGCCCAAGATTGGAACTAATGCAGGAGTTGTACCATTCCCAAGTTACATGTACAAATGTACACTGCTGAGGAAATGTCTGCCCAGGCCATAGGAACTTTTCTTTATATAACCAGGCTGTTAAGACTAAGGCTGACATTTTCTTTGCTTTGAATGGAATAGTCCGTATAAAGAGACAGTATGACTAAAATAACATGCGTGGTTGTTTTTCACCTTTCCAACCTATATACAAAACGAGGACATGAAAAGAAGTGAAACACGTGCAAAATGTTACGTTTGTCTGGTATGAAAAATTATATTTACAAGAATCGACTGTCAAATGTGAAGCCCTTTTTAATGACAAGTCAGCATGAATGAAATCCACTGCTCCCCTACATTATAAATAAATTAATAGGACATTGATATAGTGGCCAGCTCTGTAGTGACTACTCTTCAAATTGAGAGTCTTTAACAGGCTGAAAACAGTAGAGCCACTTTGTTCTGCATTGTCTCACTGCAGAACAGGTGTGAAGGAAAATATTAGGGATGTCCCGATTAAGGCTGAACGATTAATTGCATTTGTGATTTTAGGTTGAACTTGACAGGACAATAAAATATTGCAGAGTGTTTTAGTGCAGTCCACATGTTTCATGAAATGTGAAGTTAGTTAGAAATGCTGAGGTAAAGCCACAGATTTGTTTGATTTATTGTTGTAATCTGTGCTTTAAAATGTATATTCAGGGCTCGAGACTGTGACCAAAATGGTTGCATATGCGAGTATATTTTCAATGTGTGCAAGTGAAAATTTTATCTGATCGCATCTGTGGGAGTACGTATAGGGTCTTGACGTTATTTTATACAGAGCGGCTGAGCTCGTCGTCACGTCCCAGAGTGCACTTCTTTCTCTGCGCTGCAGGATTACCGTAAAACCATCTATAAACAGGCACTGCAAATTGGTTGGCAGCTAGGTTGACCGAGGATTTCAGAGCGGAGGCTGGCTTGACCGCAGTGCTGCGGATGAGGAGAAGGTGCACGCTCACGCAACTTTGCTGCGGGTAATGAAATGGTGAATAAGCTACGTATAAACACCAATGTGCACCTTTGGAGTGAACGCAGTCTGCGAACGGAGCCAGGCATAACAAGTCCTTCACTGAGTGCACGCTCACAATGAGGGAAGCAGTTAAATGGAAGAACGTGCGATAGAATGTACACACATCAGAATCAGCATGGAGGGGCCAGAACTGTTGGACTATGATGCATGTCTATAGGGTTGGGCACCGAGAACCAGTTCCAAATAGGAACCGGTTTCAGAACCGTTACTATGATGTTTGCATTTCGATTCCTAAATGCCCGCACTAGTTTGTTTCCGCAGTTCGCTCTGTTTATTTACGCGAGGTTTGTATAAGATGCGTTCAGAACGTGACTACAGTGCGTGTGTGTCTGGCTATGGTTTCAGTTTGGTCCGGCAGAGCAGAAGGGAGATAGGAGCTAATCACCAGTAAAAAGCCCAGTAAAACACTGAAAAACAATCACCAGGAATAAATGGTAAAGATAGTAGCTCTAACAACAGGTAAAATGATAAACTGGTGATATTACAGCCTGTACATGCAGTACGGGGACACATTTACTCTGCCTCTGGGTCCTAGTGCCTGCCAGTTGATGAAATTTGTTCCGTTTACCAAGGTCCATGTGTGTTTAATAAGTCCGTATGTTTGTCCATCCACTTTATTATAACCATGTCAAATAACTGAAATCTATGACCTGTTGACTTGCACAAGTCAAAGAATCGTAATCGAGAATCGTTTAGAACAGGGACCGAAATTGAGAATTGGAATCAGATTCATTAAAATCCAAACAATGCCCAACCCTACACGACTATGCTGTACACTGCCCACCCCAACTCGAAAAAAAAGGTACGACCAAATTCTGTGCTGGTGCGACCAACTGAGAAAGTCAGTCGTACCTGTGCCACCACTGGAAAAGTTAGTGTAATATTCATTTAAAGTTTAAATTAATTTGTTTATGAAACAGATTGATTCAGTGCTTATGTTCAATGAAAAATATATGACAAGAGGTCCTTGAAAAAAAATAATCGTAATATTAATTGCAATATTAAGGGAAAAAAAGAAAAAAAATTGCAATTAAATTTTCTGAAATCGTTCAGCCCTAGTCCCGATACAACTTTTTCACGTCTGATACCGATATTGCAGTCTTGCGTATTGGTCAATACCAATCCGATACCAGCACGAATCATACATACTTCTATTAGGGATGTCCAGATACAACTTTCATTTTCGATATTGCAGCCTTGCGTATCGCTGATACCGATATCAGCATGAATCATACATTTTTTTTAATTTAATAATTTAAAAAAATTACTTATTTTGTAGTGTGGAATATTAGAAAATGCTTGATCAAGCGACGTTACTCAAACAGAATAGTCAGCAACAGTAGGTATGAAAAAAAACTGACCATTTATTATTAACCAATTCATTACATACAATAAATATAACATTGACAAAATCCAATATTTGCTAAAAAATATCAGACTAAATCACAGCCAAAAAAAAAAAAAAAAAAAGAATTCTTGAAAAAATGAAATCAGTACTGAAATGTTCAGCCGTAAATTACAAAGTTAGCTTGTGAGAATAAGAATATGGCCCTGCCTGTCTAAAAATCCACCTGGAACATAAATACCATTGCATAAAGTGAACCAACAGGCATGTCTACAGCACAGTCTATTACATAAGTGCTTGTGGTAGGCTGAAGGTACAGACTGATATTGCCACCAATAAAGCACCCACATAGTCCTGGGTGTGGTCTTAAGTTGCTGAGTCACACAATGGAGGCTCTGTTAGAAAACAGACCAGTCATGTCACCCAGTCTCAGCTGCTCCAGAAGTCATTTAGTTAAGTCTTCTGACTCCATTTAAGCAGAGGAAAAGGTTTTAGGAATGGACAACTTGTCCACTGAAGATAGGGGAAAGGATTCCCACAGAACAATTATGAGCCAAACTATAGCTGAGTGGAAACCAAATGGACATGTCATGATGTGTCACGTCTGAAACTAAAGCCAGCATCACATGCAAATCCATTCGCCTTATGGTTTGACCCTTTAAGGCTGCATTCATCAGGGTTTTAGGGCCCTATAAAATCCACGTTAAACGGAATCGACCAATGAAAACGGTTAAACGCGGAAATGGACAGCATAAAACGCCGTCACCGTGGGATAAAGAAATTTTTTCTTTTTAAAAATCGGGAATTGTTTCCGGGGACCACTTATTAGGTGCATCACCCTCCTGTCCTGGCTGCATTAAACTCATCTTAAACCACCACAAACACCCTTTAACACAACGCAAATTACAGGCTCCTAAACACAGTCACCAGTGCCCGTTTACCTTTGCGGTGCCTCTAAAGCTCCGCTCATTTTTCGAGTAGCGCTCCATGAGAGCGTGATCAACTAATCATCTTCACTTGCGCAGTGTTAGAACTGTCGCGTCTGGCTAACAAAGAATAACTCAGTCCGTGTTGTCCTTTAGTTTTTTTTTTTTTTTTTTTTTTTTTCTTATTCCAGCCTTTTGTCCGTGCCTCGTAGGTACACATACAGTCAGCAAGTTACCTCAAGTACAACCGTTTCAGTGGGAACTTCCAGTTTACAAAATAAGTCAGTTGAAGCAACATTATTAGAAAGTTACATTCTAACACCTCAGAGCTACAGAAGATAGGATAATCAAAACTTAATCAATAAACCTGCTGAGATTCAGTAAATCATTGAGCCCTGAGAGGAAATTGGGTGATATTAATGCTGTTCTCATACATCTTTATATGACATGAATAATTAAAAAGTAGCAGTCAGAATAATCCATGTCACTACAACTTTTATCTACCCGTTAATTGTATCTTACTTTATTTTTGACATTTGTTTAATGACTTTTTTTTTTATTTATTACTATTTATTTTGTTTCCTCACAGGAGTCAAAAACTAAAGTGGAAAAAATAAAACAGATTTTATAGGGCCCTAGGTTTGGGTCAATTACAATCTCAAAATTGATGATTAATTACAATATAATTATAATTTGAAAAACCTGTTACTGTCATTGAGTTTCGATAATTGACTTTTGTATACAGTTCTACACATGTGATTATTAAAATATTTCATATCAAGCTTTCCCACATTTTACCATGAATTTAAATCTTGGAGTATACTGACAAAAAAGGCTCAGATGCCCACACCAAAAATATTAAAACTTATATTTTCATTGACAAGGAAGCTTAACACGTTAACCAAAAATAAGAAATTAGATTTTGTATTTTACAGCCGATTTAGGACCCATCATCATAGGAGACGCTAACAGAAAGCTAACACAAGAGGAAGGTTTACCTTTAATAAGTTATTTCATGTTCAGTAATTGTGATTAACTGTTATTGACAACATAATTCTAATTGACTTTGAGGATCAACAATAACTGTAATTCAGTTGTAATTTAAAAAAAAAAAATGCAGATCACTGTAATTGAACACTTAATTGTAACTGAAAAATGTAATTGATCCTATCCCTGGCATTCATACACAAAGTCTAATAAGCGCTACAACTAAGGGTGTGTGATAAGATCTTAGATGTGAAGGATAAGAATATGATGAAAACCGACTAGTGGTCTAAATGTGTGCACCCATACACAGCCACATCTTAAGTGTTCTTCCCTCAGCTGAGTCACCATACCGACAAATTAACCAATCAGAGCGAGTTGTAGGCCATGTCTTTGCCAGCCTACTAAAACAGTCTTCCTGTAAAAAAACAAAAAAAACAAACTTGAGAGTTCAAGTTATTTTGCTTGCATGTGATTTTTTATTGGCGTGTTTAACAGTGATGGGGGTTTTGGTCTCATTTATTTAAGATGATTGAAAGTACTTGACTTTCCAATTACAATGGGAATGAATATTTGTGGAAAAATTGCATTTAAAAGGCTGCATTTTCATTATTATGATATACTGCATTAGAGGTTATTTTGGTCTCAAGAAACTATTGAACATAAAGTTTATCAGCAATAATTTGTGGGACAATATAAGCTCCAGCCATGTGTTGGTCCTAGACCTGTATACTGCCTTGCTATTTAGCAAGTGAACACCTTAGTCTAATGCCATGTTTAAGTCTTCTCATTTTGAGCCAAGAAAAAGGACTAAAAGAACCGTTTCACATTTGGTTGTTGTTAGTCGTACTTGGAGTCAGTTTGTTAAATTGCTTGATTTTATAAAGGTAAATTATTGTTAAAACTAAAGGCATGATGTATAGTTACAGGATATGATCACAAGCATTTGAGCTGGGACAACTCTTCGACGTAATGGATGACGTTGACGCAAGAAATACTTCATCGGTAGCTGTTCCCCGTAAACCTTGTCCTTCATCCCGGGTGTGACCAGACAAGGAGGAAACACCCGCAGTGACATCAGCGGCAGCACGTGCAATAAAGAACACATTTACATACCACTGTGATACCCTTGTAGTCCATCCTGATTTGTAAATTAAACACAATGTATGTTTGCTGTACACATAAGCATCTATTGGAGTTTAATGCTACTTCTGACTACGAATGCATTATTTTGTACTTTTATATTCTTTAACTTTATTTTGGAATTTTGAGTTGAAGAGCAATAAACATATTGCAATGTCAAGGAATTCATGTTTTTTCTTCATTTCAGATATGTAAAACATGTAAATATTACTTTTAGTCAATTAATGGGGACATTATGGAATCAAACTGGAAAAATTAATCGTTACATTATTGCTGAATCACAAAAATTGTTGCTAGATTAATCGTTGATCCCAGCCTAACAAGCATGTTTTAATACATTTATAAGTAACAGTTGACGGTAGTAGATGTGTGCAAACACACCATCTTCCTCTGTATTCCCCTTATTTAAGAACATTGTACAGCTAAAGTGCTCCACCTAGGAAGCTTTGGACAAGGGCCACAGGGTCTTTTCTGGACAGCTGACATCCTCAGACATATTTAAATTTCAATTTAGTCATGGCATATTTGACAACTATGATCACAGACTGAGCAATGGGTCTAAATATACACCGACAAGCAGGTTTTGGAATCTGATGACTCAGCAGTGCTTGGATGTGTCACCATGGATGATGAGGTTTAGTTAGGCTGCACGATTGTATCCAAAATGATAGTTTTGAACACTATTGTGATCACAATTACTTATGTTAGGAAAAGAAAAATGTGTTTATCATACTTCTAAAACAATGTGTACAATTTACTCATTGGCCAGTTTCGGTCATGTGATAGTGGTGCACCACGTGACTTAAAGTCCTGTCCGTTTTATTTTAGCTACCCTGCTAACCCTTTTTATTTCAGCCCTAACCCAGGAATACCCAAAAATTTTAATTTTTTCCATATATGTATTTTTAAAGGTGGAATTTGCTGTGTTAATATGCATGTCAAGAATGAGATTCCAACCCACGGCAGCAGAAGGAAAAATCCTTGCTTGGTGTGCCTTAGACCACCTGACATGGTAAAAACACAGGCACATTACTCTTATATAGAAAAGGTCTGGTAATGTCATCTTTTGAATGGATATATTGTTGGTATATAGATACACATCACGTACTAGGGGACACTTCCATTAAAATTTGATTCATTGTGCAGCTCCAGGTTGAGGAAAGGACTGCTGTATCACATGGAGTGACCTGAATTATCTACAGCTTAATGTGACAAAGTCAAAAAGTGGCTTATTGTGGACCTGAGAAAAACAAAGGACTGTGCACCATGTTTCCATCCAGAGGGTCAGAGTGGATAATGGAGCGAAAATACCAGGGATGAAGCGAGTGGGTTGGGAGGGCAGACTGCCATCTCTAATTTTTGAGACAGTTGGGATCCTTTTACATCTGCAAGACCATTTATCAGGATGTTCTACGAGTCATTGTGGCGAGTTTGGTTGTTTGGGCCTGAGGCTGAAGGTATCATCCTGGATCTAACAGTGGTCATGTCCATGTTTGACACCATCTCGGCAAAACTGTCCCAAACACTCTACAATGTGGTGGTCAGCTACAGCAGCACCAACACCAGGCTGATCCCACCATGATGCTCGACAGATCGCCACAGGAAATCCTGCCTGTAGCCATTAAACTTAACAAGTGCAGCAATTCACAAACAGCTTTGATTGTACATTAGAAATGATTTTTTTTTTCTTTTAATGATTTATTACACGTTTTGACACCTATGCTATGAGTTCTTGACTGTGGCCACTTTTGTAAGAAAACTCTAGTTCCCCCTGGTGAATGTCATTAATTCTGATTCTTATCAAGAACCTGGAAATGACTTATGGAGAAAGTATCCATAGTGATTAAAGAAGAAGCAGATGAATGAAAGTCAACAGGCTGTGGTTGTTAACGCATCTTGAGGCAGAATTTGTTGATTTATCTTAAATCATAAAGTTAACGACATAAAAGGCTACAGATTAATGTAGGTGTGGCACTCGATGAGGAAAGCTGATTTAGACGTGTCACACAGGCCCAGAGAGACGAACATGGGGAACGGAAACCCCCCGTGCTCGGCTGCGGTAACCGAACAGCAGTCTTTGCACCAAATCCAGGGTGGGGCCGTGAATGCAGCACGAACACATGGATGAGCTTCCCTACTATATAGTATAAACTCTGCTTATCACAGGTTATTTTACATGTTAAATGAAGACGATGGTTGAGTCCTCACTCACACTGAACACTAAGGTGTGGTTTACACAGTGACGCAGGCAGACGTGTTGAAACAAAGGAGCGGAAAATCTCAGCGAGCAGCCATCATGGCTGTCATTTGTGCATCCGCTAACGCAGCTAGTCCGGCTAACAAAGCCGGCTGTCCCTACTGGACCACCGCATTCACCGCTGGACACGGAGACGTGTGCGTTAGTAAACACGCATAGAAAAACCGGGGGAAAAGGCCGTTGTCCTGGTTCAGGCCTGCGCTGCGTTCCCGCTTCAAGGCGGAAACCGGCAGGACTCAACACGGAGAAATTAAATGGCGCCACCTGTTTTTAGGAGACATTGGACTGGTTTCATATCGTTAATAACGTTAGGATACTCATTCTTATCCAAGCCAGATGTCGGTAACTGATTTAATCCCCTTGAATGGAAACATCCGCGTTTAGCAGCCCACAGCTAGCATTAGCTCCTGCGGCACACCACTGTCTTTCTGTTCGCATTTAAAACCAATAAAACGGACACAGTTAGTCCACAAACCTCCGTTAACAACTACAGACTTTATCAGCTCATGTATGATGATGTGGTGAAATGTAGATGGACCTACCATAGTTGATGATCCGCACTGTTCGATGTCAGGTACAAACTGAACGGAGAGAAACGACGCGGCTGCGCTTTTACGTACTGAACGCGGGAGCGCGCGCACAGGAAGCGAGCCCGCGCCCAGCGTCGTGAACGAGCAGAGCAGCTTCCCAGTGACAACGATCAGTCATAGTCACGTGTCTTACGTCATCATGTCATTTTTAAGGCGTAATTATGGGTAAATACAAGTAAAAGAAAACATATCAATAAATGACACATGCACCTGTCTGTGTTAGAGGGAAATAGTACAACAATCCCAATGAAAAACGTTTAATAGCAACAATTCAAAATAAATCACAGCCAAATGTTTCGTATTCAATCACACAAAATAAAAAAGAACAACAATATTTTTGACTGAAACATGGCTGAAGCTTGAGCTGCATGCCCACTCTTTCATTTATATAGTTTTATAGAAATCAGGGTTTAGGACCCAATGTTCTCTGTCATTGAATAACAATACAAAAATAAGATTTGAAAAATTGAAAAAAAATAAATAAAATAGGCCATGCCTATTATTTTAAACCATCAGCAGATTAACAGTCACATTTAATTGTTGTCATTAAAACCTGTTCACTGGGTACCGTGTGTGTGTGTGTATTAGGGCTGAGGGACCAAAACTCATATCGCAATACGATATGCGATATAAATCTGGATAATTTCATTTCAAAATCTTACCAGAAAGACAATTCTGGATTAAAAATGCCAAACAGGCATATTTATTAACAAATTTTATTCTTTTTCTCCTCTAAGGTGTGAGTGAGTTCTGTAGTGTGTGTGTATGTGTATTTTATAACAAAATAAGCTTATTTTATATATATATATATATATATATATATATATATATATATATATATATATATATATCTGCAATATTGTAATTTTCTATACTACTAAAATAGAAAACTCGATATATAGCTGTGTGTGTTATATGTTATTACTTGGGATGTTGGTATAGCATTTAAAACCTAAACATAAATCGTATCTTATAAAACCAAAACACTACACTGACTGAAGATAGATGCGTTGCCATGGTGACATGTCTGCGTGTGACATTTATTATGTTGTTTATGACAACAATGGTGGAGTGGTGATTAATTAGTGAAAGGCTTCTTCCTCCTCCTCCTCCTCCTCCTCCTCCTCCTCCTCCTCCTCCTGCTCCTCCTCCTCCTGCTGCTGTGAGACGCTGTAAACTGCCTGTGTGCGTGGCCCCGCCCCTCGTGGATTTCAGTGAACTTACTTCCTAATATGGAAGCGAGCGGCGAGCGGCTGCGGGCTCGTGAACGCGCCTCACTCCCTGCGCGAGGTGGTTCTGTCCGCGCCGCTGTTAACCATATAAGGAAACGAGAGGCACGAAATTCTCCTTGACTGCTTTTTGCTGAGACATGCTCCGACAAAGGCAGAAAATCACAGGGGCAAAGCTTTGGCAAATGGGTCGGAATGTGCACGCTCTCATTCCCGTGCACGACCACGTCTGACAAGCTACAAGCTAAATGATGGAGCGGCTGCACTGACCCATATTTAGTGAGGATGCCACATCCAACCCTGCATCCAACCCTCTACACGCACGTCTTAGTTTGCATACATCACTCATTATTTGCTCATTACCACCTCCAGTTATACGTTCATTATACAATTGGTGGAGTTGTGTTTAATTAGAAAGAGAGTCACAAATTTCAATTTCACGCATTGATATCTCGTAATAATAATAATAATAATTTAAAAAAAACAAGTTCGGATGAACTACGGTTGTACCCGCTTAATCAAGTAAAAAAAAAAGTCTCGGAAAGCCTCATCCGCTCATAGAATATTCATGTCACATTACAGCCCGATTCAACGAGCATTAACGGAGGAGTAATCGTTTGAAAAATGAGGCCCCCAGGGGCCCCCTGGTGCCCATATGGAGTAATGGGCCCCATTCATATATTGGTATGTGTCAATGATTCGGTTCCACCAACTGTCGAGAACTCAAATTAGAGGGAGGGTTACACTTTATTTTGGCTCTTGCCAGGTTCCAACTTTAATTGAAATTGCTGAAAACAGGTGCATTTTCGTTTTATCGTGATATTATTGTTATTGTGGGCAAAATATCGTTACAGTATCGTATCGCGAGGTACTCGGCGAAACCCAGTCCTACCGTATACCCCCATTTGAGAAAAACTGCTGTTGAGAATAATGATCAATGATATTGTGGTGTATGGCACTGATTCCACCTATAATCTGTTTATCTTTGGGTTGGTTTCTCATTTCACAGTTATTAACCCACTGTCATTAAACTACACTGTGTGTATGTTTTGTCTTCATTTTTTTCATCTCTAGAGTGGATACAGTAAAACTGTTAATTCTCTTTATTTCAATGTTGAACAGAGCACAGATTACCCTCTACTGGCATGTTTCAGAAAACTAAGTGTTGCATAAATGTAGATTAAATATTGTGGACATTTATGGACATCTATGGTTTAGTATGGTTAGTGTTGTAAGATTCTATAAGTCAGCAGTAGTCAGTTTTTCCCATCAGCCCATTGTTGAAGTCCAGATACAGAGATAAAGATGAAAAAGCGTCAATAATATATATATATATATATATATATATATATATATATATATATATATAATGATCCATATCAATGGATTTTGAACTTATACTGATCAGTAATTTGATTATTGAAACCCAAAGGTGACAAGTAACGAGGTACAAATACTTTGTTACTGTACTTAAGTTGTTTTTTTGGGTATCTGTATTTTACTTGAGTATGTATTTATTTTATTTTTTACACCTTTTTGCTTTTCCTCCTTAACAAATATCTGTACTTTCTACTCCTTACATTTTAAAAATGACCTCGTTACTTTCAAGACCTTCAAAGATGACGTCACAACGATAAAAGACGTAAACCAACAACCACAAAGCTGGAGGAGAAGCTTGAAACATTTCATTTACAAATTGTATCGTTAATGAGTGCTGAATTATGATAAGTGGTAACATACATAATTTATTATCATGTAGAAGTTTTCTACAACTTTTTTTTTTTTAAAGTTGCTCTGTCTTTTGAGCATTTGCATTTCTTTCTTGAAAACATTTTATTTAAAAATTGCATTTATTATGATGCTAAATTCTCCAGGTGACCAACTACAAGTTCTTAAAAATAATAATAATAAAAAAAAAGAGATGGAATTTGCTGGTTTAAAAACTGTCTTATTTATTATCAAATGGAAATTTGTTTTACTTTTTTACTTAAGTACATTTAGTAGCATGTACTTTTTTACTTTTACTCAAATAAGGAAGCAACTTCAATACTTTTACTAGTAATTATTTATTCAATTATCTATACTTTTACTTGAGTACTGAAGACTAGTTCTTTTGCCACATAAGCAATATATTTGCTTGTAAATTATCATTATCGCCAGACAAAAAAGTGAAGCTTTTTCTGGTGAGTTGCTGGTTTAAATCCAAGGGGTGTCAGAAGTCCTGGGTGGAGAACAGTGCCCATACTGTTTTAACCCATCGCTTAGTAAACAGAAGTGTTTTAGATGAACAGGTTTGCATGACACACAAAGAAGCAAACAGCAGAATGAAGAAGCTGAGATGATGCAGTAACTGCTTAAAGCCATTTATTCATTATAAAAACTGTATTTCTCAAGTCAAGGCCACTAGAACCCTGCAACAGCTGATCACAGCAGCCATCACTAAGGTATGACATGTATTTCTTTAGTTTGAGAATGACTGCAAAAAGCACACAAGGAGAGCAAGGAATGCTTGATTAATAACTGCTTTAAAAACATGTTCCCCTTGGTTGAAAGAGACGTGGAAAGTGCAAAGTAGTTCCTATTTTCTGGTTTGGTCCAGCCTTCTGATATAGTCTAATCCAGCATCTATGATACAAGCACATACTATAGGATAGAATTCATTTCTGTTAGCTGCATGTGTCCGCGTGCAGAAAACTAAGGTGCTGCTTCTTTACAGGATCCAACTTCTTCTCTGGAGTCTAACAAGACCCAACAGGCTCTGGGACATTTTTAAAATGCTTCTCATTCCACCTCTTTAATTCACGTTTTGTGCATAAAAGTAAATAGAGAATATTTTAAAGAAATATAGGGCACAGACACATACCATCACCATTATTCCACAATCCTTAACCAGAGATGGCCTCAGAAGTCCTGTGTAGCCCTACAGAGGAAGATTAAAACCAATTCACTCTGACGTTTGGTCATAATTTTAAACTTTCAGAGGAGCTCAACAACAAATCCTTCAAAAATGGCAGCGCTAACAGCAGAGCACATGATTAACAGCAGGCCATTGTCTTATTGTGTAAATATTTGAAGCTCATCTATTTTATGATACATACAGTTGGTCCATAAAAATTGTTATAATCAAACTAAAGACTTTTTAAAAACTTTTTCTCACCTTTACACTGTTTTAGATGGTTGAGAATCACAGAACAGTGATGGTACACAGGCAGATCTAGATATAGTATCTCTTTTTCTAAGAAACCAAAGAACATTTTTAACATAAGCTTAAAGCTTTCTCTGTATATATTTATCCTATAGATCAGTATTTCTCAAACTTTTTTGGCTTTTTGGTACCCCCTCGTACTTTTGAATCCAAGTACCCCTTTTGTCCGACTGCAACATTTTGCTCAGAATTTCGTGAAAAAACTATAGAGCATAAAGATGGATGGAATGAGTGATAACACACATTTAAAAGAATGTCATTTTGTGAATAAGTGGAATGATGTTTTATTTAGTTCCTCCTAAATAGATTTATTTCTGCAGTTCTTATCATTTCTGGTCATCTCACGCCTGATGTGGGTCCAAGACTGACCTTTGTAATTTAACTTCATTGTGTTTTTGTCGCATTTTGTTGTTTGTCTTTCCTTTTCATTATTCAGTGTATTTTCCTTTTTGTGTGTGTGTGTGTCGTTCGGCTGTTTAGTTTTGTGCATTTTGTCGTGATCTTGTGTATTTTTGTGTTTGTTGTCTTTTTGTGAGTTGCTGGTAACATTTAGTATGATTGTCATTTTTAGCTAAAAATAAAGATTATAAATCCCCATGTTTTTAAAGCTTTTATTTGTTAATTTTCCTCTGTCTCAAGAACCCCCTGTACTAGTGCCATCGCGTAGCCCTAAGGGTACATGTACCCCCATTTGAGAAAAACTGCTATAGATTAAAGTATTACAAATTCAGTTTAAGTAGACAATGCTTTTAATTTACAGGCAAATTAAAGAAAGGTTTCCAATTACCCAGCAGCAATGTTCAGATGGTTGTGTACACTGAGGTGCAGATGCTTTTATTCTACCTGCAGTTTAATCTCCAGTATGAACTCTCAGACCGGTGTAAAAAGATTACATTACCAGCACATTCAGTCTATGTGGTTAAATGTTTGAGTCTTACTGGGCTGCACACTAACATGTAGCTGGGTTACATTTCATTATGTTGAAAAATATCTCCCATTGGTTTTGTGTCTCACTCCCTACTGTGTAAACTGAAAAGACTGATTATATAAGAACAACTTTAAAGCTGCTTTTTAAGCCAGCGCTCACTGATGATTTCATTGTATTTTTTATTCTTAAGTTTTCTTTGGAAGTTTTTGCATATGCTTTATTACATCTGCTTCATATAGCATTAATAAAACAAGACGTAACATATTTCCTTCAAGGAATTTATCAAAAAACCTTAACACACTTTGCTTCTTCTGCTCTTAAAATAGTGACTCTCCCATTCCAAAACTGCTTGTGTTTATTACACACAGAGCTGCACACTGAGCTTAATGACTTAAGACGTTAAGAGAAAAATGTAACTACGAAAATTTATAAAGAAACAAATAAAGCCAGCCTTTTTAGGTTGATTATCTGAGAATATACAGAAATCTTCAACTGTGGAAAAAAAAAGACTTTCCTTGTCCTACCAACCTGTATCCACCTGAAACATCCAAAAGTATTTTTTAATTTAAACTGTATAAGGTAAACACCCACCTGTCCAATACAACAAATTATAAACTATTTGAAGGATTGAAGTTTAACTTTTAGATAAAAATGATTGACTAACACTTTAACAGGTGGAATTATAATGCTCATCATTCAACGTTTGCCAATTTGTTCAAGCTACAAGTTTCAATCCCCGGGTGACATGGTAATGCTGCCGTTTGCATCCACCATGAGTAGATCCACAATCCATTAGTTAGTTTTCTTCTGGTCACCAGTGCCTGCCCCTCTGGACTTCATCACCACTGTGGCCTAGAGGAGCAGAAAGGAGAGTTTATCAGCACGTATCTTGGAGGTTTGGGGGTTAGTGGGAGTTTGCCACCTTTGCTGACTTCATATACTGTGATTACTCTGCTAAATCATGTCATTGGACTGTTGGTGTGACTCCACAGAGTAAAAAGCAGAATGCAAACTTAAACCAGTTCTGGTTTTGTGTAAAAAAAGTGAAATCGTAAGTAGCTGTACTTTTTGAGCATCTGCTTTTCCAGCTTTAACTTTAATGTTTAGTTTGTGGTGGGCTCACATACTTGTAACCTGTCCAATTGATTTTCCTCCTACAGAACAAACAGCTTGTTCCTGGCTCATCTCTCTCTCTCTCTCACACACACACACACACACACACACACACACACACACACACACACACACACACACACACACACACACACACACACACACACACACACACACACACACACACACACACACACACACACACACACACACACACACACACACACACACACACACACACACACACACACACACACACACACACACACACACACACACACACACACACACACACACACACACACGGTGAAGGAGTGAGGACTGACTATTTTAAACATCCCATTTACAAATATATGTAAGGGTGATGTGCTTGAAGCAGGCGGATCAAGACCGTATCAAACTTTAATAAAGCACAAGTATTGCCACAGGTAAGATGTCTCATTTGTGAGTGTGAGAGTTAAAGGTCTAGTATTATGCTATTTTTCACCCATCACCATTTGTTCCAAGAACCCCAACAACATAGTATTTGAGCTTTAATTTCCCAAACTCACCTGTTTTTTTTGGAGTTTTAGCCCTCTGAAAAGTCACTTTCAGAGTACAGTGCTCCTAAAAACAGGCGTTTTTTTGGGCCTTCATGCATATGCATGAGTGGGCGTTAACACACACTCAGCGTTGCGTCAGCGTGTGTGTTTATCAGCAACAGTAAATCATTAACAGTTTTCCTTCTCCTCCTCACCTCACAGAAATAGTCCATTTAAGACGATAGTCCACTGTTTTGGCGGTATAACGGCTACTAAAAATGGAACAGATTGTGAGCGCTCTTTGGTTCATCTATATACTGAACATAAAGATATTAACTGTGATATTAACTGTAATGTCAACCTGCCTTTGCTGCGATGTTTATTTTACCTGTGAGGTATATGAAAGGGAGGAGTTCCCATTCAGGAGGAGGTGTTACCTCGTTATGACGTCACAACGCAAAAAAAAAAAATCAAACTTGTCCGTTTGGTGCTGAATTTTTACAAAATATGGAATAACAAGGGAGGAAGAAAACAGAACTTTTTCAACTTTGGCCCTGTGAAAGAGGCTAAAGGAATGTACATCACTGTAGAAACACCATTATAAAGTTGTTAAAATTTTTCATAATACCGCCCCTTTAAATTTATTGAGTTATTAGTCATATTAATGATCCTTTTCTGCTATTGTAATTCATCATTTATTCGTTTTATCATTTCACATGTTCCAAATAAAGACATCAATCAATCACAAAAAATGTTTAGAATAAACAAGACTGACTTTGTTTGGAAAGTTTGCTCTAATTAGTTCAGAATGCCTGGGTGCCAAACCATAAATAATCAACTTCACAGGGTTTAACCCGGTACACCAGACACCTTTACTCCAGTATTTTTGTAAACCTGATCTGCTCCTCCACAGTGGGTGGAGCTTGTTGCTAAATCCCTTTGGCTTGTCTTTGTCGGATCATATGCTCTCTGTCTAGTAACAGTAAAGAAGCTCACCTGCTCTAACACCACTCCTGCAGCCTGGTCAATGGCACCTCCGACACCGCTGTAGCGACCAGAGTATCGGATGAAGGCCCACGTGAGCATGGCCATCATAACCACACCCAGAGTGCAGTCACACACCAGGGCGAAGGTCGACAGGCCCACAAAGAGGAAGATGCCTGATAAAATGTAGAGCAGGCAGACCAGGACAAAGAGCACAGCAGGAGTCCGGAAGGCGCTGAAGAGGTTTTTGGACTTAAAAGAAAATGTAAAAGGAGATAAAACAGAAAACAGTTTGAACAATGTTGTGTGCGAATAGAAAATAAACTCCTTAAGCAACCGCTCTCACCTCGTTGTGCTTGCTGAAAGACTGCCACATTTCATCCATCTCCTTTTCCAGCTGGGATTGGTATTTGTCACAGAACTCTTGTCCGCCCATCTTCTTAGTAGAGGAAAAGGTACGAAGAGCCTCTTTGAAGAAAAAGACATTCTTCTCCTCCAGGGACTCAGGAGCCACGTAGGGCAAATCCCCCCCGCACACCTGAGAAGAGGGACAGGCAGTTGGGACACTTGTCCACCATCACTAATTTATTTCCTAAATAACATAATGTTGAATCAAACATGTATTGTATGTATTCATAGCCCTGAATTTTTTTCACATCACAATCCAAAATGCAAATGTATTCAACACACAACATGCTGCATAATTGTAGAAGCGAATTGTGGAAAGGAAATTATACATGTTCTATTTTTGAAACAATTTGTAAACTGAAAAGTGTTCAGCCATCACGAGTCCATAATTTGTACAGCCATCATTAACTGCAAAATCAGCCGACAGTAGTTTGGCATATGGCTCTATACCAACATTTCCAGACTAGACTCTTTGCCTATTTCGTCTTTGCAAAATAGCCCCAGCTCACTCAGATTGGAGAGATTCTGTCAACAGCAATTTTCAAGTCTTGCCAGAGATTTTCCATTGAATTTATGTCTAAATTTTGACTGGGCCTTTCAAACACACATGCTTTGATATCTAGCCCAGGGATTTACAAAGTGTTTACAGAGTTCTTTGGGGGGTGCGACTTGCAAAAAAATAGAAAACAGGAAAAATTGCAATAAACATTGCAAAACAAAGGAGAAGAAGAAAGGGGGAAATGTTGGTAACCACCCACCCACCAGGTATTTATGAAGGTTTCTGTCTCTGTTGGTTGAGGTGTTCTCTCATGTCTATGGTGTCTGATCACAGGTGTTAGTGTGCATGGGTGTGTGACGATTATGGAGTACGTGTCTCGCACTGTGCCTCTGTCTGTCTTCGTCTCTCGGTGTGTCTCCCTGTTTTTCTCTCTCAGTTTCTATGTCATTCTGTGTCTGAAGGCGTGTGTGTGTGCATGTGTGTTAGTTGTTGTGTGCTTGTAGTTCCATTCCAGTTCGTCAGTGTCTGTTGTTCACGTTCCGCTGCGGGCCCCTCCTTCCCCTCCCACACCTGTAATCAATTGTTATCAGTGGTCTGATTAAGTTTGGCATGTGTGAGTCGGTGTCAGTTCCATGTTGTCATAGGCTTGTGTGCTGCCTGTCCAATGTCAGTCGCTCGCTGTTTAAATGGACAGTGTGTGTTTCTGTTGTCTTTGTTTTGAATCCATCAGTGTTCTGTCTGAGACTGTCCGTCACCTAAAGAGAAGCCTGAGCAGAGAGATTTACAGGTTCACCCCTAAAATTTTTAAAATGTAAAATATATTGTCTATTAAGTCACTCAGAGCCATTAACGAGATCATTCGTCCTTTCAAATCCAGTGTTATTTTTTTTTTAGAAGGAAACCAATGTTCAGATGTTATAGTTTTCAATAAAACAAAAACAAAAAGCTCCTGGACCAGCTGGGTTATATATATATATATATATATATCTGAGCTCAAACATTATCTAAAACTACTTCTAGAAAAAAATGTCTTTCGGGTCTCCAGAAATTCTTGATATCAAAATGGGGTCACGATCCAAAAAGGTTGGGAACCACTACACTAAATACTGTTTCTTTCCACTTATTAACAAAAAGAATTTATTTAAAACTAGTACAGTGCCCGTCGGAAGTATGTATTCAAATAGTGGGAGCTTAAGTAGAGTTGTCAATCATGGCCTAATGAGTATGTGTTTGAAGGTTGGATGTAAAAAAAGGGGTACATACTCTGTACTCTGTAGTGTTATAAAGGGGTATATGTGCGGGTGCAAAGTAAAATAGAGTGTGCGATTTCCCTGGTTTAATTCTATGGGACATGAACATGATAAATTGATAAAGTTTACACCAATGCTGCAGTTTAAGTAGAATCTGATAAAAGACATACATTTGGACAAATAAAGCTATTTATTTAGCATTTAACATTTCTTAGTGCAGGGGTGATTATCATCCAAGGTTAGTAATTAATATATAAACAGATGAGCAAACTGAGAATAACTTTATCTATAAATCATGTATGTGGCTCACACTCCCAGAGCAAACATGGTGTGTCTCTCGCTACCTGTCCATCTCACCTCCGTGGGCGCACTCGCACACGCACGCGTTTTAGCCGCACACATGCATGCACTCAGTCACTCACATCAAGTTGAAATGTGTGTGTCGCACGCCCAATGCGTGAGACTTGAGAGCTTTGCTAGTATATCAATGTGAGTGCGGCTGCACAGACGGCCCTCCCCCCTCCGGTCTCCGTCCGGTGTAACCCGCGTTGATTCCGCGGTGATTTCAAAATAAAATGAAAATAAACATTTTTAAATGTAATCACTAAATATGGAACAGTCAAAAAGTATGTTTCCTCACAAGAGAAGTCCACAGGAGCTCAAAACTTCTGAAGGAGCCTTAAAGGAGACATATCATGCTTTTAAATCCTTCTTTTTTATATATAAATCATACAGTTGTGGTCTATATAAAGCGGAACTGCAATGCTTGGGTCTGAATTCCTCATTATTATAGCTTCTACCCCTTTTCTGATGTGCTTCTAAGAGCAACTCGTTTTGGTGCGGCCTCTTTAAATGCAAATGAGACACTTCATACCCCGCCCCCTCTCCAGGTTGCAGAGGTGACACTCTGTTCAACTCCACCCTGTTCGGCCATTTTTGTAGTTTGATAGAAGAGATACGATTGTCTCGCGGCACAGAAAATGTTTATTCACATGTTATTTACAAAATGTCAACAACGGAAGACTTGTCCATCCAGCTTTACATGTTCGAGTCAGAGTCGGACCCGGCGGAGCGAGATGAAAATGAAGACGATGAACCTGCAGAACCCTAACAAGTGAGCTAACACAAGCACCGAGCTAACGCTAGCGCCAAGCTAACGTCACGAAATGCATTTTAATACAGTCTTTTCGGAGACAAATACGGCAAAATGAAATGACTAATGAAAACTTTAGACTTAAATTAAATCACGTAGGCCATATCATCAAGGATCTAAAACGAGCACACAGCGCTAACATATGAAGACGGTGCAACTGCTAATGCTAACAAAACAATGACAGGGACGTCTTATCACACTTTTTAGCGTTATTTACAGCTTACCGAAGTGCTCTGTCTGTCGTCTCCAAAGATTGAAGGAATTGACCTCTCAATCAGATGAAGTCTTTCGGCAAATCCTTCTTTATACTGGCGAAGCAGTCATCCTTGAAGTGCTTCGCGCACACAAAAATGATCTTCCCCACAGATGTGGGTACATTTCCGTGAAAAATAAAACTCAACCAGGCACTTCAAAAAGGTTCTGATGCTGGGAGACGGTGTAATGAAGCGTGTGGGTTACTACATCCAACAACCGAACATTTTGACTTATCCTCTCGTAACTTCTGCATCCTTGAGCTTGGACTACAAAATAAAAGCGAGAAATAAAAATGGCGGATTGCTCGAAGTGTTGGGCCTGGAGTCGATGTCCTAATTTGGCAGTTCCGCTGCAAATACTGTGACGGTATTGTTCAAAAACATAATAGAGAATTGAAAAATCGAAACACATTGAAAAATATGACCAAAACAGAATATAAAGATATTAACGGAGCACCTGAAGAGACTAATTTGAACTTTTCTGTACTTATAAACACTCTAAATATACAACAAAATGCATTTAAGGGCTAAAAAAGTGGATTTAGAATGATATGGCCCCTTTAAACTATCTTCCTCTCGCTCACTTGTGTGTCTGTGGTCCTTGTCTGCTTGGCTGTGTGCGCACACGTCTGGTGCTACTCCAAGTCTTTGGCGATTGGCTCTGGCCGCACACGTGACTCTAGCTCGCCACTGTGATTGGCTCTGGCACACACCAAAGCGGAGCTGTGCAGTGATTGGCTCTGGGCTCTGCTCCGTGCTCGTGGTAGACAATTTTATGAAATTAGTCATTAACTGTGACATTGCAGTATAAACTAATCCAACATCGCACAACTTTGAACCAAGATGCAGCCATGTTGCAAGTATAAGCTCTGTCTGTCCCTGAACACCAGAGATATTTGAGGCACAGACAAACAGACAGACAGAAGTTCCTTGCTTTTATAGATAGATGTGTGTTATTACTCGTTCATTCAATCATTATGCTCTATAGTTGTTTTTAAATAGTTTTCTAAGCAAAATGTTGTAGTTGAGCAAAGGGGGTACTTGTATTCAGAAATAAATGGAAAGGGGTGCTTGAAAAAGTTTGAAAACCACTGGGTTATTGGAATGCCTGTTCAGCTAAATGTTAATGTCTGTAAAAAGTCCCAGCGATGTCGTTACTCAATATTGGCATTCATGGAATGTCTCTTGTCTATTCAAAATACTTGGTTGGAACTAACTCTTGTATAAAAGACAATAAAACCAAGCTTGAACCTGGGAATGTGCATGCCTTTCGAATAATTAGCTGGTTAGCAGAACTGTCATAAACACAATTACATTTGTGGTTGTAATGTGACAAACTGTGTAACATTTCACAGGGTATGATTGCTTTTACAGGCCACTGTATCAACTGAATCGTCATGATGCTCCTGAGGCCGAATGGGACATTGAAAAGAGATCACATTCATTTAAAGTGCTCACCCTCTCCATGTTCTTGTAATACTGATCTTTGGCTGTGGCCACTGCAGCCAGGTTGTTGGCCTCTGCAGTCGCCTATAGGGAGACAGCAGGTCACAGGTTATCATGTCAGACTGTGTCAAAGGAAGAAAGACCCTCATGCTTGTGTTCACTCTGACCCTACCATAAGCATGGTCTTTGGCTGGGGCAGGTCTTCCCCCTGGTAAATCTTGATGTAGGCCTGGTGACACAGAAAACATTGGTAGTATTGATCTGACTGAAATGAGCAGGACTGAAAGCCATGGAACATTACCTTAAAGAACTCCAGTAGGCCTCGACATGTAACTTTGTTGCCATTGATTTCTTTGGCAGCCAGACGGTTTGGATGCAGCAATTCAGGAATGAGACTCTTCAGCTGATTTTTGAACTCAGGAGCCACATCTGACAAAAAAAATATAGAGCATCTCATTTTAAACAGTATGAATGCAAGACAGAGAATAATACAAACATGCAACTCCAAAAAACACATAATTTGTGTTATGCTGCAAAGTGGAAACATACTGGAATCTAATGCACATAAAAAGGTACTTTAACCAACCATAGGGCCACGGACCAGTACTGGCCTGTGGATCATTTGGGGTGGCAAAATAAGATTATATGTATTTAATCTCTGTGTTTCATTGATGTGTCATGTCGGACAGACGGAAAGACAGACAGACAGAAGTCATTCATGCCCACAGTCATAAAATGGATGTGCCCTCAATTGTGCCCTCAGGGTCCGCGGTCCATGGCACATTAAAGGTTGGGAAGCATTGCTTCAACTCATTCCACATGCTGCCACAATAGCTACAGTGGGTACGGAAAGTATTCAGACCCCTTTACATTTTTCACTCTTTACTTCTTTGCAGCCATTTGCTAAAATCCAAAAAGTTCATTTTATTTCTCATTAATGTACACTCAGCAGCACATCTTAACAGAAAAAAACAGAAATGTAGAAATTTTTGCAATTTTATTAAAAAAGAAAAACTGAAATATCACATGATCATAAGTATTCAAACCCTTTGCTCAGTATTGAGTAGAGGCACCCTTTTGAGCTAGTACAGCCAAGAGTCTTCCTCAAAATGATGCAACAAGTTATTCACACCTGGATTTGGGGATCCTCTACCATTCTTTCTTGCAGATCCTCTCCAGTTCTGTTAGGTTGGATGGTGAACGTTGGTGGATAGCCATTTTCAGGTCTCTCCAGAGATGCTCAACTGGGTTTAGGTCAGGGCTCTGGCTGAGCCAGTCAAGAAAGATTACAGAGTTGTTCCGAAGCCACTCTTTTGTTATTTTAGCTGTGTGCTTAGGGTCATTGTCTTGTTGGAAGGTGAACCTTCGGCCCAGTCATCTTTCCTTCAATTGCAACCAGTCATCCTGTCCCTGCAGCTGAAAAACATCCCCATAGCATGATGCTGCCACCACCATGTTTCACTTCTCGGATTGTATTGGGCAGGTGATGAACAGTGCCTGGTTTTCTCCACACATACCGCTTAGAATTAACGCCAAAAAGTTCAATCTTGGTCTCATCAGACCAGAGAATCTTATTTCTCATATTCTGGGAGTCCTTCGTGTGTTTTTTGGCTAACTCTATGCAGGCTTTCATATGTCTTGCACTGAGGAGAGGCTTCCATCGGGCCACTCTGCCATAAAGCCCTGACTGGTGGAGGGCTGCAGCGATAGTTGACTTTGTGGAACTTTCTCCCATCTCCCTACTGCATCTCTGGAGCTCAGCCACAGTGATCTTTGAGTTCTTCTTCACCTCTCTCACCAAGGCTCTTCACCCAAGATTGCTCAGTTTGGCTGGATGGCCAGATCTAGGAAGAGTTCTGGTCATCCCAAACTTCTTTCATTTAAGGATTATGGAGGCCACTGTGCTCTTAGGAACCTTGACTGCTATAGAAATTATTTTGTAATCTTGTCCAGATCTGTGCCTCGCTACAATTCTGTCTCTGAGCTCCTTGGGCAGTTTCTTCAACCTCATCATGATTCTCATTTGCTCTGACATGCACTGTGAGCTGTAAAATCTTATATAGACAGGTGTGTTCCTTTCCTAATCAAGTCCAATCAGTTTAATTAAACACAGCTGGACTCCAATGAAGGAGCAGAAGAAATGGACAGCATGTGAGTAAACTATGAGTGTTACAGCAAAGGGTCTGAAAATTTTCAGTTTTTCTTTTTTAATAAATTTGTAAAATTTTCTACATTTCTGTCAAGATGGGGTGCTGAGTGTACATTAATAAGAAATAAAAATGTTTTTTTTTTTTTGTTTTAGCAAATGGCTGCAATGAAACTTTAAAGGGGTCTGAATTTTTTCCGTACCCACTGTATATTGTTTTATTGAGAGAAGGAAGTCTAAATAAAATCCCTTTAAATATCCTCCCATGCATTTCTGTGCATCACTGTAAAACTATACCACTATTAAAACCAGGGCTTCTGTCTTATAACACATGGATCCATGTAGGTATATACTGTATATGTTAAGGCTTCAGAAGCCTGTGTTGTCCAGCAATACCTTTACTAATAAACTAGGCAGTGTTTGATTGTGATGTTTGCCACTCATATGAGCACTGCACACTTCTTGATGGCAGTTGCCAAAGTACCTGTATAATCTGATATCTTACTGGAGAAAGCCTCGTTTCCAACTTTTAAAAATAAAATTGTTTCATTTTACAACATGGAGACTAATCAGCTGTTGCCAATGTGGACATAATCTGTGATTTAATCCTACAAGTGTTGTGTTTTATAGCAATGTTGTTTCTTATTTTAATGTTGCTTTTGGTGAAAATTGACAATAAAGTATAGGTTTAAAATAATGTTTACAAGAGCTATTGAATGTTAACAAAATGTTCTTAATGGTTCAGGGAAGAGATGCAAAAAGTGTGTAATTCAATATCACAGGAGCACATTAAAGCTTAGGCTTCTCCTCTACAGATTAAACAGACTAAAAAACAGTTTCTACCCAAGAGCTGTTGCTGCCCTGAATGCCTCAAACCTCAACAAACCCTGAATCTGCTGTTTTAATACCCCTCTTTTCTTGTAAAACACCCCTGTTGTCTTGTAAATATCCTCTGAGGACTGTACAGTTTTTTAAGATTATAATGTCCTGCACTATTCTATTTTATTTTGCAGTTTTTTACAGACTTTGATTCGATTTTTTTGCACAAATTATCTTTGCACTACCTTCTGCTGTTCACACTTTTTTTATGAGAGCTGCTATTTTTTTTTCTTTTTTCGTTGCGCTTCAAAAGAGTAACAATGACAATAAAAGGATTCTGATTCTCTACTCTAAAATGTATTCATGTTTTCGATCTCATTTTGTTTTTTCATAAAAGAATAAAATGAGCAGAGGTGGTGTAGATAATGCCACCTTAGAACCTAATTCTCGTACTCCACCAAACACTAGGAACTAGGGCTGTTAAAGGCCTCTCTTGTAGAACCAAGAATATATTTATACCACCATCTAGTGCCTAAAAGTGATATTACCAATCCTTAGATTGAGCCCATTTCATTAGCGTCAAGTGAAACTTCTGTCATAAACACTTTAGACACAGAACGTGGGAATGAGGCACTCTTACCACGAAGCTCGCCCTCAAAAGTAGGACTGGTGGCAACTTTCAACCCCGGGTGGGGCAACAAGAAGCAGGAAATATCTGTGAAGCATGAATGAATGTGCTCCCTCACTGTTTGTAGCTCCTCATGCTGGACATCAGTTACCTTAAAAACATAACCTACTGCTTAAGCACAGGTGCAAAAATGATGTTTGAAAACCAGCCAAGTCCAAGATACTTATTCAAAATGCATGCACATAGCTGAGGGGCTTGGTTCCATGACATACAGTAACAGTACCTGCAACCGCTTGTCCAGGAATTCCTCACCGCCTTTAAAGCCGTAGACGTATTCATAGGGAAAGCTCCAGTCCCTTATCAGAAACATCAAAGACTACAGTAGAAGAAATGCATTAGAAAGGTTTTCATCTGTGCAAACAGACAACACAAAACCAACAATGGAACGATCCAAGATGAGTCACAACAAGAGCAGTGAGGTCATTTCTCATCACCTGAAAAGGCTTCAAAAAGATCTCATCCATGGCGAGACGACCGTACTCTGTGAACAGCTGTGAGACAGAGCAGTAGGAAACCATGTCAACATTAAAATTACAAAGTCTACAGCAAAACTGATACAGAGTAAAGCTAAACAAACTATCAGTGCTTCTTTTATCCTAACATAAGCTACATTTTTAATAATATGGTTACAAATAACTTGATAAAATCAGAAAAACAAAAGCATTGCAAAAAACCCCATTGTTTGATGCACCAAAGCAGGTAGTTATCAAATGAATTTGCTGTATTGTCAACATTGTTTAGACAAACCCAAACTGACCTGTAGCTGCTGAAGATCATCCTCCTGAATATTCTGTGACAGATTGTAGATCTACAAAACAAGAATCTGCATTAACCAAATTCAAGAAAACATGGAGGACGTGTAACATCATAGAATCCAGAGGGAGCCAGTCACCTGTACAGAGCTCGTCATGGTACTGAGGGCAAAGATGGTAGCACAGTCTTTAACAGTGGACTGGTCGTCAAATGCTCCCTGGGTGTCCATCAGCACGACGGCCAGCTGAATGAACAGAAAGACAAACACTGAGTCCAAAACCAAAACTGAGAAAACATTTTATTATACAGTATTTGTTCAAAAACATAAGTTGAACCTGTAAAAAAAATGTGTGAGAGCAGATATGTCTTTAAACTGACCCGACCACCACAATATTTCTTTCATTTTGCTGACAAGCAGAAAAGTCAAAAACCGATTTACAATATTTTGATTGAAAAACTGTGGTCTGGAGGCAGTTTTACAGGAAAATCTTACATTCCTTTAAGTCAACTAGCAAGTATGAGCATGCAAAGCTGTCAAAGTTTTACCAGTTTCAAAGTCGGATGATCCCAGTGAAGAGTCTCGTGAAGTTGGGATGCATCAGAATACTTCAAATACTTATTACTACGATGAATCAGTGGTGGGCAGTTCTAATCAAAAGCCATTCTAATGTAATTCAAAGGGTCACTTTAATATTTCAAAGCATAAGCCTCCAAATTACTGTCACCTTTATTTATTGGTAAAAGTATAAGATCTGAATAACAAACTGTCCAAGTGGTAATCTTTTTTTTAAAACCTTACTAAATAATTGATTCAATTATTTCAGGAAAAAAGCTGCAAACGAAGCAATCATTAACATCTACCATGTACCATCAAATGTTTGCATAAATAATAGGAATGTAATCACCTCTGACCCATCGTCCCTTGTGACGAGGAAAACTTCACTCCATAGCTGGATGCCTGTAGTCTCCGGTTCTGAACCTCCTCTCCATGAAAACCCAGTCAGAGGCTCATCATCACCACCAAGCCAGTTCTCGTCATTCTGCAGAGACAACACAGTTTCACTGCTGCTTCAGAGGAAACCTGTGGCTTTAGGATCAAGTCAAAAGTCAGTCTTTAAATAAACTTTTATTATCTTTTTATTCTGTCTGGAGTACAAAGACATTCTTAGTGGAGTTCTGAAAGCTTATGAGTCATAAACCTCTCCTCAGTCAGATGTTTGTTACACTGCCTGAGAGTAGCACGAATGAATAGAGAGATCATTATGAATTAAAAACAGAGTGAAACAAAAAGACAGTCATCAACATCCCCCACCAGATTGGTTGTCATTGTAACTCAAAACCTTTTCCAAAATGTCTTAAATCTAAGAACATAAATGTATACATAAGCAAATATTATCACATCAGAATATAAAATTACTATTTTAAGTGGTTTGTAAGAATAGCTGTCCCCTTTGAAGTTACCTCAAACAGAGTTTAAAAAAAAAAACAGAAGAAGGGCAATAACTTAAAATAAATTATTTTTCAAACTCCATCAAGGTATTGATGCCATAAAGCCACACACCAAATTTGGTTATCCTATCTTAAACAATTTCTGAGAAAAGCTGTCCCCTTTAACTCGGACGGACAGTTGGATTTCAAACCGATATCCTCCTTCCACACTTTGTGGCAGGGGATAATAAAACACCTCGCAAAGTTTAAGTTCAGAAAAAAAATGCAACGATGCAACAGAAGAGGGTGTGTCCTCCACTCCTCATTAAAACCAAATACTAAAATGTCAATTATCCCTTTCTGTGAACTTGTTGGTTCACATGTTGCTGCGGGGATGGGCCCTGGTAGTGCACAACCCATCGTTTTCTTTCATGGAAGACAGTGCTTGTGGTTCTACAGGTATCAAACCTACAGCACACTTGTCTGTGCCACTCTGAAGCAGCAGGTTATATAATAGAGGCTTTTTATCGTTTGCCAACTAGTTGCATCTTGCTCAATCCTTCCAGTAAAATATCCAAATCCCTGAAATAGTCATGTCTAAACAAGTGGTTCTCAAACCTTTTTGGCTCAAGTACCCCCTTTATCTTACTTCTGAATGCAAGCACTACCCGTACTACATTTTGCTCAGAAATCTGTGAAAAAATAACTATTGAACATAATGATGAAATGAAGTGATTATCATTATTAACTTAAAAATAAACATTATAAATCCCCAGATTCATAATGCTTTCATTTGTTAGTTTTCCTCTCTCTCTGTGTCTCTCTCTCTCAAGTACCCCCTGTAGTGCCATCGCGTACCCCCATTGTAGAAACACTGGTCTAAACCATAGGTCTAAAATAGAAAAATTTCAACCTATAAATCTTTAGGAATGATTAACTTTAAAAACATGGCCTCTCAACTACAGTCTTTTCAAAGAAATCAAACATCTCTCTGGATTGAAAGGTCCGCTTATTTTACACACATCTTTGTCCATGAGGTCCCAGGCCTTTAGGGCTCATCTTGGCATGATCCTCAATGCAGACCCACAAGTTTATTTTGTAAATTGTCAAATATTCTGTTGATATTTCAGCTGCAGCTTCTGAGTTGTTGCAAGTGAAAGTAGGTCTGAAGGCCCTAACAGCTGCTGTTACCGTTCCACTCACCTTTTTGTACATGTAACGGATCATAAAATCTAGAAGAAAGCTCTTCCCCTTCCTGAAGGCACCAGCCACTGACAGCACCACCACCTGTTTGTCTCGGACCTCTGGAGCCAACAGAATCCGAGACAGGGCCTCAGCGTCCAAAGCAAAGGAGTGGTCATCCTTGGACACTGTGACGATCTGAACGGGTCCTGGTTGATTCCTCATTACTGGTTCCTGAAACATAATCAGCAAGGCAGTCTAATCACAAAAATCCCAGACTGTATCAGACAACTTTCCTACCAAAAAGGGTCAGAGCCTATCTTCCATTTTAAATACAAGTGCAGTGCCTGTAGGAAGTATGTCTTGCTATAGAAAAGTGGGAGATTAAGGAGCTTTTTCATGGATGGTTTAAATCTAAAGCTTTAAATCCTCTTTAATTCAGAATAAAATGTAAATCTTCTTTAAACTGACCTTGTAAGCACTCAATTCCAAATGCAAATTTAAGTCTGCATTACACACGCATTTTTTTGTTATTATTGTTACTCACCATAGTTACAAATGTTGCTCACTGAGGCCACCTGCTGGTCAATATTTACGGGGTATTTTTTTTTTAAGGATATTAGACTCACTTTAGTTGTTTTTAAAGGAACTTTGTGCAGTCACTCCCTCTTCTTCTTCTTCTTCTGTGTAGTTTTATGGCAGTTGGCAACCAAAACAAGGACATTACCGCTCGATTTATTCGGCAGTTTTTGCGTGTTTTACGTGTATCGGCATCAGCCACAGGCTGCTTCGTGTTGCTGGAGACAGAGGGTGCAGAGAGCAGAGCCCCTCCCCCCACTAGCAGAGCGTGAAAGAAGCTCTTCAATCCCAACGGCAAGTTTTAAACTTTCAAAGCATCTTTTAACTGTTTAACTTAGCGTTGTTCAGTGGTTTCACGTGTTGTTGTCATTGCTGTTGTATTTAATGAGCAGCTGGCTGGAGGTTTGGTGTGTGTGTGTTTTTCTTTCTCTCCCTCTACTTCTCACTCAGCGCTGCGCTGAGAAGAAGTTTTTAACTTTGAGAAGCAGTTTACTACTTGTTTGAATATTTATTCCTGTTGATGCAATTTAGAACAGAAACTTGATCAGTTTGTTGCTTAATGCGCATCTGACATCACGTTATTTTCCTCTGTTAATTTAGAATCAGAATCTTTTTATTGTCATTGTACAACAAAATTGCAAATGCCCCCACACAACATCCAAGTACACTTAAAGATTCAAGCCAGAACAGACACAGTTACAGTATCATAAAAAACAACATATGGTATGGTAAAAAATGTCTGTTCTGGGGTTCTGTTATATGGACTATTATTCATGGTTTCTTTTTGTGTTTAATACTATAATTATATATCTTTATACTCAATAATCCTGTTAATATATCTTCAGTCAGGCCAACATTTGTCAAAGCTATTTTCAGGACAAGGACAAACAGTTCTCTTTTATAATATTTCATGAGATGTTTTACTCTATTTTGTACTTGTTCTACATCACCTGTTTTTATTATTTGTAAAATATTTTTTACTTGCTGTCACCTTTGTTAATTTCAATAAATGTTTTATTTTTTTAAAATTGAGAATTGTACCATTTGTTATCATCATTGTGTATTTTTATGATGTAAATTGAGGGAGCAAAAGTAGTATCGGCTCCAAATATCGGCTCAAGAAAATCGTCAGTCAGTACAGGTCATTGGCTAAGGCCCTAAAAATCCCAAATCAGTCGATCCCTCGTCCCCTCGCTTCCACCCCTGGTGAATGAAAACACAGACTACCTGGGTCTCCAGCGGGTGAATTCGGACTCTACCAGGGAATGATGCACATATCAAAACACTTTTGTAAAACTGTATCAAATCGACAGACCTCCTCTGCTTCCACACTCCTCTCCCATTGATGAACAGTACGAGTTCTCACTTTGAAAAGGTAAATTTACGAGGAACACCATTCACTAACCAGGTCCATGATAATTTTTTATTATAAGCTATTATTTTAATTCAATTTAGAAATTTGAAGGAAGTGCACAAGATAGACAGGTCGATAAGTGAACTGGAGTAAGGCCATCAGTTGAAACAGTTTGAAAATTCAGAAAAAAAACAGAATTTTTAGCTAGTGCGCAGCATTAGCTTTGGCAGATAACTCGGTCTCTATGCCTCGAAGACGATACCATGTTTATGCAAAAAATCTTTCAAGGAATCAACGCTCTGACAGGTAAAATAATCTAAATCTCTGTCTGACTCGCTTCTTACACCGTCAGCCATGGCGAGTTTATCCCTCTTGACCTTTGACTTAATGCGGAAGAATTGAACCAAAGCGAGAGTGTGAAAAGACTTAATTGGAGACAGTCCGTTAAAAAACAACCATAATTATTCCTTTTTTAAAGGCCAGGGCCCCTAAAGACAGGCTTTGCAATGACCCACATGTGAGTTTGGACCTACAAGTTCCGATCCTTTGATACATTAACCCACATTGCTGAGCGTACTCCCTTATGCCTTCTATTGACATGTCCAAGTCAATTACTCAAATGTTGATGAAGATACTGAGACATTCAGCAGAAAATTAGTTTACCCGTATGTTACATTTGCAACACATTGTTGTCTGTTAGAGCCCACTTGTGTGCCTTGGCACAATAGATACACATTATATTTCTCTAGACCAAAGGTCCCTCCGCTCCCAGTACTGTTTGTTGGTTCAAAGCCAGGGGAACAGTTCTTAGGTTAGGATCTTTTAAGTGCTATTTAAAAATATGTGTGCCTATTTCTGCTGTGCCAGCACATGCGCAGGATATGCATGTTCTGAAATTATTAAGGATTTATTTCTGTCATTTACATTCCTCCTGCAGTTCACAAAGACGTGTGTTGATGTAAACTCAGCCTCTAATGGTGCTCGGGTTGAATCCAAGAGTGTTTTAACCGCTCTAGGATTTTTCAGTGTAAACACACCCTTATAAATTCACCAACTCACTAATACCTAAAACAAATCAATGTGATAAAATGATCAGCTCTTCTCTGGCCATTCGACCCAAGTCCAGGACTATCCACCCCCCATTACCTCTTTACAAAAGAAACACAAGCAGCAATTTATCCAACTACTGATACTAGAACTACTGTAAGTAGATGGGCTAATTTTGATTTGTGTCATTGGTCATTATCACTTCTCCCTATCCGTTATATGTAGATTTGGTCTGAGATTACAAGTTTTCTTTTCTCGTTTGGATTAGATTGTTGACTAGGGGTGGGAACCTCTGGGTACCTCACAATATGATATGATACAAAGCCCACGATAACGATTATCTCACGATATGACAATACTGCAATTATCAATATATTGGTCAGAAATCAATCTACAATAATCTATGACATAAGAAAAAAAAAAGATTAAGTGAAAAAATACAATTTTTATTTTATATCTCTGAAAGACAATAAATTGAAAGTGTCCTATGAACAGTGACAATATTTTAGTGCAATTTTTTTGTAGTGTCAACATACCAATGTTAACAAATATGTATCGCCAATAGTGCTTTCTGTAAACAAAACATAGGGTCTTAAATAGTGACACCATTATAGTGCAATATTCCGGTAAACAAAATATTGGTCCCTTCAACAAACAGTGACAACATTTCTGTGAAGACCGACCAGCACATTTCAGTGAAAAAGCAGAAAAGGTTTTGAAAAAATATCGCCGTATCAAGATATCGTCACACTATTGTTGACTACTGTTTCTGATAGAATCTGCCATTTTGTTATTTTGTTACCTAAACCCAACTCTGACCAAAGCTGACCTTCCCATCATGCAGGTTTCCCCTGTAAAAGCTTTCTAAACTAAGAGCTAAGATTGGGAGCTTGTGATTAGTTATAATAAGCATTCATTTTGTGCCTGATGTATAATCAGACATGCTCGTCTTCCCTCCCTCACAGACGGTGTGTATCTCTGTGTGCAGATGACTGAGGGCTCCCCTCGTGGCTGTCAAGCATCTGCACAATCCATTCATTTCTAAGCCTCTCATTGATGGAGACAGTCCCTCCTATGACTTCTCATGTTGGTAAAATCCAACTGAGCTCTGATTCTCTACTGAGGTGTGGCAGAGGGAAGCAGCATACCATCCATTTCTCTGTAGTGAGTGTGCCAAATGACACAAACCCAGATGGTCACACTGAACGAAGCAGAGAGTCTGTGCACATGTGTCTCAGATTATGAGAATAATCTGATAATACCAGGTGTAAGAATGAAGCAAGGATTACATGAAATCTCTCCCACATGTCTTCTACTGTATTTCTTTCTTCGTTGTATTGTTTCCTCACCTGGCTGATGCCAAATGTGAGGTCTGAAAATTTTATAATCATCATCATAATTAACATTGCTATTGCCTGTTTTACTGTAGGCATGCTGGACTGTTAACTGTCCAAATGTTTGTTGCCGAGTTTTGGCAAAGATTTTCAGCATCAGCACTAGCGATGAGCAAAATCTATGGACTAAAAAATTATCCCGATAATTCTGGTATTCATCACGATAACGATAAACATTAGAGGTGTCCCAATCCGATATTGTTATCGAATATCGGTCCGATATCAGCCAGAAAATGAATATCGGATTTTATCGGCCTGCATCTATAATCACCGATATAAGCTCTCCGATAAAATTATCCGCTCCAACACTTCTATCCATAGGTGATTCTGGCTCACACTCCAACACAGGAATCAACTGTTGCTGACTATTGTTCTCTGTTTGAGTAACATCACTTAATCAAGCCTTTTCTAACATTCCACACTACAAAATAAGTAATAAATGTATGTATGATTTGTGCTGATATCATATCGGCTCAATATCGGTATCGGCCGATACACAAGTCTGCAATATCGCTATCATATTGGAAGTGAAAAAGTTGTATCGGGACATCCCTAATAAACATCACAATAAATAAAAAATGATAAAAATAAATAAAACAATTCCCAACTTACAGTGTAAACAGGTTCCTTACAAACACAAATTAATCTGAATACATCAACACTTGCCACATTAAAAAAGGCTACAATAGCTGCTGACTCAATGAGTTCATGAGCTGATATTTTATGGAATATATTAGTGCATGTGGATCACTCTATTAGTGGTATTGTATGAAATTCATTTATGTCCTCACTTAAAATGAAATTATAAAAAAAGCACATGAAAAGCACAAATAACTCCATTAGTATTTTTGTACTACTGCTGAATATTGTTTCATTTATCTTATAATGAGTTACATAAAGTTGATAAATAGCTCTCACTGATTTCCTATAATTAAACTGGATCAAGCTGTGTGTCAATTTAATCATTCAGTATATTTAGGTGTAATTATCACAATAGTTACATTAGTCTAATGGGACCAGCTTTGTCTGTGAACACGTGAAATATAATTAAAAAATATTGCATTTCACAAGTTGGGACAGATGAATAGTGACATTATTATTTATGCAAACATTTATTTCACACAACATGTGACATGTATGGCTTTTATCCTTCCATACAAGTATTAAATCTGACCATAAACAAAAAGGTGGCTCTCTGTGTTTTTATGACAGTAAGATGTGTTCTTTTAATCTTTTTACTTGGTCTATTCCTTATATGGACTGGTTAGCATTAGCTCTTAGCTGTGTGTCAATTTGTTAGCTTAGCATAGTTCGCTTTAGTTGAGTTTCCAGTTGATAAGTGTTGCTACTGGTTCATCTCTGTCACCGTGTTTGTGGAACTTTGGGTGGATCTGACGGAGGACCTTGGATCGGTTCACTTTGTTGGATAGTTATCTGGTTTTAACCAAGTAGCGGTCCATGACCTACCGCAGCAAGGGCTGAGGGGTGGGAGCGGCGGTGGTGCACACCTCAGAGACGCCGCTGCAGAGCTGCCATGAACAGTATTAATGACAACAAACTTGTGGGCAATTTTGACCCCTTGCACAATGTTTTTAGGGTCATTCTTGGCTAAATTGAAGGACAAATGGCCCGTGGCCCTCGCTAATTTCCGACATGGGCATTTATTGTTTCTACCGGTGAGAATGTTTTTGACGATATACTGTATCGCTTTTTCTTAATGAGCACTACTTCAAAACAAAACAAAAAACTTGGAAATGATTCCAGGGGTTATTTGTTTCTTTTCAGTATTATTTGCAGACTTTAATTCATCACTATCTAAGTTTTCCACTGCCCTTGGAAATGTGCAAAATCTGAATAGCACAATAAAGACTGCTAATGGAAACACCTGATTTTAAGAAAACACTCAAATATTGCTAAAAACATTTTGCGCTTTGATGATGAGGTATTTCAGTCGTTTCAATAAAGAAATGTATCGCAAGCGCCATGGGAAAACTTTTTCCGCAATTACCTGGTCACATGGCCACTGCTCTCTGAGAAAACATGGTGCGGTATGTGTAAACTGAAGAGGAGACAGACATTATATATAATAAAATTATTACAGCCACATTAGACAACAAACAACAAAGGAATGCAGAGTGTTTAAAAGAGGTTTGGAGTGTCCATCTTCCTGTAGCCAAGTCACGTGAGCACATGACCTGGAGGGCAGGCCTGTCACGTGTCTGCTACATAGGTTAACAGCAGCAGTCACCTGGAGCACGGTCAACATAGCATGTCGATAGTTCGGCAGTATTACACGAAAAAAAGAGAGCAAAGGATCATATAATGCAAAATAATTCGTGGGGGGGCTGCAAACAAAAGGTTACAACTAGAGCTGGAACAATGTTGAAAATGCGTCGTCCCAAACATATATGTTGTGCCTGTCCCACACCAGACCAGTGGTAGGGGTATAGCACTGGAAATCTAGTCGCTTAAGACAAAGAAGAACTCGTAATAAGTGGGCACCGCATTTGGTGTAGCAGGAGTACTGAGGAGCAACACATGGCAAAAGAAATCGATCTTTAAAAGGGTTTCACTCTTCAACCTTCCAGTGATGATGTAATTTGAAGACTATGCAAAAACCAGATGGCATAGCACGAGTACAATAGCAATGAATGAACATTGGAAAATAAAGTACAGTGAGCGCACTGTCAGGATGGCAACTAAACACCATAAGTACTTTATCCTATCCCACATTGGAATGTGTGAGTATCAAGCATTGATACAGAACTGTTTTTTTTTTTCTATCAACGTGACGTTAAACTGTTGATTTGTTGTATAACTGCTAAGGTTGAACAATTAACCTTAATCGCATCGGTTTTAAGGTTTTCACTACTGCTATAACGTAACCTTAGGTGCAGGAGGTTTTTTTGCCATCTCTATTATTTGAGTGATATATTTGTTCACCAATTAGAATTGCAGAGAACCGCCTTCCTGGGCTGCTGGCCAATCAGAGATGGTTATAGGACACACGCTTGTATGAGCTCCAGCGAGTCTCTCTCTCTTTTTTTTTTTTTGGTTTCATTCTGAGTGCGCCAACTACTACAACTAGGGTCCTATAAAATCCACGTTATTGGAATCACGTAATCAAAGAATAAAAACGGAATCTACTGTTGAACGCGCAAATTGACAGAATCGGGTTAAAACGCCGTCACCATGAGGGAAAGGACGTCTTTTTTTATGCGGACATGTCCTTCCCACTCTCATCCTTGGCCATTTCAAACACCACCTAAACACCATCTAACCTGGCAAAAAACTACACAAATCATCTCTGACTCCTAAATCAGAGCAGACCAGTGGCGTTTCACTTTAACTTGTCAGTAAAAGCTTTGTCCATTTCTCATGTAGTGCTGTGAAAACATGACTCAACTTTAATCAGCTTCACCTGCTCAGAGCGTTTAAACATCTCATCAGAGCTACAGTACAACTTATATCTTCCTTTTAATTGTATCTTACTTTATTTTTCTCATCCATTTTTGTTTAATTATGAGTTTTTTTTTATTCATTAGTATTTTGTTTCCTCACAGGAGTTACAGGAACTAATATTTTCACACATATGCATTTAAATGTATGAAATATTTTTAAAAATCATAAATCCAACCGAAATCACAATATCTGTCAGAAAAATCGCAATTAGGTTTTTTGTCAAAATCTTGTAGCCCTAATAACTGCATCACTACCACTGACATTACCATTGTTAGCTCCCCACAATACTATGAACATGTTTTTAACATTCTGGCGCTGGTGGTATATAATACAACAATGTCATGAAGTAGATGTTTACTTTATAACTGACTTGTTCCCATTAAAATTATTAATTAAATAATTAAATTAGCATCATATAATTAGTATTGATATTAATAATTAAATTTGATATTATACTAATTTATTTATTTTGGAAGTTGAGCCTCTGAGATGCCTTTAGCATATCACCAAATATTATACATGGTGTGGATTGAATTTTACTTAAACTGATTTGCTACTGTGAATATTCATGTGCTTTTTCTTTTTCCTCTTTACAGTAATGGACAAAGCAGTGTCAAAGATTTCTTTCAAAAGAAAAAACAGAGACATGTCCAGGAAGATAATTTGAATACTTGCGCAAGTGTATAAAATAAAGAAATGTTCAAGAGCCGGCCAATCAGTCGGTGCATTCTTAGAGAGGATGTCTCGATGTCCCGCCCTAAACAGCTCCACTTCCTCCCACTGCCTCTGCCAATCTACCAGAAGCCACGCCTCAACTTTTCTGCACGCACATTGAGAAATATAACAAAGTTGCATTGGGTAGCATTGATATAGGTCTATGGTCGTTTGGCAATGGACATTTCTGAGGTAAGAGCCCAAATCATAATTACCCTTTTGCTGTTGTGACGCACGGCCTTGTTGCACATTTACTTTGATTGACATTGACAGACTCCGCTACAGGAAGTCGTAGCCTCTTGGCTGGGCAATCACACCACTCATTTCAATTTGTATAGGGGTCTATAGGATGATGGTTATTCATATAAGAAGTTGGCAGAGGTGGCAGAGTTATGCAGACAGGAGGCTAACGGCAGTCCTTTGGCTCCAGCGAGACAACCCACCCGGTTTGGGTCAAACCCAATGAATGTCAATCCCCCCTCGCCAGAGATGTATGTCAAAAGTCATCACACCTGGCAGCAAGTGGACCATGAGGGTCGACCTGGGGAGGAAGCTCCATTTCCCCAGGGAGGTAGTAGAAATATCGCTCTGGCCAGACTTGGTCATGTGGTCAGAGCCACGCAAGACCATTATGTTGGTGGAGCGGAAGCGGTCTAAGTACACAGACCTGGTTGAAGACTGCAGGGAGGCTGGCTGGAAAGCCATCATGTGCCCCGTCGAAGTGGGATGCAGGAGCTTTGTAGGGTGCTCAAGAGTTCACCTGCTGCGCAATATGGGATGCACAAAAGCAGGGTGTCGAAAAGCCATTAAAGAACGGTCGGAGGAGGCGGAAAGGGGCAGCTTTTGGCTATGGCTGAGGAGGAAGCATAAGAGTTGGGGGGCAGATAACACCGAGGGCATCAGCAGGGGGTGGCAGGGAGAGATCCCTGCCATCGCTCCGCCACCAGGAGATGTACTGGGGTTAAAGGAGCGAAACATCTATGACTGGTGGTCCCCAGCTGATGACCCATTTACGCCCAGGGTGGTGTTCAGATTAACACACATGCAAGGGAAGCACCGGTGGAGGTGCATTAGGCAGCAATGCCCAGCAGGTTGACCATCATCCTGTATCTTCTTAAATTAATGTATATGAATAACCACCGGCAGTAAACCATTGTAAAAGACTAGTAAGGTATTTTTTCGCTTTTCAAAAGAATCAAACATAAACATAGATTTCTCATAGGAAATAAGTCATGGTGGAGCTGCAAACAAAACGCTACCTGTATCACCTTGTAAAAAACCACCACACTGCTCACAGTATGCAGCATTTGAAGCTAGCAATCAAGCTAATGCTCAAGCTAAAGCTAGCAGAGCAAAGAGCCAGTTGTCTGGTGGGAATGCTTATCAGCGAAAAGAGCAAAGTTACTACAAGGAAAATGATGGAGTTCATGGCTTTGGATATGAATAAAAAGCTTCCACTAATGAACAAGTGACTGTAATAAGACTGAGAACAACTAAACTGTTTGACTTTTGGGAACTTTTATCCTGTAAAGTTATTTTTAGACCGGGCTACCCGACTCAAAACGCCACTCACTTTGTTGTTCTTCGTCTTTTTGTTCTTGTTGTTGTGTACACTAGTTAAAATCGCTACTTCTCTGTTATTTGTGAACGGATCGGGCTGAAATTTGGTAGGTATAATCTAGGGATGTGTACGCATCGATGCTCAAAGCCCGATTTTTGATTTAGGGCCCCCCCGAAGTCATTTGAAAAATGACACGTATGGGGTAATGGGCCCCATTTATATATTAGTATGTGTCAATGATTCGGTACCACCAACCGTCGTAATATTTCACTCGCAAGTAAATGAGAAATTGAATTGATTTTTTTTCCTTTGGAGCACCAAAATGAAAATCGGGCTTCGAGAGTCGATGCGTACACATCCATAGATTACATCTACCAAATTTCAGCCTGATCCATCACAAATAACAGAGGAGTAGGAATTTTAACAACAAGAACAAAGTGAGTGGCGTTTTGAGTCGGGTAGCCCGGCCTAAAAATTGGGGATCGGCCAGAAAATTGCAATCGGTGCAAACCTATTAATAACTGTAAAAAAAAAAAAATTCCTTTAAAACAAGTAAACTTAAACAATACAAAGGGAAAAATTTTACACGCTCATTGCAACAAAATAAATATGAAGAATAGTATTTATAAAGTGGTAAATGAAATTGTTTATATCAAAAAAAGGAGCCTCAAGAAAAAGGTTTAAAAAAAGTCTAAACATCCAAATTAGTGGTGTCCTGATCCGATATTGATATCGGTCCGATATCAGCCAGAAAACGAATATCGGATTTTATCGGCCTGCATCTTAACTCACCGATATAAGCTCTCCGATAAAATTTTCCGCTCCAACACTTCTATCCAACACAGTAATCTACTGTTGCTGACTATTGTTCTCTGTTTGAGAACATCACTTAATCAAGCCTTTTCTAACATGTAATCATGCATGCATGCATCTAAAATCACCGATATAAGCGCTTCGATATTTTTTTATTTATTTATTTATTTTATCACGGATACATTTTTTTTTTAAAAAAGTATTTTACACCGAATTAAAAAGCGCGAGGATGCTTTAAAAATAAATAAATAAATAAATAAATACTGAACTAAAAATGAATTTTAGCAAAGGTTCCACAAAGCTGGTAACATTTTTGGCTGGGTGTTGTTCTGATGACAGAAGCTGAAAAGGCAGAATGCAGTAGGATTACACAGGATCATGTGTTGGGCGTCGGTCAGTTCACTTTCTACTAAAGCTAAGTTCTGCAAAGCAACTACGGACCATAGGGTTAGTTCTACTGGTACCCCCGTATCCATGGCTGTGTTCTGTTACACCTCACAAACACACAGACGTCAAAGCTCAGAACACGATTAAACAAAAAAACTGGCTGCGAAACACCCAAACATCCGCAGCTAACGGACGCTACGTTCTAAAGGCTGTAAAATATTCCTTTGTATGTGTTAGCGTCGCGCGTCGTTACCTTTAATGTCTTCACAAGGCTTCAACAAAATTCCCAAAGTGTCCGATGAAGGCTGAAACACAACTTTTCCAAACTGGCATCCAAACAACCACAACTGCGGTCGTGAGAACTTTTTTCCACCTCGACACTCTTCCGCCTCCAATCTGCGCAAAGCACCATGGGAAACGTAGTGTATGTGCATTGAACGGACGCAATAGTGGTGTTTCATTGAAAACTACAAGTCCCATCCCATCAATATAGTCCCACTGACTTGGGAAATGTAGTTAATTAAAAAAACATACTAATACGGAACTCCCCAACACACTGTAAACCCGAACGTTCAAAGTAAAAAAATAAATTACGTAGTTTATATTCAAATTTATAGAAAAAGTTCTCCAAACATAATTTTGTCAAGTTGATGTAACACGTTCTTCCTTTTTGAGTTGCTTTAACTAATATTTTTTGAGTAATGGAACTATATTTGTTTATTAGTAAGCATACCTTAAAAACACAACTTAAGAACAACTTAATAGAATTAGTAATTCATTACATGCTAAGAAAGTCCTGTTATTTCTGTTTTTTCAAATAGGGATTATTTAAAAATAAACTTCATTCATATAGCACTTTATTGAACTGTTATCAAAAAGTACAAGTAGACAGTCATCCAACCTTTTAAGTTCTGCAAAATTTAGAATTTGAAGTTAAAGAACTTAAAAATTTTTTTGAGGCAATCTATTGCCTCAATTTTTTTAGTTCTGGTAACTTTTTCAGGTTTAGTGCAGGTAACTCAGACACATCAGGTTTTTTTGCATTTAAACAAATGATTTCAGGATTAAGGAATCACTGCAAGAAGTCATTGTTTGACGTAAGACTTGGATAATTAAATTTGTGTATTTCAACCTGCTAAAGCAGCGCTAGGTCTTCCTCTGAAGATGCGCTGTGGTATCTGGACCCAAAACATATTAACAGCAGATCTCCTTGGTCAGGGATGTTAAACTCACGAACTTTCACGAGCCAAAACCATTAAAAATATCTTGACATTTCTTAAAATAAAAAAGTGCATATTTGAAAATGTAGGTTCTGCGTCAAATCAACGTCGCAGTTGCACGTAGCGCTCTACGTCAAACTAGACCCCCACGCCATAACCTGACTTGCGCCTCCCAAAAATCCTGACTGTGCGTCGAGGCGACGCGGAACATAAGGGCTGTGATTGGTCCGCTCCAAACCTTTGCAAACACTGACTTTTCCAGTCAACACCGCCGTGTTTCAACTTTTTGCGCAGCGATAGAAGAGTTGTTTCTACAGTGAATTGAGTCAAAGAGAGATAAAAGGTGTGTGTTTACTGTTTACTGTTATTATTGCTACTCTGCCTTGTGTGTGTGTGTGTGTGTGTTTCATTAACAGTAAACAATGAGCAACATGCTGTGGAGGCTGCCAGAGGAGCAGACATGACCTTATCTTTAAAGCAAGTTTTACACTGTTTTACCCGGGGCCTTGGACTGGGTTTCCTTGCTGGCCCTCTCCCCTCTACAGTGGGGTCTGGGCCCTCTCGTCCCTGCCGTGACTGTCGACAGTGCGCTTGGTATACTTTTATAGGTCATTCCAGAAATGGAGGACATTTTACAGTCTCAGCTATTCCATTTCATAAAATCCATGTACAAATTGTTAAAGCAATTACTAGTTGATGAGTAACTTGTACTTGTCCTGACATTAATTTATGATTTGAAATATTTTTTTTAATATTAAATGTGTCTGGAATACCCCCTAAACTTGCATTTTGCTCCTGTCCCACCCCCCTCGATGACTAAATTGAACCTCAACCTCAACACTTAAAATGCAACTTTAGTTCCCTTTCTTTTCAATCAATCAATCAATCTTTATTTGTATAGCGTCAAATCATAACCAATGGTATCTCAAGACACTTTACAGTAGAGCAGTCTTAAGGACGGACTCTTCATTTTATGGATACACACATATGCATATATACGTATATACACATACATATGTATCCCACACCCAACATGAATTCATCATGGCGGCAAGGAAAACCTTCTGTTAAGCAGCAGGAACCTTGTGTGGATCCCATTCCTATGATGAACAACCATCCACGTTATGCTGTGTTGGGTGTGTGCAGAGGAAAGGGTGGAGACAGAGTTGTTGAGACTCTGTAACTCCACACTGAGGATCCCACGGACCTGCAAGACAAAAGCTAGAAGGAGTACAGGAGCAAACACACAAGGGAAGAAGCAGACATAGAGGGAGTGTTAGAGAGAGGAATGGGACCCTCTCCGGTCCCTCTCTAACCTAAATGACCTCTCTCTTAACGCCCTCTCCAACCTCTCTCCAACCGAGCATGCCAGACCCCCCCGGCAGTCTATGCCTATTGCATCTTAATTATGAGCTATGAGCTGGTTCCTAACTAAAAGCTTTACCAAAGAGGAATGTTTTGAGCCTAACCTTAAAGGTAGAGAGGGTGTCTGCCCCCCGAACCGTGGTTGGTAGATGGTTCCAGAGAAGTGGGGCCTGATAACTGAAAGCTCTTCCTCCTACACTACTTTTAGAGAGAAATGGAACAATGAGTAGTCCAGCATTTTGAGAGCGTAGTGTTCTGGGGGGATTGTATGGCACTACAAGCTCCTTGAGATAGACTGGTGCCTGTCCATTTAGGGCTTTATAAGTGAGAAGAAGAATCTTGAATTCTATTCTATATTTTATGGGAAGCCAATGCAGAGAGGCTAATACAGGAGTAATGTGATCTCTTCTCCTAGTTTTAGTCAGTACACGTGCTGCAGCATTTTGAACCAGCTGAAGTGTCTTAAGCGACTTGCTCGGGCAGACTGCTAAAAGAGAATTACAATAATCCAGTCTAGAGGTAACAAAAGCATGGACTAGTTTTTCGGAGTCGCCCTGAGACAGGATAGATCTGATTTTAGCAATGTTACGGAGATGAAAGAAGGCAGTTCTTGAAGTTTGTTTTATGTGAGAGTTGAAGGATAAGTCCTGATCAAATAGAACCCCAAGGTTTCTAACAGTTGTGCTTTGTGCCAGAGTAATGCCATCTAGGGCAGTTAGGCTAGCATAGGTTTCTCTAAGGTGTCGTGGGCCCAGTACAATGACCTCAGTCTTGTCTGAGTTGAGAAGAAGAAAATTTTGGTCCATCCAGGCCCTAATGTCCTTTAGACAGGCCTCAAGTTTAGATAGCTGATTTGTCTCACCTGGCTTCATTGATACATACAGTTGGGTATCATCAGCATAGCAGTGAAAGTTAACAGAGTATTTTCTCATAACATTACCAAGGGGGATCATATAGATACAGAAGAGGATTGGACCTAGCACAGAGCCCTGAGGAACCCCGTAGCTTACTTTAGTGTACACAGAAGACTTATTATTCACGTGTACAAACTGGTACCTATCAGATAGGTAGGACTTAAACCAGTTTAGGGCAGTCCCTGTGATTCCAAGTAATTTCTCTAATCTCTCTAGTAGAATATAGTGATCTATAGTGTCAAAAGCTGCACTAAGATCTAATAAAACCAGCACTGAGAGTCGTCCTTCATCTGAAGCCCAGAGTAGATCATTAGTTACTTTAACTAAAGCAGTCTCTGTGCTGTGTTGAGCTCTAAAGCCTGACTGGAAGTCCTCGAACAGGCTGTTGTTTTGAAGAAATTCACAGAGCTGAGCTGCCACAACTTTCTCAAGAATCTTTGAAATAAAAGGAAGATTAGATATAGGCCTGTAGTTTGCTAAAGTGCTGGAATCAAGAGTAGGTTTTTTGAGAAGGGGTTTGATTACAGCTACTTTAAAGGACTGTGGCACGTAGCCTATTGATAGGGATATATTTATTGTCTCCAACAAAGATGGGCAGACTAGGGGAACAACTTCTTTAAACAGCTTAGTTGGGATCGGATCTGAAAGGCAGGTCGATGGTTTGGAGGATGAAATAATAGAGTTAAGTTCCTGAAGTCCTATATGTGTGAAACAGTTTAGGTTAGGCCTATTTACATTTAATGGTACAGCAGGCCCAGGTGAAGGCAGGGAGTGGCTAATTTTATCTCTAATCTTATGAATTTTATCGTTAAAAAATGTCATAAAGTCCTCACAGCTGAGGGCTAGAGGAATCATGGGCTCAATAGAGCTCTGACTTTGTGTTAGCCTGGCTACAGTGCTGAAAAGGTACCTCGGATTATTTTAATTTTCTTCAATTAGTGAGGAATAGTATGTAGATCGACTATGTCGTAAGGCTGTCATGTATTTACTATGGCTTTCTTGCCAGACTATTCGTGACTCCTCTGTTTTATTGGAGCGCCACATTCTCTCTAATTTACGGGTTGTTTGTTTGAGTGTGTGAGTTTCAGAGCTAAACCACGGAGCTTTCCTCTGACGTTTAATAGTTTTTTCCCTCAATGGGGCAATTGAGTCCAAGGTGGATTTTAGTTGACTAGCAGAGCTATCGACAAGCAAATCCAGTTGAGAGGGGTTTCTTTTGTATTCTTTTGTTGATAGGTGTCTCTTGTAATAATAGATATACTATTTTAAATATTAATAATTATGCAGGAATCTGTGTCCCACAATATTGGTGCAACCCTGTTACCCTAACATTTTTAGCATGGTGGAAGAAGAAGAAAACAGTGAATCATATGAAACAATGGAATGGATGTAACCAGTTTCCCAGCAGCATGGGTAGAGAAAAGGTGAGTCCTATCTTCTACTTAACATTTTTTTTTTTACATTGTCAGCTTTATTTGAATGTCTCAATCTACCTCACGCAACACTGTTACTCAAATTATCAGGATAAAACAAATGTTTCCTTTTTTTTTCTTTACTTATTTAATTAAGTAAGTTTGTCCTCTCGGTCAACAGTGAAAGTTATCCAAGAAGCTGGTTTCTATTCCTGAGAAAAAGCTAACATTACCATGAATTAGCAACCATGTTACTATGTTTAGAGTAAAAGGGTTGCACTACATTAACAAGGTTGCATTTCCTTCAGTTTTTTCTCCATACCAAAACTATCTATTTATAGTTCTATCAATTACTTTGCATATTCTAAATTATTTCTGAGTTTTACAGATTGAACTATAATCATAAAGGGGGAAATAAATGAAGTTATGTTGTGTTTTTCTTTCTTTCCTATAGCATGGAGTACCAATGAGCATGAATAAAGCAGCAACGCTACCATGCCATGATGTACCATGATGTTGACCTACAGAGGAGACAGCAGGACTTATAAAATAGAGAAAATATAGAGGCAAGGTGTAGAAACAGGAAAAATGCTCCTTTAAAAAGACCAATGTGAGAGAGGACTGAGCTTCCAGTGAAAAAAAGGGGAGAAAGGCACATGAGAGTCAAGCCAGAATATATTTATTTAAAGGGTTAAACACCCCTCCAATCAGCCCTGTAACAGCAGAAGAAGGAGAGGATAAGCCATCAAAAAGGATGCAGCAGGACCTGAAAGAAAAGTTGAGAAGAACAGAACAAAAAAATGCAGGAAACATCAATAAGAACTATATTTTTTAATTAAACAAATGCTATTAATGATGAATATATAACAAAAAACTGAAAACGAGAAGGTTTATTTTTCAAAAGTTTTGAAGCAAAAATGTCCTCCAATTCTGGAATGACCCTTGCACAGTACTTTCCTTGCATGATGTATATAATTATATTGAAAAATAAAGTGCACGTTTTGAAACCCGTTGTTTTCATGTCTGTGTCCAACAATACACACATGGTTTGGCACAGTAGGTAAGTAATAATCCAGAAATAAATTACATTTAAAAATGCTTAAAAAAACATTAAACATTATTTTCTGTGGCTGGAAAATAAACAAGGACTTTTTAATGCTCCTCTGAAACCGCACACACACACACAAAAAACCCCTAGCGGCATGGCGGCCAATCACATAGCGATGCGTTCCCTTGACACAGAAGTACAGTTGGCCAACCTCTGCGTTATGTTGATCCTGATGCTGAAGTATATACCAGGCTTTAGGTTAAACACTTCAACACGTAGATAACGATATACAAACCAGTTAATTTTTCCTAAAATTAACAACTAACTAAAACTGGTTGTCTTGTCATGTCTGTATAAAAGTATGGATAGAATACCCGACCCTAGCCCGACAAGACTCCTACACATATTTAATATGTGCTTTTAGTTCATGCTCAGTCACTTGAGCACCATAAGGGATTAAACATTTGAAATTCAAAACAGCTCAGTATGTCTGTAGCCAATGGGCCGGTTTCACTTGAAGCAAACATTTCCTCAGTAATAAGACGTACACTCTGCGGGATTGCAGAGACTTGTTAACCACGCATTATTTCCCTACCTGGCAGAACACACACTTTGCAACAATGTGCAGGCTTTTTTTACACACTGTAGTGATGACAGATCTTATGTTCAACCATATGGATACAGACAGAGTGGAGACTGTGTGTGACGAGTGCCTGTGTTAACCACATGTAGGGTCAACGGTTGACTTTTCCGTATGTGGAAATGTAGGAAGTTCCGAGTGTCTTAAGGCTTTCAACACAAACAAATGTAAATGTGTCAGCGGTATGAGGGGGAAAGAGGTTTGAACAAGGCTTGGACATAAATATCAAAGTGCCTGTTGGATTCGACAACATATGCTGCCCTATCCACACTCTAGTTGTATATCACATTGTTTTTATGTTCTCTCCAATTTTGTTGTTTTTTTCAAGGTGTTATTTATTTTACAAACAAGCACAATTATTTTTGTCCCACTTGATGGGCTGTGTTTGGCCCATGGTTCTTGAGTTTGACACACCTGCTGAATATAGAGCCTTCATGGGAGCTTTAGCAGTTGGTACATGTGAAATTGACATTTGCTTATATATGCACAATATTTAAAGCTTCAAACATCATCTGAAATTAGTTTTTGTGGTGCTCAAACCCTGGGCATCTTTTTGCCATGTTACTCGAGTAAGCAACCAACATCTCCAGCCATTCATGTGATGGATGGTAAAACTCCATGCTTTACTTCTTCCACCAACTTCTTCCACAATTTGAGCATCTATTGACATTTCTGAATGCGTAAATGTAGGAAGTTCCTACATTTGAAGCTCATTTACTCAATTGAACCCTACACTTTAGCATTACCTCCCCACATACCTCATGGCGCCATTCTGCTGTTTTTGGCCTTGTCACTTTCATCAAGGATAACCTATAATAGGTACTCACCACCACAGACTACAACACCCTGAAGAGCTGCGGTCTTTAGCTCTGACTCATTCAATAACTCCTGGCTCAGATTGGATCTAAATTGAAATGTATAAAATATTTCAAACCTGCTTGAGATTGTCACAGCAAATTTGCGGTTGACCTCATTTGGAGACATAATTTATTGCTCTGGTTGAATGATGGAGTCCAGTCGAAGAATGATGATTTTATAAAAAAAAAAGGATTTATTATAAACTAAATGAAAAAGAGTACAAAAGAAGAAGTGTCCCTTCCTGTTGGGAGGAAAGGCAGCCAGAAACTAAGCAGGATGGTCCAAAAGGTCTTGTCCCCGGCTCAGGGTATACAGGACTGACCAACAGTTTCACAGTTTAAGCTTTTATACAGATAGGTAAAAAGTTGCACCCTGAGAGAAATAAAAGGAGGGAGTCAGATGCTCCCAACAGTGGAAACGTTGGAAGATGATGAAGACGTGTATATTATAAGGAAGGCCTGCGCCACTGGTATCTGTCCTTGATAGTGTGTGTGCGTGTATATCTGCATGTGAGTTTGAGTTTGGCCTTCAGACAGAGACTGTGTGTTGCACTGTGGATACAATCTGTATTGTTAATCTAACACATGGCTCAGCTGTTCAAAAGTGCAAAGATTAATGCAATCATTGTGTATTAAAACATGACAAATTATATACATGAACACACATTTGACGATATGATGATGAATATAATAACAAGATGTATCAGGAATCATTTAATAAGGGATCCCTTCCTCCCTCTCTTTAAGCAGCAACAATGGGGCAGTAATGACACAACGGTTAAGGAAGCAGGCTTATAATCAGAGTGTCACCAGTTCAAATCCAAACTGGGTCATCACTGTGGGATATTGATCAAGTCCCTAAACCCTAACCCTGTGTTGTATGTCGCTCGGGATAAAAGCGTCGTCCAAAAAATAAATTGCAATCTTGTAAAAATACAGACACGTGTTATTGTGAGAACTTTTTTGCCCTTTCATGCTTATTGAATAATTTTTCATGGTTAATGATTCATCCAGTCTTGTGTTTTGCATATGTTTATTAGTTATTCATCATTTTTTGACCTTTTCATGTACTTGTGAAGTTTTCTCTTGATAACATAGCTCCCTCTCGCTCTGTAGATCCTCATCCCTGATCTTAGAGTTCTTATAATGTGCACAAGTGAAAACCCAACACAAGAAATTTATTCCATATTTGTTAGATGACAAAATCTAAAACTTTGGGAAATGCATACAATTTACAACGAGGAATTTAGTGAACCCGGAGATGTGTTCAATTAAATGGCAGTGAGTTCAAAACTTAATAATCAAACTATTCCAAAGATCATATCACAATTTAAAAAAAAAAGACAATCATGAAAACACAATCATATGTGGGGAAAAACCATCTCAACAGAAAGACATTGAAAATATGTATAGGGAAAACTGGAAGGACTTATTGCTTGTACACCAATCAACCATAACATGAAAACCACCAATATATTAATGCCAATAGTTGTCACCTTATGCTGCAGCAAATATTATGCAAACAGAAAGCCTACTTGGTGGTTGTTGCATGTTGGATGGCCCCATACAAACTGGAAGTCACTGTGTATTCTCATACTTTCCCATTACATAACCTGCAGCTCACCAACATATTGTGTATCAATGAGTCAAAGGCTATCATCAATGTTCTCTCTTTAGATTACAATTTGAAACTGACCAACAGTGCAGAGCAGGAATTACTCAAGTCAAAACATTTCTTGTAGTTCTGACCTGCCTTAATTCTTCTTTTAACACAATAACTTTGAGAACATATTGATTCAGGGCAGCCTTTTATATGCCACTCAATAGCCGTCCAGGGTGTTTGTGTCTGTCCCTTTTAGGAGCAGGGACAGACACCAGCAGGGGCACTATTTGGAACTCGGCATGTCTTTTGAAGAAAGAATCAGTGCTTTTCACTTCATAATGGTCATAATGTTAGTATGTAAGTAAAAGGCCTAGACTTTTTCCACTACATTATAGAGGTACATCTCAAAAAATTAGAACATCATGAAAAAATGCAATAATTTTTGTCACTCATTTCAGAACGTGAAACCCATATATGATTTTGGCTCATGACTATCCTAGGGCTATGTGTTAAAGTGTCCTTGAGCAAGACACTGAACCCTAGGTTGCTCCCAAACATCTATCCCATTGGCGAATGTGAATGGGTGAATGAGATGATATTGTGAAGTGCTTTGGGATATAAAGTGCAACATTAGTCAAGTTCATTTGCTTCTCAGAAGTCTGACATTTCTGTTTAAAATATCCTTTTTTATTGATCTAATGTAACAATCTAATTTTCTGAGACAGTGAAATTCATCACAATTCCAATAAATAAAGGCTTGAGATATTTCACTCTATATGTCATGAGACTATATCAGATATGGGTTTCACTTTCTGAAATGAGTGACAAAAAATGTAGAACAAAACTTTTAAGGACATAAATGACTGTAAATGAAATGAAACTAGATCAGGAAAATGGTTTTAGGAAATGGTTGTAGTAACAGCTTCAAAAAGATCATTTCAATGTCTTCATCAAAATAGTGTCTTTGCATATCCTCAAACTCTCATCAGCTAAATGTTCTATACAGCCATTCTTCTACATCATCCATGCATCGTGTTTCAGTGGTTTATATAGTGCTGGCCAGTAAGCCAGTTTATATTGCTGTTTGTTTGGGGTTTTGAAGTTGTTTTTTTTAAGATGTGATATTTCATATATCACAATACCAGTGAGTAGAATGTAGTATGTGATGTCGAGCTGAGTGACGTAGCGCCACTTAACATTATTTGAGACGGGACAGTTTTTAATTTGCATTAAGCAAGAAAGAAAAAACTTTGTTTAAAGCGAATGCAGCAGGGCTTTATTTAACTGAATGTGAGGCATTTTGCTCTTTGTCTCACAAAACTTGCTATTGGGAACAAGCGCTGAACAGAGAGCGTGCCAGAATGTGCTCGCGCTGCGTAAATGGCGTGAAGTGCGCACATGACTAAAAAGCAGTTGGCAGAGACCGAGCGTGTATGCTAGCTGTTGGAGCATAAATTACAAAGTTTTGTTATTTATTAAGTTTTACTAGTATTCAAATTTGGAATACATGAACTCAATTTTGGTCCACTCGTGCACAGGTACACTTCACTAGTGAAGTAAAAAATGTAACTAGTATTAATTGTGAAGCAAAACATGTCACTAGTGAGCCTTAGATGTAATAATGGGGCGGAAAAACCAAACTGGCTGGCGATTGGCTTTTAAAAATAATACAACCAATCAGGGTGCTGGATTTGACTTTTTGAATCTTTTGATTCCATTAAGTTCATTTTGTCTTCTTTTAAATATATGTTAAGGTTTCATTTATTCAGACAAGGTTTTTCAGGAAAAAGCCCAGAGAGAACTCATAGGGACACATGAAAGCCATCAGAAAATGCTTTGATGCTTTCCTTGTGATAGAACTTATAGGGACACATCAACGCATATCACCTCTGAGGAAGACTGGCAGTTGACAGTCAAAACATGTCAATAGATAAAATTTCCCGAATAAACGAAACCTTAATATATATTTGAATCTTTACTAGTACGACTAGTGATTTTATGAGTGTACCAATAGTACTAGTTAATAAAATCTTTGTTCTACTAGGTCAATTTTGTGTTACTAGTAGTACCCGTACTAGTTATGGCGCGTTCACACCAAACACATTGAAAGCGTCAAAAGCATCAGGTGTACATTCACAATATATGGTGGACGTGCTTCTCGGGAGCGTCAGAGGTCCCACTGCCTGTTCCGCGCCTCCTGTGCAGCACGTTTTGAAACTTTTCACGTGGCGGGCGCTGCGTGTTTTAAAACCTCAAGCTTTTGACGTGTGTCCGGCACCTCCAACTCAGCCAATGCTAGAGTTGGGATTGTTGAACCTTTGGGGCATATCACGACGCGTCGACCAATCAGGAGCTTTCCCCAATCGTGACGAATTCAGAAAGAAAAAAAACTAACCGAAGAAAGATGGACAGGGGCTCTTCTGTTGGCATAGAGCGCTTGTAGTTGGTGTCCTGGTAGGAGATGCGAGTGCCAATGCGGGTCAGCAGGTTGTCAAACTGGGCCCGGGAGAGACGGAAGTATCGCTGAAAGCGATTCTCGTCCGAGTGCAGCTCTAGTGAATCCAGAAACGGCGCCGAGGTGCAAATAACGCCACACCACTCGCTCAATAATGTAGAGCCGATGAATGCGAGTCAAAGGCGGCGTGTTCAGCAAGGAACTCCAAACTTTATTCTCCATTCACCACACTTCTCTATAGCCCTCTGACATCACAGAGTCACACCAAAGAACATCCTACCGGAAACACCACCTTCTCAACACAACAATGCTCCCCACCACTTCACAGTCACTGGGTGAATTATGAACGTAACTGATCGCCACAATATCATCCATTGTATGAACACCACCGGCAACAGAGAAGCCCCTCCCCTAAACACACTCTCTTCCCAACTTGTTTGGACGCTCCAGAGCGTCTTTGACAATGGTGACGCTGGCGTCTGATTCAATGAGCACAAGCGTCCAACTAGGAACGTGAGGCACCATTATGACGCCCGAAACGCGTTTGGTGTGAACGCAGCATAAAGCTTTGGGTTTTGTAGGACTAATAAAGCCAACAAATTAATGAGTAGTACTAGTAGATGTAATGCAAATAAAGTTGCAATGTTTTCAAAAGCCAATGACCAGCCTGAATTTGCTTTTCCTCGTCCCCTTATTAGTGACTTCATCTTGTGTTATTGGAGAGTTTTCTGATGTTTTAGAAGCACATATCACTCTCTAGTTACTTTCCTGAGCATTGGGTGCTGCAGTGCTGCTTATCACTCTCCCTCTGAAACCAGTACATGGGGTGGACAGCGCATCGTCACACACGTCTGCTTTGAGTCCACGCGAACCTCCGTGAAGTCCGTTCCACCCGAGAATGTTTGGAACTTTCGAATGTCGCTTCATCACGTCGGTCTTTTTTTTGCCACTTGCATGGCGTGCAAACTGTAGTGCCTAAGTCCACCATTACACTTTACTACAAAGGACGTGAATGCGCATCAACTTTAGTCGGGCAGCCAATAACAATGCCCCAGAACAGCTCATGGAGCACTCTGTTTGTAAAATGATCTCTGATTGGCTGAAAAGTCGCGTCATGCTCCTGGATTTCTAAAACTCAAATACCAAGCCAAGAGAAGAAGAAGAAGAAGAAGAGGTCCATTTTCCTCTCAGAACATTTTAAATTACAATCTGCTCAAAGGTTATTATGGAGTTTTGACCAAATGATCATAAAAATTACATACTGCAGCTTTAAATAAGAAAATACTGTCATATACAATGAAACCGCAATAATTTAGCATATGTTCACTAATCCAGAAACGGTGCATCTCCTTTCTTCCCCTGTGAGTAAAACCACTGTGTTTGCTATACCTTGGTCAACACTTTTCCTAATAATCTGCATATTTAGCTTCCAGGAGAGTTTTTTTCTAAGTGGAGGCCAATTGTCTTTGTACTTACTGTCAAAGTAACTGTCAAAGTACACTGTCCAACTTCTCCTGTTGGAGGATTTAAATTGGTGAATGGTGAATATGATATGATCTAATATCCGCCCCCTGCTAAGTCCAGCAGTGACCCAGCAGCCTCTTGGGCCTCGGTGTCGAGCTGGAGGATCTCTACCGTCTCCAGGTCCCACTCGGCATCACCTGGCAGCACTAGGTACTGGTACTGGCTAGACTGGTAATAGTGTAACTCGATGTAGCCGCTGTCAGACAGGGGGTCCTTCTCTGTTTCATCACAGACTTCCTCCTGGCAGTCCATGGTGACCAGCTCCTCGTCATCTGGGGTCAAAGGGCATGTTGGGTTTTCAGCAAGAGTCGGGTTTCCAGTGGTGAGGATTTGGGATGAGGATGAGAAGAGGGGAAGGTTGTGAGACAGATCTGAGAGAGAGAAAAACAAAAAAAAGATGCAGACATGAATATTGATGTGTGCCATCCAGCGGCTGTTTGAGCAGCCACTTGTTGGACACTGAAGGACTAGGCTGTAAAAGGGGCGGACTCATAAAGTAGACTGTTGCCAGGTTTCCAGAGAGACAGCAGGCGGTTGCCATGACAACATGGCCCAAACACAGGAACATGCTGAGAAAAAGCCTCAGGTAATAAAAGTGTCACTGGGAGCTGTTACTCAGATTAAACTCTGTCCACTACTGAATTCACAGCAGGTCAAATGTATTCTTCATCTGTGCATCTCAGAGCCTTAATTAGGTTGGTGTCAGTGAGGTCTGTGAATACTGAAGTGCAATGTAGCAGAATCAGGAAGCCCCTTAGCCATTGGATCCCATCACATATGAATGATTAGTATTTTCAATAGAGACACAAGTCTCTGTGGAGTCACTAACCTGACATTTCTATAGCTGCAGGAATCTCATAGGCAGCTCCATCCAGCCTGCAGAGACAAGCACAGGTACACGTTCGTTATAACAGGAACAGACTGTAGTGGTGAGCTCTTCTGCCTTACGTTCCTGTTCCTGTCTTTTATGGAAAAATGTTGTGTTCTTAATGTGCATTATTCTGTGTAAAACGGTCACTGTCATTAGGGAATGAATTCTGGAAAAGTAAAATCAAAATGAATGACAGAATCCAAAATGTCAACCCTTCCTTCCTGTAATAGTTTACGAAACAAACATGTAGTGTTGATTTATACAGGTTTTTTCCCTAAATTTTGAGAAAGATTGATATGATCCATGATATTAATAAAAAAAATCCCAATGTAGCATTAAAAGAGTGATCGTCGTCATCATTGTCACATCATACATATTGTAAAAGCACTGTATATTAATTAATTAATTAATTAATTAACTAAATCATTGCTTTCTGTATGTGCTGAGTGCATATGACTAAGTTTATATTGTAGAAAAAGCATTCCTAATTTATCATAATTATCAGAGAAGTGATCAACTATTTTAACTATTATTGACACTTTGATTAATTGTGTAAAAGTCTGATTGTAAAACCAAAACTTCTGAAAATGAGCAGTGTGTGAATGGAGACTGTTATGGCAATTATTATCTTCATCATCATATCGTCAAATGTGTGTTCATGTGTACAATTTGTCATGTTTTAATACACAGTGACTGCATTACTCTTTGAACAGCTGAGTCATGTTAGATTAAGAGTACAGACAGTCTCTGTCTGAAGCCTCATACAAAAAACTCACATTCTTTCACATGCACACACAGATAAGACACCAGAAATCTTCAAGGCCGAACTCACTCACATTACACACACACACACACACACACACCAACTGACACACGCACATTATCAGGACAGATATCATTGCTCCAACATCTCCACTGTTGGGAGCATCTGACTCCCTCCTTTTCTTTCTTTCAGGGTTGGGACTTTTTCTCATATCTGTAGAAAGCTTAAGCTGTGAAACTGCTAAGCTGTCCTGCATATCCAGAGCCAGGGAAGAACCTTTCTGGACCATCCTGTACTCGTTTTCATTTTAGCCTTTCCAATGTACAAGATGAGACACTCTCCTTTTTTGTACTCCTTTTCATTTAGTTTTATAATAAATCCTTTTTTTATAAAATCATCATGCTCTGACTGGACTCCATCATTCAACCAGGGCAAAAATAATGTCTCCAAATGAGGTCAACCGCAAATTTGTTGTGACAAGACTCACAATGCAGGCCGATTGAGCAGGTTGCTGTTGGTGCTGTGATAACTGTGGGTCTTTCTCAGCACTTCCAGGAGCGTCGGTCGATATTCTGGGCACACACACCACAGCGATCCCTTACCTACAGACTGAAACACACACACACACACACGTCAGGAAACACTGATTGTTATTTTACAAACTTTTTTGTTTTTTTGACTACAACATTTTGCTCAGAATTCTGTGAAAAGCATAACGATGGAACGAATGATAACACAAGGTCTCTAACTTTGTAAATAAGTGAAATAAAACAGTATTTAATGTTTCCTGAATAGATTTATTTCTATAGTTTGTATAATTTCCTGTCATCTCCCTCCTGATGTGGGTCAACACTGATCTTTGTATTTTCAGTTCATGTTCTAAGATCATTTTTATCATCATTTTGTGGGTTTTTGGTGTCATTTTGTTGTTATCTGGCCTTTTTATCATTCAGTGTATTTTTATCATATTTTGTGTGTTGTTGTGGTCATTCTTGTGTGATGTTGGTATTACATTTAAATTCTGTTTTTGGTGTTGTTTTGTATGTTTCTCTGTTGTTTTTGTGTATTTTTCTCTCACTTAGTGTCTTTGTTGTCGTTTTGTGTGTTACTGGTAATTGTATTTTTCCCTCTTAGTGTGTGTGTGTGTGTGTGTGTGTGTGTGTTGTTGGTGTCATTTTGTGTCTGTTGTTGTTTGTTCTTTATATCATTTATTAGTATATATCATCTTAGTTTGTGTGTTTTTGTTGTCGTTTTGTGAGTTGCTGATCATATTCACTGTGATTATCATTTTTAACTATAAATAAACATTATGAAACCCCATATTTTTAATGCTTTCATTAGTTATTTTTACTCAGTCTCAGTACCCCCTGTAGTCCAACCGCTTACCCCTAGGGGTACAAGTACCTCCACTTGAGAAAAACTATTTTTTTAGTTTGAAAAGTCTTGTGCCCACCTGGTTCCTGTCCCTCTGGATGCGTCGGAAACTCTTGCTGAGGGACAGGTTGTGTCTAACAGAGTTCCTCCAGCCTCCTGTGGCCGTCCTGTAGTAGGGAAAGTTGTTGACAATCCAGGCATAGATATCCTTCACTGGAAGCCTCTTGTTTGGGGATTCTTCTATTGCCATAAAGATCAGACTGCTGAAGGAGTATGGTGGTTTGGACGAGGGTGGAGCAGCCTGGCCCAGGGTGGGGTCCTCCTGCTGAGGGGTTGCTTTGGTGAGAGGCTGCATAGGCAGAAGGTTTCCTCTCTGATGCAACCAGCTGAGACAGGTCAAGTCGTCCTGCTCGGACGTGCTTTGTGGACTGAGGCAGTGAGACGTGCAGTGTGTGGGAGGGGAGGAGTGACTGGACTCTGCTGTGGCAGGAGACAGTAGGGACGGGGATGGGGATGGGGACAGTGGGAAGGAGATGGGAGAGAAGAGGCCACTAGAGGTGTGCTGGGGCGAGGGGGACCGTGAGGAAGGGCCTCCAAACGTCGGGGGACATGAAGACAACGATGGCAGTGGGTGAGGGGCGTTCTCCATCTGTTTCTCCGTCAGCATGAAACCACAGAGTCATCCAGCCAGAGTTCTGCGGACAGGCAGGGACCATTTATAGTTAGCCACAAACATTCTCTCTATAGTTACTTTTCTTTGTATATTTAACAGAGATACTTTAATCCACTGCACCCACACACCTGGCATGCCTTAATATTGGGTACATAGATAAATATGGATACATTAGGGCTGGGCAATATGAACCAAAAGTCATATCTCAATATTTTTTTTCTTAAAATGGCGACATCCGATAAGAATCTCGATATTTTTTATTCAAATAAAGTCTGACCAGAGAGACAATTCAGGGTTAAACAGCTGACAATATGTGCCACTTTTGGCTTTTTTTTAAATAAGGGACAGCACATGTGAGTGAGTTCTGTAGTGTGGCTTGTTTAGGGGAAGGACGCACTCAGCATCCATCTAACTGTCCTTTTCATGCTGTATTTTAATGCAAAATAAGCTGTGTATATATATATATATATATGGGCGACCGTGGCTCAGTGATAGAGTGGATCATCCAATAACCGAAGGGCTGGGTGTTTGAATCTCACTTTATTCAAGTCATTCTTGTTGTGTCCTTGGGCAAGGCACTTTACCCACATTACCTTGTATGAATGGGTATTAATTGTGCATGAATGTTGGTGGTGGTCAGAGGGGCCATAGGCGCAAAAAGGCGGCCATGTTTCTGTCAGTATGCCTCAGGGCAGCTGTGGCTATAATATAGCTTACCACCACTGGTGTGAATGAATAATGGTTTCTCTGTACACACTTTGTCTCCTCGAAAAAAGCACTATAAAAATTCATTATTATTATTACTGATACAGGCTATAATGTCATTTTCTATATCGCCAAAATAGAAAACTCAATATTTATTGAAGGTTGATATATTGCCCAGCCCTAGGATACACGTTTTTCACTTTTCATTTTATTTTGAACATCTCTGATTGTTTTTCTCTGTTGGAGTTTCCTTCTACACAAGTGACTTTCTGTACCTTTTTTGTTGTTTTTTTGTCCCTGCTCGAAAAAAATAAAAATAAAAATTTTGGTGTAGATTAATTTGATTTGTGATTATGATTGTTTTTGATACAAAACTGATTACAGTGTGCTGCTTTACAGTCATTTCATGTTTCCCTGGAGCCTGTGATTCCTAAATTATGCAGAAGTAACTGTGATAAACAGATAAAATACTTTACTTCATTGTCAAACAAACAGTCAAGTGCAAAACACAACACAAATTTCCACATCTAGTCTTTCATAATAAGAGCCCAAGACAGAAACTGCTGTCATAAACAGATGACTAACTCAATTTATTCACTCTCTCCCATTTGACGCAGGAAGTTGTGCCCTTAATTATATTAACCCTGCCACACTTCTGATTGTTCTGGGTAGGGTTTGCATGTTCTCCCTGAGAGTGTGTGAGTTTACTTCAGTGACTTCCCACTCTCCCACTGAGTAACATGGATAATGGGTACCGGGTTCCTTCACTGATCCCAGGTGTAAATATGTGTCTGAGATAATTAGTCATTTTTTCCAGTCCTGACAAATACAAGCAGCAGCCCCTGGAATATCAGTTTGACAGCCCTATTAGACGGATTGTTTTGGATCCTCATTGACCACAGCATACACTCTATTTCTATTCCAGAAACATAGAAAACAACAGCAAAATGCACAAAATGACAACAAAAACACACTCAAGAAACCATCCATCCATTGTCAGACCCACTTGTTCCTGTTTTTCAGGGTCGCAGGGGTCTGCCAGTGCCTATCTCCAGCTCACACTAGGTGCTAGGAAGGGGTACACCCTGGACAGGGCGCCAGTCCAATGCAGAGCAACACGTACACAGACAACCACTCACACAAGCAGTTTAGAGACTCTAATGAACCTAACAATCATGTTTTTGGATTGTGGGAGGAACCTGGAGGAAACCCACGTGGCACGGGGAGAACATGCAAACTCCACACAGGAAGGACCCAAGTGTCCACCCCAGGGCTTGAACCCTTCTTGCTGTGAGGCAAACGTACAAACCACTAATCCACCACGCACCCTTAAAAAACCACTTTAACACATAATGACTACAAAAACAACAACATAGAGAAGAATTCAAAGACACAAAATGCCAACAAAATTGCACCAACTGACAGAAAGATACACAAAAAGACAACAATAACACAAAAAAAATAACAAAAACACACATGAGTAGAAAAACACACAAAAAGGCAATAAAAACTTTCCATATTGACAAGAAAATAGACAAAATGATTTGAAAAACACAAAAATGTCTAAAAACTCAAAGAAACCCCACATAAAAAGGCTACAAAGACAAAACCTTTTGGTCTTTATTCTAAATACTAACATTAATGTTGATAATGTGGCCCTCGGATCAGAAAATCACATTTTGTGTTCATGTGTACAATTTGTCATGTTTTAATACATGACAAATCAATTGTAACAAGCAATAGATTAATGCATTAAAGTCAGAGCTAACTTATAGACAAAATAATCATCTTCTTTTTTTGCATCAGGATGTTGTAAACCCAGATGGATCATCCATCGGGTGTATCCTGATTTCACACTAAGCTATGGGATATAATACTGTGTACATGATGGGTTATTCATAAATCTGGCTCCTCTTGAAACAGCACCTGTTTCTGTACTTTTAATATTAGACTTTGATGATCTAAATTAAAAATACAATTTAAAAAAAAGACGATCTCATGTAATGTGAAAATGAATTTGGCTAATTATGGAGCCAATCCAGCAAAATGGTTATCATCACCAACCCATGTTGTTTCCATTTGTGGAACTGGGACTCAAATTCCTTTGTAACCCTTTAGATCAGACATTGAACACTGGGGGCCACTTATGGCCCTTGGTTTCATTTGATGCAGACCCCAAAGTAAACACAAAATGACAGAAAAATACATAAAACAGAAGCAAGAATACATATTAAAAAAATACAAAATATTAAGACTGCTGGAAAATACAGTAAAAGACAAGAAAAACAGAAAATATTCCAAAAACACAAAACTACTACAAAAATAAACAAAACAACAACAGAGGGGTATTCCATAAAGGAGGGTTAACAAACTCTGAGTCTATCCATAAACTCTGGGTCAACATACCCTGTGATGGGAAACTCTGGGTATCTGATTCCATTACAGCTGGTATGAAGTGGGTTAATCAACCCTGAGTATGTAAACCTTGGATTACTGACGTGGACGCGCGCAATAAAAAGACATCATCATTGGATCGAAGATTACTCAAGCTGCCATGACAACCAAACAGAATAGAGTGATTTATTCACCTTGATGGTGAAATAAGCTGGTGTTTGAGGAATATGAGCCTGTTCTAAAGGTGTGTTCAGTCTTCAGTGACTATAGTGGCTTAAATCACCCGTAATTAGTCACACTTTTTGTTCACTTCATCACTTTATTGCTTCAGTGACGTGACGAGCGGTGAATAATATGAATAAAATGCGTTTGAGGAGATGTGACAGCAGCATAGGATGTCTGCATAGAGAGTCCTCCTGTTACACTGGATATTAAGACAGTAACTGCCGCTTGATATCGAATCATTTATATTGATTTTTAATGTAATATTGTCACCAGAGTCATCTCGACGTCCTAAAAAATGTCATAAAAAAACAGCTGGACGCGAACACGTGACCCATCACTTTCACAGCAACATCACAAGTCACTGCGCCGTCATATCTTCAAAGATATGTGATCTACAGATTTAACTGTATAACAATATAAAACAACAATCATCTCCTTTATATTATCCACAGGTTTGTATTCAGAGAACTTTACTACAGACGTCAGTAGATCTTTTAATGCAGATCAACCTCTCAGTGACTTTCACTTAATGATCTGTATCCACAATGTTAGAAAGAAAACAAGTGTTTGCACAAAAAAAACAACATTAGTAATGATGTGAACACGTCTGTGGTGTGTGATGTCACTAATGTGTTTCAGAGAAAAGTGTTAAGGTTCATTAAAGTGTTCAGAAATGGTGTTCAGGTGGGCGGAGCCAGGTAGAAACCCAGGGTTTCTTTGATAAAACCTGCCAGCGACCAGGTTTAGTTCACTGACAATGTTGCCATGGTAACATACTCAGAGAAGAACATACCTCGTGTTTAGGAATGAGATACTCAGAGTTTCCCTCATTTGAGCCTGAACATACTCAGAGTTTGAACATAACCTGCTTTATGGAATAAACCTCTGGAGTACACAACATTATGCCAAATAACACAAAACAACAACAACAAAAATACACAAAATGACTCAAAATAATGTACAAAATTACAGAAAATGAAAACAAAAGTAGACAAGAAAAACACAAAACAATTACTTAGCAAACCCACAGTCCTAACAAACAAGCAAAACAACAACACAAATACACAAAAATTACTCAAAAAAAAAAAAAAAAAATGCAAAATGACAACAAAAATACACAATATGACTCCAAAAAGCATACATTTTACAGGAAAAATACACAAAAGGACAACAGAAATGCACAAAAAGCACATAAAGTAACTATAAAAAGTTAATGCTCAGATCGGTCATTATTCAGAATGCTGACATCAATGTTTATAATGTGGCCCTTCCATCAAACAAACACATTTTCGTGGCCCCAGCTGTGATAGAAGTTGCCCACCTCTACTTTAGATGTCAATGTTTGTTTTCTTCTTTAAGCAGGTTGCCAGATTCTATCATTTGTTTGAAGAATAAGAATTACAAAGCAAAGCAAAAACCAAGTCATCTGGGCTTTGTTTTTGTGTCTCTGTGAGGGATGACACATGATGAATGGAAACAACGAAATGTACATTCAGTGATCACTACATGTGACAGAAACATGACTCAGCTTAATATGACCAATGTTTAGGCCTGGTCCCATCAGTCTGAGCTTTAAAGTCCACATGGTTTAACAAAGCTTGGAGAGCAAATGGCGGAACAATCTAAAGTTTCCGGGAGGGGAGAAGCCGCCAGTTTTCCGCTCACAGACCCTCACAGACAGCAGCACGAGCTCCCACTCACCCACTCACACAGAACACTGCCTCTGGTCCACAGCAGGTCCAAGTCCCGGTCCCACAGCAGCTCAGAATATCTCCAGATGGGCTGTGTTAGTGTCCGCGTTACCAAGGAAACCAAAGGGACGCTCTGCGGGCACGCGTCTCAGTGCGCGTCCCCGCTGTGTGGGAGATACCTGATCTCCATGTACCCCTCTGTCCGACTACAACCAACTATAGAGCATAATAATGGAATGGATGAGTCATAACACATTTTGGATAAACTTGATTTGTAAATAAGTGGAAAGAAACAGTATTTAGCGTCTTTGGATAGATTTATTTCTAGTTTTATGTTTTTAATGCTATCATTTGTTAATTTCCCCCCTCTCTCTTTCTCAAGTACCCCCTATATGTGTCCTAAGGGTGCACGTACCCCCATTTGAGAAACCCTGTCCTATCCAATACCTCTGTGTATTCCTCTTATGCATTGTATATCTTTTCTTTATCTAATTTCAAGCTATAATCTATTCTCTGGTCGTCTCTAACCGAGGTTAGATCTATTTATAGGTCGGGACACAAAAACAGGTCATAAGCATTATTAGAAATGTATCTATACTGATTAAGTACTGGCTTTTTTTATACTGGAAAGGCAAAATATGTTACACTTATTGCATTTATGAAGTAATCATTGGATAATTTTGTTGGTTTAGTTTTGGTAATTGCACTTTTTCTTTGATTGATTTTCCAAATGTGCTATTAAAAGGCAGTCTTTGACGTTTGATTATCTCAAGTGTAAATGCAGCATTTTTTCTTTAAATCAATTCTATAAAATAATTTGAACAACTGATATAGAAGTTTTCACCTGATAAACCTCTACAATCTACTGTATATCTACAAACTAAAAAATTTTTTTTTTTTATTTTGACTGGTGTTTATAGTGGGTCACCAATGTTTGCCTTTCCACAAATGTAAGAAAATTATTCTTGAGCCCTTTTCCAAAAATAATGGTTTTCCCCTTAAAAATATATACATATGTACATAAAAACACTAAATAAAATAGCTTTTGAATTCCTAAAATAGGGTAAATGTTGCCTCGGGTCTTAGTGTTCCAACCTGACCAACATGTAGTTTTTCACTCAATCAGGGAAAGGTTGAGCTTGAGTGAGTCACGTGCTCTAAACATCTCTAAAATAGGGTGGGACGATACATCAATATCTTGTTGCACGATACGCCACCACCTTTATTTAAATACCACGATTAGTAACGTGTTCACAGATGGCAAAATAAGATATTTATGAAATTATATTCTGATATCAGCACATTTTAGTCTCCGCTGCTATTAAAGGTGCAGTCTGCAACTCTTATGAAAGTAACTTTTTGTCATATTAGCTAAAGCTGTCCTGACATAGCTTGATGTGTGAAAAAAACAAACTCATTGAGTCGCCCCTGCAGCCTTTGGCAGATTGCCAGAATGCACCACAACTGAGCAAAAAGAACCAATCAGAACCAGGATTGAGTTTGACGGGCTGTCTGACAGCTGTTGCTCACAGGCCCCGCCCCTTTCCCGGAGCTAGAGCGCCGTATTTTTTTTTACAGTATATGATCTGGAGGAGTAGAAGATGGAATTAGCGACTTTTCTGCTTGAAAGGTAATTACTGCTGCTTGATTTACATTATGTTTGATTGGTAATTGTTACACTAGAACTCTGTAATGCATGTGTTTGTTCGTGTGCATGCAAGTGACACTGTGTTGCTGCTGAGGTGTGTGTACATTGAGAGAGAGAAGCACTACAGTAATATACTTTTAACAGAGCATGTTATATTACTGTGATGTTGCTGTTGGGCTAACGTTAGCTTGTTAGCTCCTCTGAGGAAGGTTTGGAGGCAGAGCAAGAGAGCAGTGGGAGGGAGGGATCTGAGAGGTGCGGACTGCACCTTTAACAGGTGATATGACATCTTAATGATACATACATCTTATATAGCACTTTTTTGGACACACTCCACACTTAGTGGTGGTAAGCTTCTATTATAGCCACAGCTGCCCTGGGGGAGACAGACAGAAGCGAGGCTGCCATAATGCGCCATCGGCCCCTCCGACCACCACCAACACACTACATTCATACTAGGCAATGTGGGTCAAGTGCCTTGCTCAAGGACACAATGACAGATACCACTGTGGCACCTGGAATTCTCAGTGGTCTCCCATCCAACTACTAACCAGGCCCAGACCTGCTTAGCTTCTAAGATCTAATGAGATCGGGCAATGACAGGCTGGTATGGTCACAATGACTGTGTCTTATTCAGTCTGAGGATCATTCAGCAGGAGAACTGAATTTATGATCACTGGTGTTTTATTTCATGCAAATCACTGTAAAAGAAAATGGTTTCCTTTCAATGATTTTCATCTTCAGACTATAACCAGGACTCAGGGGAGGGGTTGCGTCTATAATATTAATATAAGCATTGATCCAGTGGTTCCAAAATTAGGGGTGAGGTCATTGCGGGGGTCCACATACAGGACATCATGTATATGCTCCATTTTCCCCTGAATATTGGACAAAATTATTTCTTTCAGTGTGCATGGTGGGTAACCACGGGTACAACGTTCAGCACCGGTGACTTTCAGAAGTTTGAGACTTGAACTAAAAACAAATTTGAGACAAGAACGGTTTTCTTGAATTGCACCAGGTCTACAAAGTAACTCCTTCATGAGTCACTTGACAAGTTCTTACCTGCTTAATCCACACAAAGTAATGCAGTTTGCAGCATTGAGTGCAAAAGCACTAGGCACTGAGGAGGGGTTTTTAAGGCAAAAAAAACATTCACAACCAGTTAAAACTGAATACACAAATATTTATGCATTTTATTTTTCCTAGAAAAATCCAAACTGTTGTCATGCTTTGTCAAACAAAGATAAATAAAATTATTGGTGAAAAAAAAAAACAATTACTAGAACAGAAATGGTAGTCAGATTAGGAGTAGAAGGGTCTCTGCCTTTGTGCTTTCAATCTGGTCAAACCTGTTCAGAGGTGTTTTATTTTGAAAAAAGGACATCTGAATCAAAGCTCTTGTGTTCACTGAATGGTGGCTAAAACACTTATCTCTGGTTCTCTGGGATCAAAATATTTTTTTTCCTGTGTCTGTTTTTTTTTTTAGTAAAATGAAGGAATCCAGAATCCCCCCTCCCCCTCCCCCACTGTAGCTCAGCACCGTCTACCGATGCTTCATGTTTACTGAAAACAGCGGGAGTACAAGCCAGATTGTGAAAGGCAGTTACACTCAAATGTGAGTGCATTGAATGCTTCACGGTCACCTGACCAGGTGAGATGTTAACCAGTATATGATGATTGGCTGAAAAACTGCAGTGGCCACAGTGATGTAAAGGCGGAGCTGAGGTTTGGCACTTGATGCCATTCCCATGGTGTCAGAGGAGATGGAGGTGAGGATCTTCATCTTCAGAGAACGAACCTGCAGGACAAAACAAAGACCTTCATTAGCAGAATGCTGTTTAATCGTCAGTATGGAATATGTAGATCCCAGAGATGAGGGATTATCTATCGTTGTAGGCTGGCTGACTGATACACATTTTTTATTGTAGAGAGAAAAAACCTATTATTTATATTCAGCTCCATGGTTTTCTAATATTTACATTATTTAAATTCACTTGAATGTCACGTTCAGCCCTGCCAAATTTAGTAATGGGGGCGAGAACAAATAAATAGAAAAAAAAATGTAACAATGAGGTCATAACTAAACTAATGCATTTAAATCTATTTTGTTTTAATGGACCAATAACATCCAATGATCAAGTTATTACCGTTGAAAAGGCCTATTTAGGTACTGTATATGAAATGGCCGGTCCCACCCAAGATCAAAGAAACTAATTTTAAAATGTAATATTTACCCAGTTTCTAATTTTCTAAACAAACGTTTCAGATTTGATCAAACAGAAAGTATTTTTAGTAATTACCCAGAGGAACCTTTAGAACACCTATTCTTTACCTGCCCATTTAGAGATTGGCTTTGTCTTAAAATTCCTAACATTCCCATTTTTACTTTTAATCATATAAAATGATTTGTTGACAACTTAGAAAGTAATGTGTCTGTTACTGTGAATATAGTGTTCCTCTATGCAAATACTATTTTATTAATGACTTTAAATTGTATTTTTCCTATTTAAAACTGTTGAAAGCTGACCACCATGCCATAAAAATGACATCTGTTTATCTGTCTAACTGTTGTTTTGAATGTATAAAGTCAGGCTCCTTTTGGTTTCTATTTTCCTCTGCCTTACAATGTACAGTATGTGTTTGTGTGTGTGTTAGGGTGTTATTATTTTTGTTTTTACTGTCTCTTTGTTTGGTTTGTGATATATTGTTGTTCTGCTATTACCTATACTCTATATCTTCTTGTTGTTCAATTAAAAAAAAAAGATATATATATATAAATATATATATTTATATTTAACTTGGCCATTGTGTCGTGCCAAGAAAGGACAATAAAGACGACAATTCAAATGTCTTGCATTTTTGATATTTTTCATAATCAGTTTGAGCCGGTTTCACAAACTATTAGCTTTAGCTTTGACATTGTGAACAAGCCTTGTATGTGTTTGTATAGTTTTGGTTATTGTAGGGAAATAAAATTAACTGTATGCGCCATTCTGTTTGTAGAGAACCAACTCCAAATCAGTTGTTATTTAATTCAAAATAAAACACCATAGTCTGTGGTGGTTCAGTAAAATATTCTGAAACTAATTAGGTGTAATTAGTTGCAGGTATATTTGCAGAATAAACTGAAGAAAGCTTTATATTAATCATCTTCGCTGCTTTGTTGTTTCTTCCTCATTATGCATCCGAACATCTGAGAACAACAACCAGGAGCAATAACAACACGTGTAAATAAAATGAACTGATTTACTTATGCTTGTAATTAGTGAAAATATTGCACATATAAATAAATGCCTCCTTTGGTCTGGAGTTTAAAAATAAACATTCATATATATATGTGGATGCAAGCAATATACAGTAGATCAGAGGTGGGCAACTTTTATCACAACAGGGCCACAAAAATGTGATTGTTTGATCTAAGGGACACATTATCAACATTCATGTTAGCATTTAGAATAATGACCAATCTGATCATTAATACAGGCAAGAACAATGAGGTTATGTTGTCATTCCAGGTATTTTTCTCTCATTTTGCGCATTCTGTTGTCTTGAGTGTTTTTACTGTTGTTTTGTGTGTTTTTGAAGTCATTTCGGCCTTGTACTACGAAGCTGGATTTCCTCTTATCACGCTAACTACCAGGATTTAATCGGTGTACAGCATCCTATACTATGAAGCTGGCTAACGTCTTACGGGGCTAAATCACCATGGTAACTTAGGCTGAACGATTAACCTGGTCAAGACCAGATTTTGTTCTGGATCAGATCTGAAGTTCTAAAGTCACGCCTCTTGACCAATCAGTCACTGTGTGGATCTGATATGACTGACAGAGAATATTTTTCCTTTATTTACTATGACATCCTATAGGAAATAAAGAGATTTGTATCTGATGGACTGACCTACATTATTCAGCTGACAAAGCTTGCGTGCATCGGGCGCTTTCAGACCCATAAATAAATAAATTAATTCATGTATTCTGTGGTGACGCAGAGAGTCTCAGTCCTGTAAGATTATATAAAATACAAATATATTCCACCTTATGATGTAGGCTGAACTGTATGAATGCAGCATCAGAGCCACAGACAAAGTGAAACTCATCAGTGTCTTATTCTCTGTTTACAATCTCTAATTTAATCATTAACACTCTTCAATTCCTGCATTCATTCCTTGCTGCTTTTATTGCAGCAATGGTGTTGTTTTTGGTCTGAATTATGGAGCCATTTTTTGTGCATTAGTTTTCTGTAGATTTTGTGTTTTATTGTCATTTCATGGTTTTGCTTTGGGGGCCACTCAAAATTAGTGCGACGGCCGCATGTGGCCCCTGGGCCACCAGTTGCCCATGTCTGCAGTAGATCAGGAAAAACATTCTCATAGTGAGATTAGGCAGAACTCCTTCAAAGAGGCCTCAGTTAACCTCAGGAGGCCCCATATCGCTGTGGATTTACAAAGAATGAAAACACTCACGATGAAGAACATGAGGGCACAGGAGGACCAAGCGAGGGCCACAAAATACCCATCACTCCCAAACAGCAGCCCACACAACACCGTGAAGATAATCCTGCAGGAAGAACAGGTTTCCAAATCACAAATACCATTTTAGATTCCATATTAGATCACATGATGCCAGTATGTGTGTGTGTGTCCTGCTCTCACCCAACATATTTGTATCCGCTGTAGGCCATGAGGTCAAAGGTGGAGAGGTCGCTGTGAACCGTCAGTAGATACAAACTCAGCAGCAACACTAAAACCTCGATGATGATCCACACGAGGGCAGTGCTGGCACACAGACCCAGAACCTCAGGGCTGAACCTTCCCATGATGTCAAACACAAACGTCTCCTTTAGTTCATCTTACAAACGGATTAAGTGTGAGTCATATGAAGAGGCAACACACACACCTTTTCTGGATCCCCAAAGCCATCCCCGCAAGTAAAATGTAGGTGATGAAGGCCATGGCTGAAAGAAGACACCATAATCAGCACAATGACCACGGGGGGGGGGGGGGGAGAGAAAAGAGAGAGAGAGAGAGAGAGAGAGAGAGATTGTAATTGCATATATTATAATTGTAATTTTTAAAACCGGTGAGACTAATTGGTAAAATACACTAAAGCTCACACCCTATTTAAAAATAACTGATGAGTATTTAAGCACCCTCAACTGAAAAATCTGTTGCTGTTGTAATTGTGATTAAATTGTAATTGAGTTTAGATAATTGACTTTGTAATTCTCATAAAAAAATCTATAAAAAAATGTCTATTATCATTTAACGCAAAACTGGGGAACCGTGTTACAGTTCTATGTACAGTTCTACACGTGTAGTTAATAATTATTAAAATATGTTTCGTATCATGTTTTCCCACATTTTACCATTAAAAAAATTATAAATCAAAGGGCATATTGACACAACAAAGGCTCAGGCGCCCACACCAAAAATATTAAAAACTATATTTATATTGAGTAGGAAGCCTAACAAGGTAACCAATAAATAGGAAATAAATTAGATGATAGATATGAGTTACTAGTGTATTTTACAGTTATCATAAGAGATGCTAACAGAAAGCTAACACAAGAGGAAGGTTAACTTTTATTAGGTTATTTATTTCAGGCTCAGTAATTGTGATCAATTGTTATTGAATTTCAGTAATTGAGAAGGTAATTGTAATTGACTTTCTGGGGATAAAAAATAACTGCAATTTAATTGTAATTGGAAAAAATGCTGGTCACTGTAATTGTAATTGAAAATGTAATTGTAACTGAAAAATGTAATTGATCCCAACCCTGGTGGAAACTCACTTGGTATGTAAAGATCAGGAGCGTTCACATCCTGTCTGGGAGGGAGAGGAGTGTCTCGATGGTACCGAACCTCCCAGTCCTGCAAAACAATGCAAACAGTGGGATTCATTCAAACCATGTCAGTCACAACACATTTCATCACGGTTCTACGCTAACATTTTACCATTGGAGGCCGTGTGCTCCTAAAGGCAAATATTTGGGAACAGTAAAAAATGTATTTATAGACACAAACAGCACATTAAACATTTTGATTTCAAGGACATCAGTTGTATATCCCACTGCTTTTGTGTGTTGGCCGTCTGGCACGTTTAAAATTCAGTCAGCGTTCCACTGCAGGAGTGGGATCAAACGTCCCAACAGAGACCCTCTGATAATCCTTCTCAAATAAATAATAACATCTTTAAATCTGCATATAAAGGACAAAGTGTTTCTACACTAAACAATATGAACTACATGACTAAACTGGAAGTTAGAACCATCCTTTTCTCCTACTTTATTTATTTCTTTATTTTGTTGCCCTGTCAGCTCTCACGACACTCATTACTTTATCACAGAGAACGACTGCGAGTGGTGCGGTGAAGAGGATTGTGGGATTTGTCGTTTGTAAATGAGACAACAACAAAGTTATTAATATAAGTACCTTTATTTAGCCCATACATGCCTGTGTTTGTTTGTCAAACATGTCAACCTCTGTGATTAAAGTGCTTTTATATGCACCCTCTCATTCCTACTAATAAAGTTTGCATATAATACTGATTAAGTTGAACAGTCTATATAATTTTAACATAAAAAAGTTGAAATTAGATTTCATTCTAATGTCATTTTTGTTTTTCTTTTATTTATTTAGCACACATTACAGAAAAAAAACAACATTAAAGGACCAAGGACAGAACAAAGCCCAAAAGGCTTGTAGAAGAGTTTCCTTTCTATAAATCATTTAAAATAAGGGCAAACAAATAACCTTTGCTATATGAGGAAAAATAATATATACAGTGTATACACTACACAAAATCAATATCAAAAGACAATAAAAATATTTAACAAAACAGAAATTGAAAATCAAAAAAGAAATACAAAATTAAAACATATACACATACACCAATATACACATGCAAATACTGTACATACATATCACACGTGAAAAGGCATAGAGTACAGAGAGAGAGGGCATGTGTGTGCAGTACAACAAACAAGCTTCACGTGTCCATTAAACTGCAGGAAATGTCTATTGATACAGAAATGTATCGATAGACATGGATACAAAAACATATCAATAGACCTCGGGACTATGGGTACGTGGTCTAAGGCGCCTGACTCAAGGATTCTTCCTTCCGCTGGCATGGGTTCGATTCCTACTTTTGTCATATAAAGTTTTTCATTTTAACATATTTAACACGGCAAATTCCACCTTTAGAAATACTTTAATAAAAAAACATTTTAGGGTATTTCCTGGGTTAGGGATAAAGTTTGAGCTACAATAAAAAGGGTTAGCGGGGTAGCTAAAAATAAATGAGCTAAAATAAAACTGACGGAACTTTAAGTCACGTGGTGCACCTATCACATCACCTAAACTGGCCAATGAGGGGCGCTGTGTATGAATAGATTGGCATCCTATTAATAAGTTTCCGTGTCAATAGCCACGACCTAAACTGTGAGAGCCCAAGACCAAGTCCCATCATCATGTCATTGTCAGGAGCTGGGTTTCCATTACAGATTTTCGCAAAATTAAAGTATTATTTCTAAATGTGGACAAAGTATAATTGCGTTTTGAATGAGTTTCCATTGAATGTTGTTTTGGGGAGGAGCCTCGTAACTCCCGTGAAATCTCATCCCGCGAGCCTTCACTGCAGAAAGACGGACACCTCACGTCTAATATGGCAGTAATGATTTTTAAGTATAATGCTAGGAAATGTTCCGGTCTCCTCTTCTGTTTACACGTACCATTCCATGTTTTGTCGAAGAGCAGTAGTCTGAAGCACTAACAGCTTTCGCCTCCATTCCCCCAGGACTTTGCTGAAAACCATGGGACACAGGGCTTTTCAGTCATCGGTACCCAGGCTCTGGAACACCCTGCCTGACCACCTCAGGGCTCCACAGTCTGTCGATTGTTTTAAGAAACATTTGAAAACTAATTTATTTAAGCAATGTTTTAAGACTTATTTATTCTATCTTGATTGGTCTTTGATTTTATATTACTGTTCTCACTCCCTGTAGCACTCTGAGATTTGTGTACAAATATAAAGTGCGTTACAAATAAAATACATGATTATTATTATTATTATTATTATGTGACCAGGTACGTCAAGTTCTGTGATGTTTATTTGTGGAAAAAGTGTTCCCATAGCACTTTTGCGACACATTTCAATATTTAAACGTCTGAAATACCTCCTCATGAAAGCATAAAATCCTATTAGTGATATTTGAGCATTTTTTTTTTTGTTTTTTTTTTTTTTATAAATTCAGGTGTTTCCATTGTCTGTTTTTATTGCACTATTTAGATTTTGTGCAATTCCAAAAGTAATGAAAATGCAGCTATTCACACTTGTATTGTTGTGTACAGGCCCTCATGTGTTTGCTTTATACAGGGTAACAGAGGACAAACATAATGTTATGACAGTGGTCATATCTCCACATTATAATAGTGATAAACAAAGCTGGACAGGAGATAAATAAGTCAATAATCCCGCATGTACAGCACGAGTCATGCTGAGAAACATGATGACAGTGAAACGTGGCAAGAAGCTCAGATTACCTGGTGTGTGTACGGGAACATGATGATCAGAAGTTTCTTCAGGACATATCTGGTGTCCACAGCAAAGAAGTATTTCAGCTTGTTCACAGACATGAATCTGCTGATCTGACAGCAAAGAGAGCACAGACATTACCTTCACAGATGAGAAGTGACAGTTTGCCAAAATTCATCAATGCTGCCGAGTCAGTCAGTTATTAATTAAGAAGCTTCAGGCCAGTGCGTCACTGGGAGGCTGCCAATCCGGTACAACAGCACCTGGTTCACTAATGGACCTCCCACAGCCCACACATTTTCTTCCATTTTATTTGCATATGCTATGAGTTGATATAAAATCCTTCACAGTGGCTTCATATTAAAAAGTAAAGAGGGTAGTGTGGTTGATTGAAACCTCAGCCACTGGAAAGGACACATTAAGTGGTAGAGCGTCTGCTTCTGACAAGTCATGCACATCTGAGAGCAGATCAAAGAAAGACAGACTAAAACTACTCCTGGAGGGTTAATGAAATCACATACTGTGTGTGTGTGTGTGTGTGTGTGTGTGTGTGTGTGTGTGTGTGTGTGTGTGTGTGTGTGTGTGTGTGTGTGGTTTGCAATATTAAAAAACAAAAGAGTCACTTATCACATTATGAACCAAACACCACATGAGCAGAACTAACACTTGAGCAAATAAACAAGCTGCAGTAAAGAGTCATGAGCGGGATATCTTGTTTACTAGGGATGTAACGATTCACTCAACTCCCGATACGATGCGATTCACAATTTATTTTACAAATTTTGATGCAATTTCATTAAAAATAAATCCTGAATGAAATAAAGAAATAGTACAAATGAAGAAGACTGTTCATTTAAATTCTGGTTCTACAGTAAACAATGCAAAACTACATAATAGTTAATTTCCTTTTTAAAAGTGCAACTGAAAATGTACAGTAATTTGTGCCTCAACAATTAGACTTTAAAACAAATCCCATATCAAAGAAATAATATATATAAATAAACTATGGCTTTCATTCTCTCTCTTGTTTCTCCCTTTCCTCTGTGACCCTCTGACCTTGGATTTCACGTGTTCTTTCTTTCTCACTTCTTTAATTTTGTCTTGGGGAAGCCAAAATACTTCCACACTTCTGATTTAAAACATGGTGGTGCGTCCTGAATTTCAAATTATAAATAGATAGCCCTTTGCTGTAGATTTTTTAAAAGTACTGCAATTCAATTTCAGAGTATCGATGTGAAACGTGACACCTTTGAAACGATTTTTAACTGCTTCACGATTAGTCTTTACTTCCCTATTGTTTACAGTACTTTTTTAACAAAGAAATCTCGACTTGTATCCACGTCAATGACTTGCATGACATTTAGGGATGAATTGATGTCTAAACAAAAGCTAATCATATTATAAAAGTGAACTCTAAGCAGTGTCCAAAAAATGATCCAGTAAGCATAACTGTGCTTACGGCTGTTTTTGTTCTGGAGGATAATTAATGAAACATATGCTGTCAGTAACTAACCCACTGACATTAAATCCTAGTCAATAGAATATCAAACAGTTTCAGTGCTTTGTTTGTCAGTTGTGTATCAGCACATGTTCAGGTTAAAGATACAGTCTGCAATGTTGGAAATCTAGCATAATTTCAGCAAGCAAGACCTCCTCTAAGCTCCACCCCCTCCAGTATGCTCCGTTTAAAGTCACACTCCCACAAGCTTGAACCAAAAAACTAGTTTCCTTCCACTGTTGTATAGTGTTTAAAAAGTACTGTTAGTAATAATTGACAATAAGATTATTTGTATGCTGATCTCCATTACTGATTTGTAAAAGGACCATTCCCATAAATAACACTTTGATGCCATTACACCACATTTAGTTGAAGCTCAGGGTGTGCGATCTGACGATATTAGATCATTAAGGATTAAAACATGACGACAATCTGCCAAATCATGAAGATCGTAGAACCGTCTGTAGTGCACTTCCCTTGCGATGCCTTGTCTCTGACATGTCTGTGGTCCATACACAGCACATTCAAAGGTTTTTTCCTTTGCCAAATCACACCATTTACTAGTCAGGCTCATTTCAGCACTACAGAGTAGACACATGGAATAATTATTAAACACTCAATCAGCGCAGAAAGTACGCTCCGCTAACTCCTAATTTACTTTTTGAATGTGAGGTTTTAATTATTTTTTTTTTTTTTTAGGAAAGCTATAGGTATTTGTCAGTTTATCAGCTTTACTGAAAAATCTGCACAGAAAGGTTGTTTATTTTTGTTAAACTACATGCCTTTCTGCTCTGCAACAGCGCACAGGAGAAGTAAGATTGATTATTTTTTTTAAAAATTCCCTTTAAAAGAGGTGAAAATCTATATTTTAGACCGGGGCCTCAAGTACACAATAAAACCAGGTAGTAGAACAGTGAAACCACGAATAGAAAGCATTAAGAGTCACTGTGTTCAGCAATGCCAAACCTCACACATCTGCAAATCCTCCAATAGAACACGATGAGTCATGGCACACACATTTCACGTTTTATTTCAGCTTATCCAGTCAAACCAGATTTTTATAACCCGGTAGATCAATTATTTTAATTGTGTAAAAAATTACGAATTGACAACGTCATTAATTAGAGGAAACAAAGAGCGTGGGTGAGGTGTCACATTGATGAACGGTTTCAGTGTTCTACCACCAGTTTTTGTGTGTCAAAATCAAGAGAGTTGTAGTGTGTGAATCTACACCTGTTTTTACACACAAGTACAAGTTGACAAATCCCATCTTATGTGTATGTACGATCAATAAATGAACCCTGATGAGTAAGAACCCTCTGTCATTGAAACACGTAGGCACTCTACCTTTGGGCAAATGTTTCATATTTCAAAGGAAGCACACAGAGAACGCTCCAGCTTTGCAGGTTTCAAGGGTCATTAGAAAGTGTGGCTCAGAACAAAGCAGAACTGTGACCATGCCTCATCATCTAAATATACCTCTACATTTTTCAGTTACAATTACATTTACAATTATCCATGTTCAATTACAATTCAATTACAGTGACCAGCATTTTTCTCAAATACAATTAAATTACAATTATTTTTTATCCTCAGAAAGTCAATTACGTTCTCAATTACTATAGTTCAATTACAATTAATCACAAATAATAAATAAGATAATAAAAGTTAACCTTCCTCTTGTGTTAGCTTTCTGTTAGCATCTCTAATGGTAACGGGTCCTAAATCAGCTGTAAAATACATTAAAAACAAATATCTATCATCTGATTTATTTCCTATCTATTGGTTACCTTGTCAGGCTTCCTAATCAATGAAAATATAGGTTTTAATATTTTTGATGTGGGCATCTGAGCTTTTTTGTGTCAGTATAGCTAGATTTTTTTTTTTTTTTTAAATGGCAAAATTTGGGAAAGCTTGGTATGAAACATTTATTTTAATAATTGTTAACTACATATGTGTAGAACTGTACATAGAACTGTAACATGGTTCCCCAGTTTAGGGTTAAATTATAATTGAATAACTTTTTTGACAACTTATAATTTACTTACAATTTTCATGACAATTACAAAGTCAATTATCTGAACTAGGGGTGGGCAATATGGGAAAATGATCGTATCACGAATTTTTCTTTGTACGATCACGATTTTTTTTTCTCATTCAAATGATTTAGACTATTTTAAAGTTATTTAACAATAAAACAAACCAAATTACCTTCTTAAAATCATCGCCCTAAATAGAAAAAAGGAATAAAAGATCATTTAGGACAAGGTAATTATTTTTATTTTTTATTATTGTATGTAAGCAATTCATCAAACTGGTTCCTAGTACAATTAACATCAAACAAAAAGGCTGACAAGTTATTTTTTTCACACAGTCTTTTTACTTTGATTTAGAATTAGCATCACTTGCTACATAACAAGGCAGCATATCAGTCTAGTGATTTCTATTTGTTATTGAGGTAACACACTCATATTAATAAAATACTACTTTAAGCAGTGTTTGAACGCCTCATTTAACACAGTTTAGACAATTATATCCTTTACAAGATAAAACGTTACTGCTTTGGTTACATTAGGTCTGGATCATATGAACCAGTATTCATATCTCTATATTTTTCCTCAAAATGGCAATAGGTGATATAAACTCCATTTATTATTATTTTTTTCAATAGTTTTGCAAGAATAACAATAATGGGTCAAAGTCAGTGGAGAAAAATGCCACAAAGACCCTTTTATGAATCACAAGCAGCACAATAACCACATTTTGTCACTTTTGATTGTTTCCTTCATTAAGGCTGAAATGTGATTAAATTATGTAGTGTTGCTTTTTTCAGGGCAGCTCTGAGTTGTTGAAAGTAGTTTTTAAAGTAGATCACATTCAGGACACTGTCTCTTTAAGGATATGGAAACAGCCCAGTGAGCTACAGCAGCAGCAGATCTCTGCTGAAGAGCAACAGAGAGTTAGTTAGAGAAGAGAAACACATGCAGTGTTTCCTCAAACATCTCTCAGTGCTTCAACACTCAGAACTGATTGAGTTTTACAGACAGACAGACATCTGCACTGAGCCTCTGACAGTCGCTAACACGGAGGAAGCAGCACAGCTAACTCTGTGTGTGCACTGGGGGGGAGGGGGAGGGCGAGCGGAGCGTACTTCTGCCCTGTTTAAGCGCTTAATTAATCTTAATTAATGTCTGTTATGCTGACATGCTGACTAGAAAATGGTGTGATTTGACAGAGGAAAAAAAACATTGGATGTTCTGTGTATGGACCACAGACATATGATGCAGACACGGCACTGCAAGGGTTAAAATATGAACTACAGACGGTTCTACGATCTCTGTGATTTGGGAGACTGTCGTCATGTTGTAATCCTTAATGATCTAATATCGTCAGATCGCACACCCTTAATCTGAACTTAATTACGATTATGACAGCAATAATTTAGAATTATGCCATAATTGTAATTAATTATCAATTACACAATTACAATTATAATTGACCCCAATCTTGATACATACCTACATACATAGTTTTTTTCCTCTCTCTTGTTGCAATAATATAATACATGAACACATCTATTAATACTAACCATGTGTAATAATATTAGCACTTCACCTAACAACCAACCAGGCTAACAGCGAAGTGCAATTTCTTATTCAAGACAAAATATTAGTACGGTTGCACTTCAGCACTAAAGCACTTATCATCTGTCTTATGCACTTTAGCTGCAATGGTCACTTTATTTCTGGTGTGTCCTCAGCTAAACAATGTTATATTTTATTGTAATGTCCGTTCTGTCTGATTTTGGATTTGTCTGGGTTTTTTCTTCTGGTTTTGTTTTTTTAAATGTAATTTCTGTTGTACACAACATCAACCTGCCGGGGACGATAAATGGAAACTAGCCTGTGGTTACAATCTGACACATTTACATGTTCACATCCATTAATGAGTTTGTCCCTTGTAACAAATAAATATATAAATAAATAAATAAATAACACCCTCCCTGTTGTGCCCTGTGCTTACTTACCTCTTTGTTTACTATATCCTTTCCTTGGTTAGCTAAGGAGGAGCCATACATCATGGCGGCATTAGCCATGGGGTCGGCGAACATGTTGCCCGCCCCTGGCCCTCCCTGCATGTCACTGCTGGCTCCTTGCATGTCGTACCCGGGGGTGTAATAACCCTGGCTGTTCATAGCTGGTGCAGTTGAGCTGGTGTCCTCAAACAGAACGGATCCTGCTGGGGGCGGAGCTGCACGAGCTCTCGACTTTGCTGTGAAAGAGCGAACAACTGTTATTGAACTTCTTAAATTATCCATGTTAAAATACTCAATTACGATTACGGTGACTTAAAATTATAATTACTCGTACAGTTCCCATCAGAGGTATTATTCATATTAACATTAACAAGAGTTTAAGTCTTAAATCAGCTGTAAAATACACTAAAAGATTATCTATCATCTAATTTGTTTCTCATCTATTGGTTACCTTGTTAGGCTTCCTAATCAATGAAAATATTGGTTTTAATATTTTTGGTGTGGGCATCTGAGCCTGTTTTCTGTCAGTATACCCCTGGATTTATTAGGGGGCCAAGCTTGCAGGGCCAGGGACCAGCGGTGCTAGGAACCCTATTGTATTCGTTCCAATTATTATTATAGTTAATTTTCATAGATCCGTTGGTAAAAGTGGTGCTGCAGAGGGTGGGTCCAGAACCCCCAGCTTAGCTTTGACACAAAAAGTCACATGTCAGCAACCAGGTGGCGCTAAAACCAAGGTCAACAAGTTTTGACCTATAGTTCCCACACCGTATGTTGCACATTCAAAAACTTCATATCCACAGATTTCCTGAATAGCACTAAATCACCTGGGCTAGGCCACGCCCATTTCCGCCTAAACTTTTGTAAGAACAAAATTGCGAAAACTGGAAAACCTACTTTTTTGAACTCCTCCTAGGGGTTTGGTTCAATCAGCGTGAAACTTGGCACATAGAGTCTTCAGTTGGACCTGATATAAAGCTCAGCAAATAATTTTGCTCAAGCAAAATATGCGCAAATTATTAACAAGTAAAGTTTTCTAGCTAGCTATAAAAACGCAAACTGGTGCATATCTCGGTCAAAATAAATGCTAACAACAACAAATTTGAGATCCTTGGTTGGCATGTGACTGTGGGGGTATGAGCCAAATTTGAATAATGTAAGACACTAGGGGGCGCTGCAAAAATGGGATATTTATATCTCTTAAATGGCAAGACCGATTTTCAACAAATTTGGTGGATATGAACTTGGGTCACTCCTGAGCCCATATCTCAAAGTTATTCGCGATTTGTCAAAGTGGGTGTGGCTTATTACAACATACCATATAAATAAACAAACATTTATTTCAGCTGAATTATTAGGCTTGGCCCACTTTCATAACTGCTTGCAGTTCTAGTTATTATTATTATTTTTAATGGCAACAAGATCCTCAAGGAACTCACAGGCAAACTAAATATGAAATATATTTTAATAATTGTTAACTATGTATGTGTAAACCATAGAACGATAACATTATTTCCCAAGTTTTGTGTTTACTTATATTGTAAATCAGTTTTTTAATAGAATTTTCATGCCAATTACAAAGTCAATTATGTGAACTCAATTACAATTCAATTATGATTACAACAGCAACAATTACAATTACGTCATAGTTGTAATTAATTATCAATTACGTGATTACAATTATAAGTGACCCCAACCTTGCTGTGCAGTGACAGTCTGTGTACAGTTTTAAGATAATAACATGAATGATCAGCTAAAACGACAACACTTTCATCCTAATCAACATGAAACCTAAAGTTGAATAACAATAAAAATGTGAAGATGAAAACGTAAACCTAATTACATAAATGTGAATAACCACTTAGAAATACATAGCAAATATTACTTAAAGAAACGTTAACTACTGCCCTACATAAGTGATCGTAAAAATGTGGCCAATACGGTGTGGATTTTTCAACAAGTCGGCACACATTAGTCATGATGCAGAACTGTGCGTTACTGCCATCACACTTGGTGGGATGACTAAACTGGCATAGCCACTGTACATCTCTGAGAATCTAACATTGAAAAATGAGCTTCGGAAGTTGTGGGTAAAGTGATGCACTCAACAGCACGCAGGACGGATAGGACGTGCCTCATATGCAGGACCGTGTCTGAGTGCGGGAAAATTGCATTTGAGCGAGTGACTGAAGAACTCATATCTGTTATACATTAGTTTTCATCCTTAATGCCTAAAATAAGAAGTTTGCTTGAATATAAAGCAAATAACAGTAATAAAATGACGTTTCTGGACCGGGGAGCGGGGTGGGCGTCAGGGTTGGGGTCAATTACATTTTTTAGTTACGATTACGCTTTCAATTACCTATGTTCAATTACCAAGTCAATTATGATTACAGTGACTAGCATTTTTTCCAATTACAATTAGTTTTTTATCCCCAGAAAGTCAATAAAATTGCGTTCTCAATTACCAAAGTGCAATTAGAATTCATCACAATTACTGAGCCTGAAATAAATAGCCTAATAAAAGTGAACCGTCCTCTTGTGTTAGCATCTCTTATGCTAACGGGTCCTAAATCAGCTGTAAAATACACAAAAAACAAATATCTACAATCTGATTTATTTCCTATCTATTGGTTACCATGATAGGCTTCCTAATCAATGAAAATATAGGTTTTAATAGTTTTGGTGTGCGTTTTTTGTGTCAGTACACCCCTAGACTTAATTATTTTATTTTATTTTTTAAATGGTAAAATATGGGATAACTTGATATGAAACGTATTTTAATAACTGTTAACTACATATGTGTAGAACTGTACACAGAACTGTAACATTGTTCCCCAGTTTTGCGTAATAACCAAACTCTATAGACATTGTCGCGCCAATCAGAAAAACAACAAAACTGCGCAAAACAGAACGTAAAACTCCAAACTACATGAGTGAGTAAGTAAATTAAAGTATTATCTACAATTCGGCTATGTTTTTAAAAAAAAAAAAATCATTTTGTACCTTCAAACCGAGTGATCAGAGCTTAACTTCCATGCACGGCACCACAGAGAATCTGCAGTTTTCCAGTTGGACAATTGAACGGGTTGAGTTACTGAACAACAGTTATATGGTTTAAACAATGGGAAACGAGTCTGCAAAAGACTCAGTCAAAGGTAACAATAGCATGGCACAGGAGAAAGTGGAGGAGGAGTGGCCGCACACGTGACTCTTGCTCGTGTGAGGAGCTGTGCAGTGAAATAGATATAGATGGTGCGCTAGCACCCCCCTCACACCCTGAGGTCAAAAGTTGAATAGGTTTCATTTTGGGGCCGTCCAGAAGTGAAATAAAATTAAAATAAACATTTTGAAATGACCAAATTACTCCAAAATAACAGATACACACACTCGGGGTATTTGGAACCCGTTGACTGAGTTTCAGGTCGAACTCGCACCGCGTCGGGGAGACATTTGCTCCACACACACAGACCTCCCTTGCTTTTATAGGTAGATTTTGTAGTGTGGAATGTTAGAAAAAGCTTGATCAAGTGATGTTACTCAAACAGAGAACAATAGTCAACAATTTAAGTTCACTTCAGTTATTTTTTACTGTCAGTATATGATGGGAAAAACTGAGGGAGGGACAAAAACAAAAACTTATCAGAGCGCTTATATCTGTGATTTTAGAGTCCGATAAAATCCCACATTCGTTTTCTGGCCGATATCGGACCAATATCCGATATCAATATCAGATAGGGACACCTCTAATAACTATTTACTAATGGCTACGGCTTCAAAGGGAAAGATCTAAGAAAAAAGGTAGTCTCCAGGATCCTTTTCTTCGTAATAATTTACTGTTGTACTAAAACATTTCTATGTGACCTTGTTGGTGCACTGTTTTACTGCTGATGGTACAGTACACTCTTTCAAGTAAAGACAAGTACGAGGACTTATTAAGACACTGAAGGATAGAGGAAGTAAAGGCTCAAACATACTCGGGCGGTCATTAACACAACGGACTCCTCGCAAACGCTGCCAAACTACTACGCGGCGGTGCATCCAAATATGTAAGCTCTGAAGAGAGCGGACAGCCACGTGGAGTCCATCATGCGCAGAGTACATCCAAGTAAGTTCGAGCCTTAACAGATGCACTTTTCTCCACAGATCAACAGTGCACTGAGGGGAAAGGGATTATTTGGGATCAAAGATCTGATCTGATCAAAAACAGCTCAGGCCTTGTTTTTAAAAGTCATACAAGAATCTGAGTAAGCTGAAGAGCAGTCCCCTTCAGAAACCATTGTTAGTGTCTCAAGGATATTCTGCACTTTATTAAAATGGAGAAGATAAGATGTGGAACCAATGGTTCAACCAAAAGATTTCATAAAACATGGGGCATTTTTTTTCCAAATATGTTAGGGGTCTCCATTTACTGGATGACTTAATATCTGTGGAAACACCAGGGTTTTCTTTATTTATGATTTGATTTATTACATTTTACTCAGGCTGAATGCTTTAATAGTGATATATGTATATTCCTCATTTCTGTGTTTCTCAAGTTTGCAGGTGCAGGTTACATGTATGCATTGTGCAGTGAATTAAGACACCGCTCTTGGAAGCACAGGGTCGCAAGTTCGCATCCTGCTTCAGTCTTTTTTTAATGACATTTTTTGGACGTTGAGATGACTCTGGTGACAATATTACATTAAAAATCAATATAATTGATGCGAAATCAAGCGGCAGTCACTGTTTTATAGCCAGTGTAATGGGAGGGCTCTCTATGCAGCCATCCCAAGCTGCTGCAACTTCTCCTGAAACATTTTTATTTATATTATTCCCTGCTCGTCACGTCACTGAAGCAATAAAGTGATGAAGTGACCAAAAAACGAGACTAATCACGGGCGATTTAAGCCACTATAGTCCCTAAAGTGGCGTTCTGTGTGAACACCTTTAGAACAGGCTCATATTCCTCAAACGCCGGTTTATTTCACCTATCAGGATGAATAGATCTCTTTCTTCTGGGTGGTTCGGGTGACCTTCGATCCATTGATGATGGCTTTTTATCACGGGTGGGCACGTAAGTAACCCAAGGTTTACATACTCAGGGTTGATTGACCCACTTCATACCAACTGTAATAGAATCAGATTCCCATAGTTTCCCATCGCAGGGTATGTTGACCCAGAGTTTATGGATAGACTCAGAGATTGTTAACCCTCCTTTATCCACTGAGCCAGCTGGCCTTAGTGAGGATCTGAGCTGTCTCCTGATGGAGATGTTTCACACTGTCCTAGTGCAGAGAACTACCCATCTGTGATGTCATCACGCAGGTTAGGGCTTGGCAATATGGACCAAAATTCATATGTCCATATATTGCCCAGGCCTAACGCAAAGCAAACTCAAAACAGAAGCACATAGACCCAACAATGTAAACGAAGACAGAGAAAAGGCTTGCTGGTTTATTTCCTGCCACGTAATAGCTCAGTGTGTCTGCGATGTTTCATAATTAGTGCCAATATTCATTTATCTAGGTGTAATATTAGTCCCCCTGTGCCAGAATGCTAGATCTGAGTGTTTGATAGCGTGAACCCACAGCAGGGTTAGAATATTTAGCTGTGAGTTAATGGTGCGAAAATATCCTTAAAAACTGCATCATAGATTTGTATGAAAAAAACCTGCTGAGCAAAGAAATAAGCTCATATAACCTGTGTGTGTGTGTGTGTGTGTGTGTGTGTGTGTGTGTTACTTACTGGCTCTGTATCCTTGATGTGGCAGATCCATTTTAACCTTTACTGCCTGTCAGGACAACAACACGTTAGCCACAGTTAGCTTTAATTCACTTTATCTAACACTGAACTGGTCCAGGGTGAGTCGCACACACTGGTATCATATGGTTCAACAGGTTAGTAGGAAATAACAATGTTTGACTAACCTGTTAACCTGATTCATAAATGACTACAGGGCCACGGCTGCTAGTTTGCGTTAGCTCCTAGCTAAACAAGCTAACTTAATAACGGCCAAAAGGTCGCTGTAACTCAACAGACTGTCACAGGAGACACTTGCAACTCCATTATCAGATCCAAACTGGTCTCTGAAGCCCATTTAAAGTCATTCCAGCTGTTTAACTGGAGGAATACAGAGGACAGAGAGCACTTACCTGCACCGCTAACGTTGGCTGCTGCTAGCTATGGTGTAGGATCCACCCATCCACAGTGGTTGGCTGACTGCACTCAGTGCCTGCGTGGCACAGTTTGCTCACAGCTGCTGTTTCAGCCAGAACAACAAAGGTGGCAAAATACTAGGATTTCGTACTCAATAAAAATATAGATACTTGAATGAAATAACACTCAGGTAAAAGTAAAAGTATTGAAGTGGCTTCCTTACTTGAGTAAAAGTAAAAAAGTACATGCTACGAAAATGTACTTAAGTAAAAAAGTGAAACATGTCCCTTCAAAAATAAAACAGCGAATTCCATTAACTTTTTTTTTTTTTTTTAATTATTATTATTATTTAAGAACTTGTTGAAAACTGGTATATTGAAACAAGTTAAATATGTTACCTTAGAACACCTGAATTTCGCACTCAGAATATATAACATTTGTAAATAAAAAGTGCAAATGCTCAATATATCCCATGCAGAACAGTTTTGAGTAAACATTTTGAAAAACTTGAAAATGAAGGGACCCGCCTAACAGAAAAAAGATCAAACTATGAACATTTTGCGTCTTTTTACGTCGTGACGTCATCTTCAAAGGTCTTAAAAGTATTAAGCTCATTTTTAAAATGTAAGGAGTAGAAATATATTGCTTAAAAAGTAAGGGTTAAAAGTAAAAAATAGATACTCAAGTAAAGTACGGATACCAGAAAAAATACTCAAGTACAGTAATGAAGTATTTGTACTTTGTTACTTGTCACCTCTGCAGAGCATTACGTACACACAAAATAAAGTCTAAATACATTTATAGATCGGTTATAAATAGATATTAGTGCTGTCAAATTCTTTTTTTTTTTTTTAAATATCTGTAGGGAAGATGAGCCATTTTTCATATTTAGGATCACTACATCAAGGTAATTATAGTTTTGTTGCTAACTAATATATATGCATATATATTTCGGGATGTTGTGCATCCCTTCAAACAAATATAGCATGTCCAAAAAAAACTTATGGGGTAAGTTGACCATTGCTGCAGCCGGGGAAAATTGAGCCATATTCAACTCTGTAATCATACAAATGCAGAAACTTAATATAATATTCAAAACATATAGGCTACAGTCAAAATCACCTTATTACTTTATAGTAAAATGAGCTGGTGGCTCACCGGCTCTACTTACCCTATAGCAGCGGTTCCCAAACTGGGGTACGTCACATGTACCGCTAGGGGTGTATATATATATATATATATATATATATATATATATATATATATATATATATATATATATATATATAGTGGCACAACTCTTTAAAATACACCAAAAGGTGAAGTTCAAATTCTAAATTCAGCAAATCATCAGAAATAAATGAATAAAAAGGCCTAAATTCAAGGTTAATGTTGGACGAGACACAGGAAAGAGTTTAGACGAGCCTGCCGACACAAATAAATGATGAATAACATGAGCTAAGAAGTATATTCTAAGGGGTACATGGGGCAATAAAGTTTGGTAAACACTGCCTAGAGCTACCATTATGACTTTATTAGACCCCACAGCTAAAATGGTTCATTTTTGTGCTAGGTTGTATCATCATGTTAGCTCATAGATACCACAATTGATGTATAAAACACATTTAAAATGATCTAATTTGGTCTAAACACAATTCTCATGAAGGTTATGATCGACTAAATTAACTTTCAAGAGTGAAAAATGCTTTTTTGGAAATAAATGTCTAACCACTTTACCCATGTGGTCCTTACCTTCACAGAATCCATGAAATATTGCCTTCCTCCTAAATATGTGGTTGCATGATCAATGTACTGTATGTTTTACCATTTCCGAGCAACAAGGAGTGGCTCAATTTACCCCTATTGTGTTGTTGGATTATGAATGGAACGTGTTCCAGAAATTGTATTGTCCAAATCAACAACAAAGCTTCGGTATTTGTTCAAAGTGCTTTTTTTCTTTTAAATTCTCCTTGAAAATCTGAACTTTAATTAAAACAATTCATTTGTAGCCGCTGCTAATTATGAGCCAAACTACAAAGTCATAGCAATATGATCTTTGTGTTTTCAACCAGCTAACAGCAGAGCATGGGATTAGCCTGGAATGTTTAGTCATTGGTAAAAAAAAAAAAAGGGAAAATTGATTAAAATTATATATATTTTTATTATTATTAATCAAATACACTTCACACACAATAAATAATAAATAACTGTATCATAAACCTAAACTTTCTCAAATATAAATCTAGTAATAAAATGCAGTATAAAAATATCTGAGGTGGCACACTTGTTACTTTGTGCACTTATTCTGGCTACTCTGTATTTGTAACACACTTTAATATACATGATCAAAAACTAATTCTAGAAGATGAAAAAATGACGCTGGGGTCGCTGGACATTTGTGATACCAAAATGGGAACACGGGAACATTACTGATTGTGTGCAGTGCAGGAAATATGTTCAAAAATATACAATCTCTTTGCTGTTATCATGTTTCTTGTACTATCAGTGACAGTGTTTTAGTGAGTGACTCAGCATTAAAAAGTCCACCTCCAACACTGCTAATGACCACAGTTGAGACTTGCATGTAATCCAACCCGATCGTATGTTAACTCTTTTCCTCACTCCTGTTGTATTTATCTGTGACAACTGTTTAAAGAAAAGTTGAAAATCACATAAGGAAAACAAGTTATCTGCTAAAAGTGAGTTGTGTTTTTACTTTATATATATTAAAAAATGGATTTTTTGGATGTTTAAGTGAATTGTGGGTTCTTTCTGCAGGACTGCAGTCGACATGATTGGGAATGTACATTGAGGATCTTGTGAATAAATACTTGAAGAGACAGATCTAGCTGAGTATCAGACACCATATGCACTGGCATACAGCAAAGCAAACTCCTGCTCCCAGTAAGGAATTACATCACCTTAGTCAGGCCAGGGGAGATACCTCCAACACAGCAGAGGTTCTTGGCGGGCTTGCTTGCCTCAGCTTGGGACTGGCAGCTGCCAGTGGATCTTGGGAGAAAGCTGAAGTTGCCATTATTTTGCCCACCTGTAGCTGGTGTTTGGCTCCCTCTGTGTTACTGCCAATTCCTTTCTGTGCCTTGCTCATGTACTGACTCATGTGCCTACGTATCTCTACCTTTCTCTCTACCTGTTGTAGAGAGAAAGGTTATTGACATTTTGCTGGTGGACATCCTTCTTGGTCATGACTTGGTCCATATCTAAGCTAGGCAGGTAGCATTAGGGGTCTTTCCTGTGGACTTGTCTTGGATGGTGGTTGCCTCAGCTGGGATTCAAACTCAGTTTGACTGTGTGACGGTCCAATGTTTACTGTACTGTCCAGCTGCTATTAATCATATGTCTTTAAATTTAAAATAAACTTTTGTTGTTATAATAATAATATTAATAACAATAATGACGATGATGATGAAATAATGTTAATAGTATTGAAGCCTCTTTTTAAAAACAAAGATTCTCAGGGAGCAACATGGTGAAATAGTGGTTAGCAAAAAAACAAGTCAGGTTCGATCATTAGATAAACCTCCTTGGACACCTTCTGTGTGGTGTTTACATGTTCTAACCTTGGTTGAACAGGCAGCCAGTGTGTTGGCCCTGCAACAAACTGGCTGCCTGTGCTGGGTGTACCCTAGGCAGGGTGTACCCCCTAACCAAAACCCCACTGGCATAGGTACCATCAAACACTGTGAACCTGTACAGGAAGATGACATAACGCTTTATTTGTGGTGTCACTAAAGCAGAAACATCAGTACAGTAAATGTCTTTGTAAAAATGTGTGTTCAGGACACTTGTCACAATGTTCACATCCACAGATTGCAGCTGGAGTCAGATAATCTCTATCTTCTAACGGTCAAAGAATCCCAAGTTGACAAGGCAAGAACCACAGCAACCACTAAACTAATAAATTAAATAAACTCTGTTCAGCACAAGTAGGTGGTTGTCTTTGTGTGGGCGTGAGGGGGTGAGTTATCATGACTGCATGTGCAAAATGAATAAAATAATCAGGAATTTACACTTCCTTCTATCTCACCATAAAAACGTTGACTTGGAGGGAGAAGTGGACTAACTCAGAAAATGCATTATTATGCTTAAGTGCAAATGAACACCTAAGGACATTAGCATAATTTCGGTCATCCATTTAACTAAGAAGGATTCATGCTGTGCAGACCAGTAAAAGTGAAAGAGACTCACTGCATGAATGAATGAATGAATGAAGGAAGCTGTAATCGGGGAACTCAACAAGCTGTGACATGTCCAACTTAATGTCGGGCAACGTGTCATCATCTTCATTCCTGAAGCATTAGTCACCTGATCCTCACCTTTGCTCCACTTCACTTTCATATGACACCATTAAACAGTGACACATGCCCTGTGTGTTATGTCTTGCTCACAGGGTATTTCATTGATGAACACGGGCACTCAGAACAACAGGTACAAGTCCGGGAAGTCTCCTATTCCTGTTTTACTCTCATTTATTGATGAGAGAAACCAAGACTAAACTTTACTGACTCAATTATGCCAGGTGAGAAACATTATTAAGCAGTTATAAATGCAGGTGTCCATTGAATGGACACCATATGTCTCCACAATTGCATTTTCACCATAAATATTGACAGCCTGTATCCTCAGGGGGAAAATTAGCAGTAATCGGAGACATCAGTGCAACAGTCAGCGGCCAACAGAAATCAGTCGTTGCCGGGAACCCAGTCCTCAGGGACTGCAAGGTCAGCAGCTGCTGTCCCACACTGAGCTTACCAGACCACAGCGTGCACATTTTAATCTTCAATACATTCTGCATGCAAGTGAGGAATGGTAATCTAAATGGAGTTGAAGTAAGTGAGCAGCTTCTCTGCTATTTGGGTGACTCATCTCCACAAGCATGTGTGCATGCTGATGTGGTTTGGGAAGTGAGAGTGAGTGCCAAAAGCCACTCATCAATGAGGCACATGTGCCTGACTGTGAAAGAATTAATGATGCTGTCCACAGTTCTTCCTGTACTAAAACTAGCTGTCAATGTGAGGCAAGCAATAGTAGCTTCTAGCAGTATGATGAAACATGAGCAGGGAGTGGTTTAACTGTGTTACGCAAAAAGCTTTTGTTATGAACGTTTCCTATAATTGTAAAAGAAAAGAAAAAAAGATCTGTTGTAGTGTATGTAATAGGCAGCTTTAATCAGATGTTTTGATAGATTTACAAGAAACAAATGCTGGTCAGTTGGAGTTTTGCTATTTAAAATACAGCGACTCATCTTGTGAGTCTAATTGGTGAAATTATAGTTTATAAAACAATATTTTGATATGATTCTTGTAAAAAATATAAACTGTCAGTTACAGGAAAACATACACTGAAGGTCACACCCTATTTAAAAATGACTGATGAACATTTAAACACCCTCAACTAAAAAGGTTTATGCTTTTATAACTATCATATTTTTGACCGCTCAGTCTCAAATTGTAGGTAACACTGACATTGTATTGTAAAATCTCCTAGATTAGGTAAGGTTTAATATATAAATGCAGCTATTGTTCACTAATAAACTTTATGTTTATTATGTTAATGGTATCTCAGGAAATGTGTATACCCTGAAGTTTCACTGTACAGCTTTTAATGATCAATGATAGACAGGTGGAAAAATAAATAAGTATATTCATTCATTAATTTAACTTCCATACACACACACACACTCTCTCACTCACACACACACACACACACACACACACACACACACACACACACACACTAGAAAGATGCACAAAATCCCTACCATGTATCAATATAAAAATAATGACACATATTTCTTAACAAACATCTTACATTTAAGGTTTGGTTAAGGTTAGGTGCAGACATTTGAAGGAAGGAAGTGTTCAATTAGCATTGAGTCAGAGTAATTTAGAATTACTGTATTGCTAACATTAACTTTACAGTCTATCCAAAATCAGAAAACGTTTAATTACATTACAATACAATACATAGTGAATAATGCACTGGTGTGAATGAGAAACAAAAATATCATGAAACAATATTTAGTGTTAATTTATACTAGTGTCAGTGTCGTGAAAGAATAATAAATAACAATAATAATATGTTTTCTATAATTAAAGTGTTTTATTCATTGATATATTTAAGAACTAAACAACGTTTTTCCACATTTACTAAATGAGGTAAAATATATTTAGAAAATATTACAAAGTTTGCTCAATTCAAACTTGCTGGTAAAATGTTGTAAATTATTGATTAATATTGTTGTTGTTATCATTATTTTCTTGGATACCTTTAATTGATTGATTTTGTTCTTGACGTTATTGATGTATTTTTATTTTTTTAATCACCCTGTGTGTTCTGTCGTTGTTTTTGTCATTTCTTTCTGTTCCAGCAGTGGATATTTTGTCACGTAAATGTTTTGTTGACTAAAAACAACTACTCCACTGATTAAATGTGACACTATTTCCGTCCCTGCGGCCGCAGAACTGCAGCACGTTTTCAGTTTTCGTGTTCAGACAGTGTGTTGCAGTAGACCGAGGATTCTCTGAGGAGGAAACTTTCTCCTTATATGGGCAATGACGTCACACACGTTTCGTGAGAGATTCCAGACGCTGCGAAATTCCCGTAAGTGAGGAGGGGCGTAGAGAAAACTAAAGTCCGCTTTAAGAGTTTACAACCCCACAATCACCACCATACTTACCACCCTGGGTAGATGACTAAGAACAGCTAAAGCGGACGGAAGCGTGTTTTACAGCATTTAAGAAGGATTTGAATAAACCCGAGATCGCTTTTCATTTCCGTTCTCCCCCTGCTAAAGGCGACATATTGGACTCTACCGTCTTACTGCAATAAGGTGGGTTTGCCCGAAAATTAAACTGACACGCTCTGTCGTGACACTGAAGTCATTTGTTGAGACGTCAGGCCCGTTTCCACGCGTTTGGACATCGTTTTAATTTGTCAGCGAAGCAGCGAGGATGTACCGACACTTTGGCGGCCAAAGCAGAGGCGACCCAGTATCTGGATCAAGTTCTGGGTCTCTGGGAAACACCATCACTCCCAGCACTCCCAGCACTCAGCAGGAACAGGTAGGAGTGTTTCCACTGGACACATGTGCAATCCACTCACTATGATGACACAGGAGCAGGAAGGTCGCTATATAAACCAAACTCATTTAATCATAAAATATGGAGGTGTTGGTATTTTTTCACTGTCTATTAGGGCTGGGCAATATAGCATGATTCAAGATATACCTAGTTTTCTATTTTGACCATATAAAAAAAGACAATATTGCCTATAATGAGATATTTCTATACTTTTTTAACTTGTTTTTATTCATAGAATCACACAGTAACAATCACATCATACAATAATTTAATATTATTCATAGAGTACAGTCATTGTCCTTCTTTATAATTTTAACATATTTCTGAGATAAACATTTTTATAGCTTATTTTATTTTTATTTTTTGTATTAAAATACTTGTTTTAGGTGTTGCTGCTTTTGTAACTTCTCAGGACACCATGTCAGATGGATTGCTGAGTGCATCCTAACCTAAGACAGAATTCACTCACACGTGCTGTCCCTTAGAGGAGGGAAAAGGCTAAAGTGGCACTTATTGTGCAGCTGTTTAATAAATGTGGCATTTTTCATAAGCAAATTTAATCCATAATTGTCTTTCTGGTGAAACTTTGAGTTAGAAATACTGAGGTTAATATCATGTATCGCCATTTTCAAAGAAAATATCAAGAAAATAGTTTTAGTTAATATTGTCCAGCTCTATTATTTATAGAGTAGCTGTGAAATACAACATGTCACATTGCAGTTTTACAAACTCTAGGGAAAACAAAGTTAATCTGAATAAGGATTATCATATGTTTTACTGTAAGTCTACAAATACTTTGTCATTGACTTTAAGTGACTGTCACTGTGTTTGTAAAAGAAAACTTTGTTAGAGCAACCCAGCTTTAAAAAAAACAATGATGAATCTAAATAAACAGACTTGTTTGAAATGTGTCATCGCAAAAATAAACACAGAAAAAGCTAAAGCAGCATTGCATAGTATAAATAGGTAAAATTAGTCTGAGGTTGTGTTAAAGAGTCTGGTAAATGTAGTGTCCTTATTATTCACCAATGTCACACTTTTGTCTTCCACAGAAGTTCACCATGGCAGGCAGCAGCCAGTACGTGCCCAGCCTTGATGCCATCACTACCAACCAGGACCTGCAGTGGCTGGTCCAGCCCTCCCTCATGCATCCACCTGGGCCTTCCCGGTCCCCTGTTCCCCCTTACCCCACCCTGTCAGGTCCTCGGCCCCTGGGCCCTCTGCCTTCACAGTCCCATCTCCTCAGACCAGGGGTCATAAGGGCAGCAGCACACACCTCTACGCGGCGCAGGAATGATGAGCAGGTGAGTGAGATTGTTGTGGATTGATCCTATTTCTGCTGAGTAGTTAGAGTGGTAATTCAGGGAGTGCGGGATGACGAGGAGGTGATGGCTCAATCTTTTCTATGTAACTAGTGTGCAATATCCTGTCATTGACTGTAACAAATTAGGGTCACCTCCCATTGGGCTGTAGACAAAATCTACTTATTTAACAACAAAAAAAACCCACCTAAAATAGTAAAAATTACTGTTGAGATTGTATTTATTTATTTTATTAAATGGGACAATATGTATTAGTAAACATTTACATGTACCAGAGGGCTAATTTCTATCCCCCGTCTGTTGATTTGAGACAATTTACCTTTATTGCAGGTGTAGCTTCTGTGTTTGATGGTGTTTCCTTTGAGCCACTGTTGACTTAGTAAAGTTATCAGATTGTTTGTGAACCACAAACCAGCAGAGCTGCTTTGTTAAAAAGATCAAATCCAAAGTAACTTGATGTGAGGCTGATTCTTACTCTAAAGTTACTGAAAAGGACTTGGCATCAGTAGCTTGTGGCACATATCACGTCCACTGGGCTGTAAGTATGCCACAGGAAGTAGACTGTCATGTGACTCACATGGCAATTGATTAAGTGTGACTCACACCTGAGTCATGGGTGTTGGCTGAGCATGACTCATCTGAATGAAAGGGCGCGAAACATTGGATCAACAGCAGTTATTCAGTCAGTTATTCATTTTGAAACCAGAGTGAATGCTTTTGAAAAGACACAAGTGTAGATGTTTCTAAGTTATGATGTGATGACTCAGTGTGCACACATGGTGGTAGTATTTGTCCTGAGTCAGCTCCACACATGGGTCCAATCTTTGACTGTGATACAGTAGTTTGGAATTGTCTTGTATTGTCAGCTTTTTGGGTTTGATCATATTTTGTGCTTTTCTACATCCCAGCTATCACAGGAGGAGTTGGAAAGACGCAGAATAAGAAGGGAGCGGAACAAACTGGCTGCTGCAAAGTGTCGCAATCGTCGTCGGGAGCTCACAGACTCGCTTCAAAACGTGAGAGATCTCTGCACATGTGATCAAATCATTTATTCTAGACCAGTGGTTCTCATAACCCCCCCCCTCAATTACCCCCTGTAGTGCCATCGCGTACCCCTAGGGGTACACATACCCCCATTTGAGAAACACTGCTCTAGATGACATGTTAATAAGAGAGTGCATTTTCTTCTGTCTTAAAGACTTGTTTGTACATTTGCCTGTACTTTGAAAAGGACTATTCATCTTAGCTTAGAACGTGGCCTCCTGGGGTCTCTTTTACTTTGTGGGGTTTTTTTTATCATTCTATTTAGACCCCAGTTCTAAAAAGATTTGTGTGAATGATTTCAAATCCCTCTATTTTTGTGTTTTGTTCTGCCCTGGTGTAGGAGACTGATGACCTGGAAGATGAAAAGTCTCGCCTACAAAAAGAAATTGCTGAGCTGCAGAAGGAGAAAGAGAAGCTTGAGCTGGTCCTTGAGGCTCACCGTCCCATTTGTAAAATTGAGGATTCGGATTCTGATTCAGATCCAACTCCATCCATTTCCTCCTTGGCTTCCATCAAACTGGAGCCTGAGGATGGCAGCGCATCCAGGCTGTCGAGCAAACCAGCAGCGAAGATGGAGAAGCCCAAACCAAAGATAACCATCCCAACCAAGCCCCCCACATCGTCCCCTTCTACTGCTGTCACTGAATCTGAGTCCCTGCACACCCCGGTCCTCTTCACCCCTTCACTCATGTCTTTCACAGCTGGCATGGTCTTCAATTATCCTTCAGCTCCTTTAGACACCAGTGCCTCCGCGTTGTCCCACAGTGCATCCAACCAAGGGAACGTCCAGCAGGCTCCTGCACCGCAGCCATGTGGCGTCGCCCACCGTCGCAGCAGTAGCAGTGGCGACCAATCAGATCACTCCCTGCACTCACCAACCATCTTCACATTGTGATTGGTGCTTCAACACTAATGTTGATGTTAGGAAGACACAGAAAGTTCTTCTTTGTGACCCTTTCAAAGCTAACAGTGTAAACCTGTTAATCGTGGCCTTATCAAGATCAGAATGTTACACTCTTTTTACACACAGTCTTTATGTATATCATGTTGAAAGCTATGACTATGAATGAGTTCTCTTCAAAAAGCAGTGCATGCTTAATTTTATTTCTATAGTTATAGAAACATTTGTTATAACACTGTTATGTAAGAATTTGAAGTGTTACCTCTTTTTTTGATATGCTAAATATGATTTAACTTAAAAACAAAAACACTGCTAAAGAAACTAAATGTAAGTCTTGACAAATAATCCTTATTTTTGTCAAAACCTTTTAAATGCATATCTGTTTTTTCATTGTGTCAGGGAGTGTCTTATTGATCATTTATCAATAGTAAAAAAAAAACGTTTGAGTTCTGCAAAATATCTCATTTTTTATTACTTTACCATTATTGAACCTATGAATTAAGTTTTTATTATAAAAGCAATGCTAAATGTATTTTCTATTGTTGTAGAAGCATTTGTGATAGCACTGTTATGCAATAAGTTATATTAGTTAAACATTGTTCCCACTTCTATGTTTTAGTGTGTAACACCAGTATATTATCAAATATATTTTAAAAGCTTATAAACAAATAGTCTTTATATTTGTAGTAATCTTGAAGAAAATATCAATAACTGAATATGAAAACTATTGATCACTAAAGGCCGGGCCTAGGAGTTGATAAAGAATTTTTAAACTATATTTATTTTTTAGAGTGTAATATATACAAAGGATATTTTTGTAGTGTTTTTTATGGATTTGGTGGGCAGTGCCTTACTCTTGTCTTCCAATGGATTTGCACCACTTGACAAACCAATAATTAAACAATTTTTAAAATGCATTGGTGTGAAGTTATTTCTGTAAAACAGGATGTTTAGACTAACATATCCACCATATTCATAAAGGACAAAACATATACAGGACACAGGTAATGCTGCACTAAGTGTATCATGCATTTGGCAAACATGGATTATAATCAGTGTTGGGTAAGTTACTCTAAACTTGTAATATATATATATATATATATATATTACTAGTTACTGTGATAAAAATTTAATCTATTTGTATTACAATATTCCTGTTTTTTTTTATTTTTTAAATG